>NW_022106084.1:7974683-7996616 GCF_000313985.2 Echinops telfairi
GCTACAGCTTCCACAGGTGCTCTGACACCACGGAGCTCGTCTTTCTTCCGCAGAGCCACTGGTGGGTTTAGACTGCTGATCTTTCATGTAGCAGACCAATGCATAACTCACGGCGACACCAGGGCATGGGAGTGAAACGGTAACTTGCCTCTCTTGGATGGCTCGCGTGATGCTGTTGGGTATGGTATGGGGTTTGAAGACACCAGCTGCCCCATAGGAGACAGATGAGACTCTCTGGTCCCACACAGAGTTACTGTCTCAGGAGCCCTACTCCACGCGGTCAGTCTGCATCAGAACTGACTTGATGGCAGTGGGTTTGGTGGCCATTTGGATGTCTTCTTTGGTGAAATGTGTATTCAGTTCCTAGGCCCATTTTATGGTTGGGTTTGTCTGTTATAAAGTTGTTGAAATTTCATGGCTATTTTGGTTATGAATTCCCTCTGGGATATAGGTTTTCTGAAGAGAACCCCCCAGTTATAGCTTGTAACTCAAGCAGTTCCACTTGTAGTAATGTATATAGTCAAAGTCTTGAAAGCAGAGGCTCAAGACACTTGTACGCCAATCTTCATGGAAGTACTATTCACAATAGTCAAGAGGTAGAAACAACCTAATGCCCATCAACACATGTCTGGACAAGCAAACTGTGGGACCCACATACAATGGACTATGACTGTGTCGTTAGGAGCAAGGACATCTCCAGCTGTCTGGATGGAGATGGAAGACATTATTCGGAGTAAGAAAACCTGATTGCAAAGGGATAAATATTGCATGACCCTGCTTATCTAAAAAGACAAGGCAAGATAAATATATAGAGAACAGAGTTCATTAGTGGTTGCTAAGGGTGTGAGGTAAGGAGAAAGAGAGGGTGAGCTAACAGTGATGGAAAAAATCACAGTTAATTGATTAAGGGTTGGGTTGCGCAAACAATGACTGAAATTGCTATATACCTGTAAAAAGTTAATTGGCAAAATGTCTATGATAGCAATATTTGTACTAATGAATAAAAATTGAGTAGCTGCCAAAGCTGCCTATGTATAAGGAAAGCCTCATAGGATGGAGTTGCGGTTTCATGACGATCCCAGTGAATTGTTTAGTGCCTCTGTTCTACCTCCTGGTTCACTACATAGTGCCTGGGTCTTAAAAGCTTACAAGCATCCATTCACAACACAAAACGCTTGGCCTCTACTCACCTGGAACAATGGACGGAGGAGGAGAAGCAGGCCTGGGAGGAGGATCATGGGATGTGTGGCTAGCAGCCTCTATGAATCACTGCTCTCTTCACCACGAGACCAGAAGACCATGAGGGTTCCCAGTGACCACTATTGAACATTTTTGATCAAAGATTCATAGAATAACTTGGATCAAAATGGGGGAAATGAAGAACAGGGGCTTTGTGTTCTTTGAAAATGCTGCTCTGATTCCTGCCTCTAATTTGGGGGCTTTCTTGGCCTGAAGTGTGTTTTTTCCATACCTTCCTATCTGTCATTTCTCATTATTTAAGTATCATTTCAATTTTGGAAGGCTTTCTGATAAGACCATTTCTAACCCGCCATTAACCTCTGTTGCTTTTACTTAAAAAAAAAAGTCACTGAGATAGTTAAAGTTTATTGTGCCAACCTGGCCAATAAACACATGTGGGGTTAATTGAAGGGCAGAGGGATAAATGGCTCAGTGAGCCTTGCCTTTCTAGTTCTCGGGTCTCTTGCTTTGTGACGGTCAGACGAGGGTGCAGCTGCCTTAGCCAGTTCCTCGCTTCAGCTGGTAAGGCTCACTTCCTGCAAGACATCCCTGAGGAAAATCCACATGGACCTACCCCGATGCAGCCCTGGGTGCTGGAGCAGCCATGTAGCGACCCCTGCCAGCCCTGACAAGGTCATTGATTTGGCTTTCTTTCTGCAGTTGGTGTCGTTGTGTGTGTTTTGTGAAATGGAGGAGAACTTTGTGGATTGGTGTCAGACATATGGGTTAATGTTGGACTTGTGGGTTCGGGCAGCACTGGGTTGGGATGTTTTCTTGATGTGCACTAAACCTTTATATGAAACTCTTATATATGAGTTTCTGTGGATTTGTTTCTCAAATGTACCCAGACCAACACTGTCACCTTTCTAAAGAGGTTGAGGAGACACTAGCTATTGTGTGCCCAACAACTGAACATGCCTGTTATCAATTTAATCCCCAAACAGAACATCCATGAGCCCCTAGGGACACTCATGCCGGGCAGGCATTTGCTTCCCCTGCCTGTGGCCACAAGGACAGGGACACTCAAAAGCAGCCAGTGGTCCCCGGGGTTGTGAGATGCTCAGAGGTTGGGACAGCTACAGCTTCCACAGGTGCTCTGACACCACGGAGAGTCCAGTGGGGTATGTAAGGTGGACAGACTTCATCGCAGCGGTGATGGGGTGGCGGTACAGGGGGCGGCCGTGGCTGGTTGAGCTGGAAAACAGTGTACCAGGCTCCTTTCTCTTGGCTCTGCTTTGTCTTCCTTGAGTCCCACCCAAGACAGTTTCCCCCACCTGCCTATCGATGATGGTCACTACCCAAAACCCCTGCAAAAATGTCTTTTCTGCTTAAGCTAAGCAGCGTTGTTTTCACTTGCATACCACCAAGGACTTATACAAAGAAAGTCCATGACTCTAAGCTAAAGTAGTCACCCCTCTGCCCTGCCCTGGTTATTCTGTGTTATATTCCTAATTGCTAGCCTGTATGTCCTTAAAACCATTCATTTGGGTATCGTGCCTGTCCATTTATGGCATCGTCCCACCTTCTCCAGAAATGTCAGCTCCAGGGGAAAAACAACAACAGCAACAACTTCGGTTTGAAGCCCCAGCATCTACAACAGTGCCTGGGACATAATTGGCATTGATAGATATTTGTTGACTGCATAATTGAAAGCGGCACAATAGAATGGATGGCAGGAGCCATATTCAAAAGGATTAGAGGTAGCATGAAGCAATTTAACCGAGTCAATATCTGATTTTAAGTTGAAGAAGAATCCATCACACAAGCAGAAGATCAGCGAGGCCTTACTTAGGCACCTTAAAATAAAACAACGACAAAAAGAGCCCCACATTGAGAGCGCAGACTCACCAAGACTTGGCTTAGAAGGCTTTCCAAAACCAAAGTGAACGCAGAGTGACCCTCCAGGGCAGGGAGCACCACCCCGTGGATTTCTGAGCCTATAACTCTTTACAGGAGTAGAAAGCCTCATCTTTCTCCCACAGAGCAGCTGGTAGTTTCGGACTGCTGACCTTGTGGTTCACAGTTTAATGTGTAACCACTATGCCACCAGGGCTTCTTCGAAGACCCTCCAAAAAGGTCCACACCAGGAACTGGCAAAAGGCATCTCATGAGCCATCTTCGGCTCTTTCGATACACACATGGCGCTCTGAAGTAAACTTGAAAATGAAACTAACAGGGTGGCCCGCTATAAAAAATTTTAAGGCTATTATTCAAATAATAGTGATTTCATTTGTTTGTAAAATATGTTTATGGCTCTCAAATAATTTTTAAATAGTTGTGAGGGACAGGATTGACTCTTGGGTCTCAAACGTTTTCCAACCCTTGGAAATACAGGGTTTTTGTGGTGTTTTTTTGTCTTCTAGCCAAAAGGACCCTAGTTACTTTCTTGCATTCAACAAATAAAAAACTTGGGAGGTTATGTAAAAGAATTGTTTTTGGACATCGGATACCAAACAGCACAGGGCACTGATCACTGGGGGGTGGGCACAAATGATGCGACTTCATACCATTGTCCCAGCAGATTTCCTAGAGATGGTTTCCAAGTGCCATTGCAGACAGGGCACAGCCAGGCTGAGCCTGGTGGTATTCCCTAGTGGGGGAGATTGGCGTTGGGAGCTCCGGGAGGCTAAGAAGGTGAGGGTTCCCTGAGCAGAGAACAAGGAAGAAGGCCACCATACGGAAAGACATCTGCGGAGTGTAAACACACCTGGCAGGTATGACGGTGTGAGGAAATAACCGAGGACCGGGCCCCTCAAAGAGTCAATGTTAGCTTGTGGAGAAGTCAGAAGGGGAGTCATAGCACATGCTCCCTCCAGCTGTAGGAGAGGATCCTCCGTGGACCTGGGGCATACTCAGAGGGTATTGCTTCAGTTAAAAAAAAAATCCACGGAGCCTTGGAATCTGCTGCCATGGAGTCGACTCTGACTCAGAGGATGCCTTTAGGACAGAAGAGAACTCTCCACAGGCTTTCAGAGACTGTAAATATTTACAGAAGCACACAGCCTCATTTTGCTCCCAGGCAACAGCTGGTGGGTTCGAACCGCCAACATTATGCTGACCCGCTTAATGCCTGGCCCACCATGCCAACAGGGCTCCTTATTGCTTCAATCCCTCACAGTCATCAAGTTGACTCTGATTCTAGTGACCCGATAGGACAGAGAGGAAGTGTCCCTTTGGGTTTCCAAGGCTGTAAATCTTTCCGGGAGCAGACAGACTTCTCTTCCCCCACCACCCACCCCCCCTGGGTGACTGGTGGTTTTGAACGGCCAGTCTTGGAGTTAGCTGCCCCACATTTACCTGACATTGTGACCAGGGCTCCTTTGATTATGTCAATCTTGGGGGAAAATCTGCCCTAAACTATCAGAGGCTCTGCCACTGTCTCACAAGCTTAGAAAGGAAGGCTTGACAGCTTCGACTTGCTCAGAACCAAGCTCAAGAATCTTTATTCCACTGCCAAGGAGTGAACTGACTCATGGCCATCCCAAAGGGCAGAGTCGCACTGGCCCTTTGGGTTTCTGAGGTTGTAAACCTTTACAACCATCTTTTCCCTGCAGAGCAGCTGCTGGGTTTGAACTGTTGATCTTGCAGTTAGCACCCCAACTCGTGACTCACAATGCCACACAATGCCCAACAGCTGATACCAAATACTAGGCATGCAAAGAGTCATAAAACTACAGCCACAAATCAAGAGAAAAACCAATGGAAATCATTCAGAAATGATACAGATGACAGAATTAATAGAGAAAAACATTAAGACAGTCAATGTAACTGAATTCCATATGTTCAGAAAGGTAGAGAAAAACAGACACTAAGGAGAGACATAGAAGACCTCTATCTATCTATCTATCTATCTATCTATCTATCTATCTATCTATCTATCTATATCTATATATAATTTCCATAGATGAGGATAAGAGTGTCTGAGAGAAAAATACATTGGATGGGATTAACAATGGATTAAACATTGCTGAAGAAAATGTGAAGACAGAGTAATAGAATCTATTGAAGATGAAACAAACGGGGGGAAGGAGCCTCATGAGCTAAGGAAGAATTTCAAGCAGCTTAATAAAATAGATCTAGAATCTCTGAAGGATGGGGTCGGTGTTTGAAAACAAAATATGTGAAGAAAGAAAGGGTGAGAATTTTCCAAATTTGGTGAAATTTATAAACTCATAGATCCAGGTAATTAAATAAATCTCTGCACCCAAAACATAACACATGGAATAAACTAAACCATGATAATCAATTTGTTTAAGAGCAGCAAGTGCTAAAGAGAAAAAAATATATAAAGGAGCCAAAGTGAATATATACAGAAATCAGCAATAAAAATGATTGCAGACTTCCTATGAGGGAAAATGTGAGCCACAGATAGTGGAGCAGCATCTGTTAAGTATTGAATAAAACATAATTTAACCTAGAATTTTGTAGACGGTGCTTGCTCTGGACTTGCAATCATCCTGATCCTGGATCCCGCTCGAGTGTGAGCTCCCACCCTGACACACCGCACCAAAGGTGATGAATCCTTGTGTGTCCTGCCTCACATTCTGATCAACCAAACAAAAACACTGTTGCCACGGAGATTCAGACTCCCGGAGACCCCAGGTGCGGCTGTGGAGGCATTTGGATGACAGGTACCTTCATCACCAGCCCTTTCTGCAGAGCCCTTGGGTCTGGACTAGCTCCCCCAAGCTTTCTAGCAGTCAAGCACGTTGGGCATTTTCACTACCCAGGAATGCCCCTATTGACCAGCATCCTCAAACTCCATCCCAGGGGCACTTCTCTGGTTCCCACTGGTCCAGACTGGCTTATTTTTCAATCCAGGTGCTATAGACACTCTTTCAGCCCCTATCGGGCTCAGAACATGTCTATCCAGGTTCATCCAGTTTTGAACCTGGAAACCAGGACAGGAGGGCACTTGTTGCTCCGGGGAATGAGACCTTACTGGAAACGTGCAAGCTTTTACCAAATGCCCAAGGCTTGATGGCATAATGGTTAGGCACTGGGCTGCTAACTGCAAGGTCAGAAGTTCAAAAGCACCAGCCACTTCCTTAGGCGAAAGGCGAGGCTTTCTACTCCTGGACAGAGTTATAGTCTCAGAAACTCAGAGGGTCTGTTCTCCACTGTTCTTTAGTGTCACTAAAACTTGATAGCACTGAGTTTTTGGTTTGCTTGGTTTTACTAGAGGTAGTCACTTTCTGCTCCGACATAACGAATGACCACAACTCTCCTGGCTTCAAACATTGTACCCTTATGACCTCTCCGTTTCAGTGGACCCGGAGTCTGGACATGGTTTAGCTCAGACTTGTCAAAAGGAGGCCACATCTTGACTGGTTGGTGCTTCTTTCTGGACCTCAGGGTCCTGTTTCAAGTTCAACCAACAATCTTAACCTTATCACTGTTGTCCCGAAGTGCACATATTCTAATGCCAGAGGCCCCTGAGGTCCCTTCTCGGGTGGCCCATGCTAGGTCCTCTTCCAGCACCAGGCCAGCAAGACACCCTCTCTAGCATGAAGGGTCTTCTCTTCTAAGAATTTGTACCTGATTAAGTCAGACCCCCACCAAGGAAATCTCTCTTTGGATGAACGCCGAGTCAACTGCCTTGGGAACTTCATTACATGCACAAAACCCCCTCCCAGTGCCATATTCTATCGGCTAAAACAGGCCGCAGTACTCCCTGCTCTCAAAGGCAGAGGTTCCTACAAGGGTGTGGGCCCATGGGTGTCAGTCTTCTTCACACACTGCCCATCAGGAAGGGGCGAGTCTCTGTAAAACACGGCGCTGGATCCAGAGGCGCAGAGCGGGAGCCAGGGTTCATTATGCTCCTTGCAGTAGGAAGCCTGAGCAGCCCGTTTTCCCTGCATCACCGCCATCTGAAATTAACACACGTATTCACGCGTTACGTGCTTCTTGTCTGTCTGCTCCCCTCGAATGTAAGTTCCACGGGGAGAGCGCCGATTTGTCTCTCCCTGCTTTGTCCTCATTGCCAAAGTGTTTGTAGAAGGAATGGATGCCCGTGGGATCAACAGCCCTTTGATGCCCTGAGCCTGCTTCCTGACCAGAATCAATGGAGCTAAAGATGACAGCTGACCCAAGTTAAGTCAACGAGTCTCTTTCCTAACGATTGTGGTTCGACGCTGGGTGGACCATGCTCGGGGTGGCTGAAGCTGCACCTAGTCAGTCCTAATGACATTTACCAGGCTGGCTTCTTCCTGCCTTGTGGACCAAGGTGCAGAGAAGCAGGTTTCTCACAGGAAGATGAAAGATGAACAGAGCACACCAGAACCCCTACTGGGCACCAGGCGTGAATACATGCTTTTCCTACGCCCTCTTCCTGGACTCTCAAGAGATGCCATGTTATCTACCCCAAAACTTTGGGGGAAGTAGCTTGAGGTGGGGTGGTGGTCCTATGTAACGATCCTTGGAAGTCTTAGAACGCAGTGCACCGAGCAGCCACCTGGAGTCACAAAGCAACGTGCCTGGGCTCGGGTTTAAGGAATGAGAAGAACGCTTCAGGAATGCCAAAGCCCACTCTCTAATGGTCAGACTGGGCATAAAGGGCAGAGGGCAGGGATTCTGCCGGAGGAGAAACAGCTGGAGCCTCTTAGGGGCCAAGACAGTGCAAGGGGGTGTCAAACAGCTGCCTTGGGGGTGGGGGGCAGTGGGAGGAACTGGAAGCATTGTTATGCCTTCAAGTTGCCTGGCTCAACCTGTCGTACGCTTTCAAGCAGAACGAAGATGATCCAGTCTTGGGAACGGGTGTTGCTTTTCCCCACCAGAAGTTCCTATTTAAATCAGAGATGCCAACAGAGGCTTGCAGGCCATTCTCTGCCAAATGGACTCCAGCATCCCATTAGGGGACATTAAAGAGGCTCCAAGGCGGTGGAGAAGGTCTGGACACGGATGAGCATAAGGACCTTGTTGCCGAGGGTGGAAAACGAGAGCCGCAGAATGGAGCAGAAGCAGGAGAGTTGCGTGGTACGGAATGGTGACTGGGCCAAGAGGGATAATTTGGCATCATCGCAGGTGGAGCAGGTGGGAAACAAAGTCTAGCAGTGTAGCTTTTTCAACTCCAAGCGGGGAAAGAGGGGAGAGAAACATATGTATTTCTTGAATCATTCATTTACTCAGAAAATATTTAGGAGCCCCTCTTTTGTGGCAGGCAGTCTTTAGACAGTGCCAATGCCGCGGTGAACAAAAGAGCCAGGATCCTTGTCTCCCGGGAGCTAACTTTCTCCTGGATCTCTGTGGGTGGAACAAAGCTCGGCTTATTACCCATTATCCGTGATCAGCAAAGGACTGGCACCTTTAACATGTGGTGGGCCAACCTCTTCAACTTTACCACCCTCAAGCCGACTCCTAACCCCCACAACCCCACAGGACAGGACAGAGTGCCCTCAGGCATCCCCAGGACGGTCGGCCCATCTTTATGGGAGTAGAAAGCCTCTTCTTTCTCCTGTGGAGGAACTAGAGGTTTCCAGCTCTGATGTTGTGGTTAGCAGTCCAGTGTGTGACCCACTAAACCACTAAGGCTCCTCCACATGGGTATTTTCCAGCACCCAGAACCATCTGTAAAGAAGCAGCAAGTGAGTGAGTGAGTGAGTGGGGTGGGAGGTGGGGAGTGAAGGCGGGGATGGGGGAGACCAGGCAAGAACAACACAGAGAAGGCCCTTTCTGTCGTAAGTCAGGCTCTTCGTGGCAGAGAAGGCTGTGTACCCCCAGAATCACTCTCCCCTCCTTAGGAGACAAGCAGCTGCCCAGCCAAGGGCAACCAACCCCATCATGTCTCAAAGCAGCCATTGGAAAGGTTGGCACGGGATTCTGAAGACAAGCGATGTAGTCATTCTAGGACAGACGTTTTTTATTCAAATCACAGACTGATCGTTCATATTTTAACATTCTCCATGTTGGGACTTCACCGTTCCCAGATACACACAGCAGCATGTTTATTCCATAAATATTTACAGACTAATGTGATAAAGAATTTCAGATAATTTTCATACTGCTGTTACATTAATTTTTCATGTGAAATAAGAGCATACGTACATATTTTGAAAATACGATGAATTACTTTTTGAAACGGAATATATGACTCACTCCTTGTCTAGCAATGGTGTGTGGGAGAAGAACAAAAAATTGAAAAAAACAAACCATCCAAATTAATCTCCCCTGAAGATAAGCTCACAAACAAAACTGCAAAGCACTCAAGGAAGCAAGCCGTGGTGGAAAAAGAAGAAGCAAGCAAGCAAGCAAAAGCCAGCAGAAGCTCCAGCGGAGCCGTGAGCTAAGGCAACTGTCTGAAAGCTGAAGTAAGTTCCCTGACAAGTGATGCTGCAGTATGGCATAGCACAGAAAAATAAAGGCACCTCTCGGGGCCACGTGGCTCCCTGAAGGCCTGGGGGCCTATGCATCAAGCTGCTACTGAAGGTCAGTGATTTGAACTCGCCAGTGGCTTTTTGATTTCATCAAGCTTTCATGTCTCAGAAACCTAAAGGGGGCAGATCCACCCTGTTCTACGGGGTCCCTGTGAATCCGAATGGATTCAGGGGCAATGACTTTTTTATTGTTGTTGTTCTGGTGAGCACAACTAATTAATGGAAGGGAAAGAAACAGAGAAAGGGGGAGGAGACATTTTCTGTTAGTGGATGCATCAGTGAAGTCTAGAAGTGGTGTGCTAGGTGTGGGCACGGAAGTGGCAAGAGCATGACATGGAGCTGCCATTGTTCGGGGCTGCGGAGCCAGTTCCTACTCGCAGTGACCCCGTGCACCACAGAACCAAGCACTGTCCAGCCCTGGCCATCCTGACAGGTGCTTGGTTTGAGCCCATGTGTTCGTGCCTGCCACAGTCCATTTCATTGAGAGTCTTTTTCTTTTTTTTCTCTTCCTTTCTACTCTCCCCAAGGACTGGCCTCTCCTGACAGCATGTCCAAGCAAAGCGAGGTGGAGGCAGGAAGAATAAAAAACTAAAGGTGATGGGGTGCGGGGATGGGAACAAGCACTTAGCACTGCATTTCTTAGTAACCAAGACACTTGTTTTCCCCACATAATAATATAAAAAGTCATAGTTCACCAAGGATGGTCAGTTTTTCCTGCCCTGAGGCCTGAGAAAGATGGATTTTGAGAGCCTCCTTGCACCATGCAAATTGAGTAATTGTGTGTGCTAGTAATTGTGTGGATGCCCTTAACTGTAGACTCACCAAAAAATGCAGAAGGCTCACATTTCGTTTTATCAGGCCTGATCCAAGCTGAGGTTATGACTTAACTCATAAAGGAAATGCTCCGGAGAGTAAGGGTGATTACGGACTATCTTCCAAGAGAAACAAAAGAAACAGGAAGCCTAATTCCAATCAGTACCCTTATGAAGCAACATGCATATTATAGAAACTTCATTAACAATTGGGAATAGCAGCAAAGAGATCGCTCTAATTCTGGGTTTTTCAATCTGGTATTGTTATCATTTGGGACAGGATAACTCTTTGTGGTAGGGGCTGCCTTGGGCCGAGTGGAGTGTTCAGGAGCACCTCTGGTCTCTGTCCACTAGATGCAGTAGCATCCCCCACCCCATCCCAACTGCGACAATGAAGAATGTCCCCAGACATTGCCAAAAATCCCCTAAGAACCACTGCTTTAAGTGTACCACCTAGATACAATTTCTTTCATATCTGAAAGCTTATTGCAATCTATTTCATATGCTATACTATGTATATATGTGTGTGTGTGTGTACATAGCATATATATTGTACCCTGCTTTTTTCACTTAACTGAAAAGAAAAAAATGTGGATGACTGGAGTGGACCCCTGACATTTGAGAAGAATCCTTAAGACCTTTGTCAATTCCTGCCCAGACAAATACCACTGTATCATGTCATCTGGCCCATACTTTGTGTTGAAAATGAAGAGAGCGTAATAAAGCTGCTTCAAGACGCTGATCGTGAGGAGTTGACTGGGTTATTCAGCAGCTAAAGTATTTGGTGTCTACTTTCCAACCAGGCAGCTCACTTTAATCAAATTTGTCTCAGCTAAATTACAAATCAGTATAGGTGAGGGGCCCTCGGGGTCTCTCTGGAGTAATGCAAGCAATGAATTCAAACTCTTCTAATGCCCAAGGACCTGACGTTCTCAGGGACCTGAGCGAAGAACACTGTTTGGAAAACCTGCAACAGATCCAGGAGCCGTTTCAAAGTTGAAATTAAATGATGCCTTCATTTAAGCAAAACTGGGTCATGATTTCATTGAGAAGAATTGATGCAGTGGATTATGATGTTGATCACAAAAAGTGTTGACTATACCACGGACTGCCAGAAGAATAAGCAGATCTCTCTTGGAGAAGGACAGCAAGAATGCTCCCTAGAAGGGAGGAGGATGAGATCGTCTCACTTCCTTAGGGCGTGTTATCAGGAGACAACATATTGCCAGTCCCTGGAAAAGGACACCCTGCTTAGTAAAGTGGTGGACCAATCAAAAAGAAGAAGACTTGAGGAGATAGATTGGCACAAGGGGGGCAACAGTGGGTTCAAAACTAACGGCAACTGTGAGGATGATTCAAGATCAAGCAGTGTTTCCTCCTAGGGTACACAGGGCCACTGCGATTTGGAATGAATTCGATGGCACAGAACGACAGCAAGGCCATAAGATCGATCGGTGCCTTCTTTCAGAAAATATTTCAAAATACAGGATTTGGGGTGATGGTAAACATACAGGGAATATAAAGTGGGTGTGTAAGATAGACACGCCTCCTTTTCACAGCATCTCCAAGTTCCCTCAAGCCAGCCTAGTTATGATACAGCCCCAGGCTGGGCAATTCACCTTCTACAAGGAGAAACCTCCAAGAAGCTCGGGGTTGAATCATGCAGATCCGAGATCTCCCTATCTCATCTCTCAGGTATAAATCTAAGTCAAAACCAAACTCACTGCCATCGAATCATTTCCAGCTCATACCGACCCCTCTGCGGGGTAGAACTGCTTCTGAGGATTTCTTAGATCGTAGCTCTTAACGGGAGTAGAAAGCGCCATCTTTCTCCTGCCAGGTCTGCTGAAAAGAACGCTGCACCAGGAGTGAGGAAACCTCTGTTCTGAAAAGGCTTGTGTTCTCCCGGAGCGGTCATCAATTCCTGCCAAGGCCAGGTTCACCGTGGAGCCCATGCTACCTGTGGCTGCTACTGGGCCGTGAGAACAGAATGAATGAAAGTAGAGTTTGGAAGCGCTCTGAACACTTTAAAGCAAATCCAAGTTCATCTGTGATGTTACAGGAAGCAGGTCCCGACCTTGGCTTTTCATGTGGCCCGTGTCGGTTGGTGACGCCACCTTTCTGCAAAGTGGTTAGAGGCCAGAAGCAAGGGTCAGAAGTTAAATCAGAGTGTGCTGCTGATGAAATATCGGGAAAAGCTGTTCACGAGGATTTTAAATCATTGAAGCCCTCGCGTCTCTTCTCGTTTCCCATTCCCCATTATTTACCAAATGCAGCGCAGAGGAAAAGTGTTGGCTCTTGTACCTCTCCTACAGAGAAAGGGGTCCTAGCAAAGCCACCTAATCTCTCTAAACCTCAATTCCCTCACCTATCAAACTGAAAAATTGGGGCATACCTATCTTCTCTACCTGTGATGGGCGTTAGATGTAATGATGTGCTTGCCTGATGGAAAGCACAAGGTCTCTTGCAAATATCAGGTATTATTGGGCAAATTATCATTCATTACCAGCTCCATTGCTGCTTGTGAATGAAGGAAGTCTGGGAGATCAAGGAAGAAAGTGACATTTGGGGATTGCCTCTGGATTTTCCAAATTCATCCTCTCCCCCGCCCCCACCATGAATAATTGAAGCTTAGCTATCAATGGAAGTTCCATTCTACTTCCACGAAAAGGAAATGTTTGCACATCAACATGGGTGAAACACATCATATTTTGTACAAAAAAGGGAGAGCCTCATAAAAAGATATAATTTCATTCATATAAAGTATAATTTCATTCATATAAAATTCAGAGAAACATACACAGCCACACAACAAGGAGCTTGGTAATATGGACTTACGTGGCAGAAGGATAAATAAAGGTAAGGGAGAGGGACCGTGTTGGGGCACGCATAGAGGGTGTCTTCAAGGTCATGTAATATGGAGCTGGTTAGGGGTGAGGGACTGTGTTGGGGCACGCATAGAGGGTGTCTTCAAGGTCATGTAATATGGAGCTGGTTAGGGGTGAGGGACTGTGTTGGGGTACGCATAGAGGGTGTCTTCAAGGTCATGTAATATGGAGCTGGTTAGGGGAATGGCCATGTATTACTCTTATTCAAATAAGTATAGTTCAAGAATATAATTCTCAATATAAATACTGTTATTTAAATGCTCTACATATCCCTCTCTCTCTTCGGATCCCTGGTGGTGCAGTGCTTAGGCACTTGCCTGCAGAGTGGGAGGTGGCCAGTTCTAATCCACCTGGCCTGGCTTGGGGAGGCAAACCTGGTGATCTGCTCCCGTAACAGTGACAAACAACTCCGGGCTACTGAGCAGACACTGAGTCAGAGCAATCCCTCAGACAGAGTCCGACTTCCCCCTCGGGTTTCCAGAGCTATCAGTCTTTACAGAAACAGAAAGTCCCATCTTCCTGCTGAGGCGCGGAGTTGAGTTGCCCCTCTCTCAGTGAGCAGCTGGGTGTTAACCACTGGACCACACCGTCCCCCCGGGGCAGTTCTACTCTGCCAGATGGACCAATGCGAGTCAAAATTAGGTCAGTGGCATACGATAACTCTGATCGATGTCTCATCTATTCCTCCTATATGATAAATCTATGATAACCACTTTAAAAATCTTCCATTCCTCCAGAGTCTTACTGTAATGGGACCGTATTAATACAAGTCTCCTTTGTTTCTGATGTGTTATTCATGTGGGGACTTGAGTTAAACAGATAAATGAACCCGCTGCCATGGAGTTGATTCTGACGCACAGCAATCCTCTGTAGTTTCTGAGGCTCTGAATCTTTAAGGGATCAGATAGCTTCATCTATCTCCCATGAAGCAGCGGGTTGACCTTGCGGTTAGTAGCCCAATGCATAAGCCACTATGCCACCAGGGCACCTTTACATAGATCCATTCAAAAAAACCAAACTCACTGCTCTCAAAGTCTACCCCAACTCACAGCGACCCCTGTAGGACAGGGTAGAACTGTCCCTGTGAGTTTCTGAGACTATAATTCTTTCTGGGAGTACAAAGTCCCATCTTTTCCCCGAGGAGCGGCTGGTGGTTCCAAACTGCTCACCTTGAGGTCAACAGCCCAACTGTGTACCCACTAAACCCCGAGGTCTCCTCAGAGAGATGGAGGAGCGACGGCATGCTGTGTTCTCCATATAATATGGAGCAGCGCCCTGGGAGCACCAGCAGGCCCCAGCTTGCACCACTCTCCCTATTTCTGTCTATCTGCCAGCCATTGTGGACGAGTTTCTCACAGTGGCTCTGAATTTCCCTGACTGCCTGAGGAACATCTGTGGCCGGTTGGTCCCTCTACCGAAAGGTGTTGCCTCCCTATCTTCCCATCACTTAGATGTCAGTTTCACTATCCTTTCTCCCGGGCATCTTCTTGACTCTCTAACTAGCCTAGGATTTCCTGGGAGCCACTTCCGGGGTCCCTTGCAAGTCTCCTCCAAGTGGGGAAGCCTTACTCACACTGTCCTCCTAATGGACTGCAGACCCTGGAGGACCATGACCATATCTGCTCAGGGCTCAATCACCAGGCATTAAGGCAGGCTCCAGGCCACAGTATGGAATGAAGGAGTGAATGAATGGACGCCCCACCCAAAGCATTCTCACCGAGATTTAAAAATAAATCCCACCCACTATATTTTGTGCAGTGTCTCCTCCCCTTGCCTAAGAATCTGATGACCAATTAACACCCGCTGTAAACTACAGAAAGAGCTGTCACTGAGATCTATCCTTAGCATATTTCATCTGGCCTAGCGATCGCTTCTTCCTGGTTGTAATAAATTGGGATTGGCGTGGTGACGGTGATGTCACTTTAAATGCCTCTCTGAGGTCTTTTCTTCCCCACTGCTCTGTAAGAAGAAGAAAAAAAGGAAAAGAAAACGGATTCCTCTTAGAAAGGGGCACAGGGTAATACATTATCTGAGTTATCACCGTTCGATCAAAAAGTGCACAGAGGAGCCACATAATTCATCTCGACAGCAATTGCCATGGAGTTATGCAGGTCTCTCATGTAGGTGATGAAACAGACAAATTCCCTGACAGTGGGGAATTATTCCTGCTGTCCCTAATAGCGATGCCAAAGGGAGCGTCAAGGCCACCGACGGTGGAGCATGGGGATGTCTTCAAGCAGCACAGGTAGAAAGCTGATGTTTGATTGCTTTCTTTTAATCTTGGTCATTGGGTTTACAAAAGAAATTACAGGGATGCTAAGCCTAGCCATTGGGTGGGGTAGCTCATTTCCACTTGGCAGTATGGTGAGCACAGTGGCTTCTGTCCAGGCCCGGCCCGGCTTGAGCCCCTGGACCTCGCTGCTCCCCACTGTCCCCGTGGCTCAGCTGAAACTTGGCTCCTCCCAAGGGGTGAGTGTCTGATGGGACCTCTTTCTCTTGCATTTATAGGGAAATCATTTGGCAAATCCACGTCCTCACTCCTCCTGTGGTTGAAATATTGACCCCATACAATAAGTCTCCAATTAGAAACAAATGAAACAAACTATTGTAGGGTGGGATGAAAGATGGGCTCACATAGGAACGCGAAATTGGGCGATCAGATAGCGTACTGAATGCTTCGGGGCAGCCTGAGTACACCATCACATCCCACTAACGTTCTTATTGTTTAGTTAAACTTTCCAATGCTGTCAGAGGCCCTTCATAATACTATGGAGAATGAAATTCCTGGACTTGATTTCATTTCAGGCAAGTTCCCACTAATAATGTGACACCACCCATAAACCTTGTCCTTAACAGCCCATAACATTAAACTGAAAACAAAATCCTTAAATGACACTCCTCTTCCATTTATCCATGAAATAAGCATTACAGTCTTCCGACAGATGTCTTTAATAGACATTGTTATTAAAAAGAATATTACGTAAAAATAAATTTAGGCTGGCTAGCAAACTTACTGAAGGGAAATGCCTACATATTCCAATAATCACATCTATCCTTAATTGGGTGGAGGAAAATCTATGGGCATTATCATCCTCTCGTAGTGGCCAGCTACTCATGTACACATCTAGCTCATTATCCCAGATTAGGATTTGTTAGGGCATTCACCATCATAAGCCTTGGTTCTCAGGAAATTAGAAGCTGGTCAGAATAAAGAACTCCAGTTAATAAACATCAGGCTAAGAGCAAATTCCTTATAAAAAATCTTGGGGGGTGGGATGGGGAAAGTTCTCTTTATAGTTATGAGTGAAAAAAATGTTGAAGCTTTGGGCAATTTTAAGTTTTTCAACTTGAAAATCAGCTAGAATTTAAGCACAAAAAAGAGACTTCTCAATCCATAACCAGGGTTAATGGTGGTCGTCTTTGAAGATGACAAAAAGCGAGTAAAAAGTAAGCTGTGTGCTGAATTGGGTATAGGATTATTTCCAAAAACACTACTTAGACGGGCACTGAATTATGAATCCTGCCTTTTGGCCAATGATATGAGAGATATTACCGACTATCACTGTATCCTTTTATCATTCTTATTCAATCTGTATGTTGAGCAAATAATCGGAGAAACTGGACTACATGAAGAATTCAGCATCCAGGTGACTCATTAACAGCCGGTAGGATGCAGATGATGCGATTTTGATGAATGAGTGTGAAGAGGGCTTGACGTACTTACTGTGGAAAGTCAAAGACTGCAACCTTGAATACGATTCTACCTCAACATCAAGATGACAAAAGCCCTCACAACCGGGCCCAAAGATACCTCACAGTAAAGGGGGAAAGATCAATGATGACGACTATGTCAAAGATTTCACTTGACTTGACTCTAGAATCGGCACCCAAGGAAACAGCAGTCAGGATCAGCTAATGACCTATTGCATGAGGCATATCTGCCGCATCAGACATCTCTAAGGTGTTAAGGGGCAAAGGGGTCACTTTGAAGACTAAAGGGTCAGTGGGCCTGACCCACGCCAAGGTTATTTTCTCGTGTTTCCCATGCATGTGAGAGCTGCACCATGGATAAGGGAGGTCATCGGAGAAAGGATGCCTTTGGTCGTGTTGAAGAATATCGAGTTTACCTGAGGCTGCCAGAAAATTGAGCCAATCAAACTTGGAAGAAGTACAAGGATGCTCTCTGGAAGCAAGAAAGGTGGGATTTTGTCTCGTGCTATGGATCATCATTAGCACTGGGACCGTTCTGCTAGTGGATGGATCACACATGGAGGAGCAAGGGAGAGGCCGGGTTCTAGATCAGATAAACCTCGATTGGATTCTTGTTCTGGATTTTATTGATTAAGTAACTTTCAGCCTCTGTTTCTTCATCTGCAAACAGTTGTAAAAGAAGTATTATCCTCAAGCGTTGTTTTTTCTGGGTTACATAGAAAAAGAGAGTTTTGTCAGTGGTAACATTCAACAAATGCTAGCTGCTATTGTAATTAAAGAAGACCCCGTGCTGGGTAGAATCTGTTGCACAAGACCTCTTTAGAGTGTTGAGAAGCAGGGATGTCACTTTGAGGACTACATCGCATCTAACACAAGCCATGGTATTTTTCCATTGCCTCATATGCATGTGAAAGTTGGACACCGAATACGGAAGACCAAAGAAGAATTGATGTGTTTGAATGGTGGTATTGGCAAAGAATGTTGACAGTACCATGACCTGCTAAAAGGACAAATAAATCTGCCGTGGAAGAAGTATGGCCTGAGTGCTCCTTAGAGGTGAGGATGGCCAAGGGTTCATTTTACATAGTGTGGACATGTGGTCTGGAGAGCCGGGTCCCTGGAGAAGGACATCATGCTTGGTAAAGGAGAGGTGCAGTGAACAAGATGAATTAAATAGATTGGTGCAGTGGCTGCAACAGTGGGCTCCAGCATAGTAACGATGGTGAGGCGGACGCAGGACTGCAGTGTTTCCTGCTGTAGTGCATAGGGGTGTTATGTATTGAAACTGGCTCCACAACAGAAACACAGACATACAGAATGGCTAATATTGAAAATCATTTTGATGACTGGACGGATAAAAATCAACTATGCTGTATTTCACTTTGTGATGGTCTAACCATGGAGGCAGTCAAGAAGTAACAATCACAAGAGGACTGACGTGGACAACAGAAAACTAACTCCACCATTCACAAAGGGCAACGTTTTAACCTGCCACTTTGGGGTAATACACCTTATCTGTATCACACAGTCCTGGTGGGGATGGACTGTGAGGATACATGTGGAAATATTTTAAAACCTATAACCCTTAGTGTGATACTTAGGCTTTGTGTCCACCTTGCTGGGCCAAACCACTCTGCGACTTGCCAGCTGGGCCCTACTAATTCCCCATGATGTAACCGAATAGTGCAATCAGCCGCATGATGGGATATGCTGTGGGCAAAAAGCAGTTGTAAGAGGATTAGGGAGTCCATCAATCTCCCCGATGCCATGGAAAGTTTATCCTTGGGGGTGTAGCCTACTGCTATTTAAGCGGACACTGTGGAAAGGCCTGTCCCTTCTTGCTGCCCTGGGTCCTACATCTGCCTCATTGACCTTCAGTTCTTTGGATTTGAGCTAGCGACGTGCCATATTGCCTGCCAACCTTGGATTCATTTGTCTCTGCCTCCCAAGCCTGCGATCTCCCTGTCCCATGGTTCATCTTCCTGCTCCTTGGTTCATCAGCCCTGGTAGCTACAGAAACCAGGAAAGCTCCCGGCTTACCATTTGCCTCACAGTCTTGAACTAGGCTGGACTCACCCACTGCCCCAGCTGTGCGAGCTACTTTCCTGTTATACATGTCTTGTTTACACACATATATGTCACTGGTTTTGGTTCTCTGTAGAAGCCAGACTGACACACCTGAGTTTAAATAAATGAGTAAATTTTGGACTCAAACTTAATTCTAGCCTCAAATACAGAGTTCTTATGATAGGGCCCTGTTTGATGTGTGACCTCATGAAGAGATCACTGAAGATATGAGTGTTATAATGAAGAAACTAGATGGTGCCCGGCTATCAGAAAGAATAGCATCTGTGGTATTAAAGGCTTGTCTTCAAACAAGCATCCATCTATGTAGGGGGTCAACTAAGTCCACCTGGAAGAAGCACACCAGTTTATGTGACCCAAGGATTGTAAATAATAAAATCCAAATCTGAAGGAGGGAATAATATCGGAACTTAAATTATGGACACTTGCTTTGCAGAAGGCCATGGATGACAATGGACGCTCCAAGTGCATTTTCAGAGTCCCCATATGGATTAAATCTCCGGTGAATCCCCTCTGACCACAGCCGAGGGATGCGGCGAATAGCCTTGTGATCAGACAGATAGTACTGTAAAGTCAATTATGGCTGATGTAGTTAGGTTAGAATGTAATACCTTACCATATGAGCTCCAATGTGAACCATTTAAGCAGACACTGTGGAAAGGCCTGTCCCTTCTTGCTGCCCTGGGTCCTACATCTGCCTCATTGACCTTCAGTTCTTTGGATTTGAGCTAGTGACGTGCCATATTGCCTGCCAACCTTGGATTCATTTGTGTTGTTTCCAGTAAAAAAAGAAAGGAAGAAAGAAAGAAACAAACAGTGAAGGGGAAATATATGTGGATTAAGCCTCCAGTGAACTCCTTCTGACCACAGACTAAGGATGTGAATAGCCTTGCTATCATGCAAAATACATCACAAAGTGTATTATTGCAGATGTAGTTAGGTTGAAATGTAGCACCCTATCATTCGTTCTCCCTTTTGACGCTTTTAAAATTTGTTCTAGGTTTTAGTATTTTCTGCTTTCTTTCTTTTTTCTTTTTCTTTAATCATTTTATTTGGGGCTCATACCGCTCTTATCACAATCCATACACACATCAATTGTGTAAAGCACATTTGTACATTCATTGCCCTCATCATTCTCAAAACATTTGTTTTCCCCTTAAGCCCCTGGCATCAGATCCTCATTTTTGTCCCCTCCCTCTCCGCTCCCTACTCCCTCAAGAGCCCCTTGATAATTTATAAATTATTATTTTGTCATATCTTGCCCTGTCTGACATCTCCCTTCACCCACTTTTCTGTTGTCCGTCCCCCAGAGAGGAGGTTACATATAGTTCCCTGTAATCGGTTCCCCTTTCCAACCCCCTCTCCCTCTTCGCTCCCAGTATCACCACTCATACCCCTGGTCCTGAAGGGATCATCTGCCCTGGATTCCCTGTGTTTCCAGTTCCTATCTGTACCAGTGTACATCCTCTGGTCTAGCCAGACTTTCACGGTAGAAATCCGATCATGATAGGGGCGGCGGGGGGAGGGGGGCCATTTTGAAACTAGAGGGGAGTTGTATTTTTCATCTTTGCTACAGTGCACCTTGACTGGCTCATCTCCTCCCCAAGATCCCTCTTCAAGGGGCTCTCCAGTGGCCTACAAATGGGCTTTGGGTCTCCACTCTGCACCCACCCCCCTCATTCACTATGGTAAGATTTTTTTTGTTCTGATGATGCCTGATACCTGATCTCTTCGACACCTCATGATCACACAGGCTGGTGTGCTTCTTCCACGTGGGCTTTGTTGCTTCTGAGCTAGATGGCCGCCTGTTTTCCTTCAAGTCTTTAAGACTTTAAGCCTTTAAGCAAATGTGGCGAAGAAAGCTGATGGTGCCCGGCTATCAAAAGATATAGCATCTGCTTTCTTTTTAACTGAGGTTTTTTTCTGTGTTACTTTGTTATTTTCTTCTTCTTCTTTTTGGTATGTTTTTCGGTATATGTACTCCTGGTGAAGTCAATCTACAGAGACAGTAGCTGGATTGCTGGTGTCTTGGGGGTAGAACAGGGGTGGGTGGGGAGACACCAGAAACAGTGAATAAAGTGAGCACAAGAAAGAAGCAAATGTTCTAAAATTGATTTTGGTGATGCTTGTACAACTTTTGAAAATATGATTGAACTATTGAATTATCTGATCTGTGAATTATATGCCAAGAAAACTGTTGTAAATAAAAAAATTAAAAAAACACATGCAAAAAAGTTTAAATAGTTTAAAATATTTTTTAAAGTTTTATTTATAAGCCTGAAGTCATTTATGATGATCCCTATGTTATTTCTCTAAAAGTTCATTGTTATTGGTAACAGTTGTGATTTACTACTTATTTATGAATAGACATGAAGTCGGTTTGGAAAGCAGCCTTTTGCTAACAATAAAACAACAGCCGGCTTCGGATTTGGGGTGCTGTTCTGCTTTTCTCCTGTTTTGGAAAGCTAACCCTTCACAGCTGGTGGGAGCAAAGAGAAGGGCTGCCTTGTTCAGCAAGGACTTTTACTAAGGTCCAGAGTCGTCTTTGTTCTGTTGAATCACCTTGGATCTTTCAGTTGACAGCCCAGTGCTTAATGATCACGCCGTCCGGTCTTTTCCTTCCTCTAGGCTACCCCTGTACCAGGCCTGATCTACTTAATGAACATGAAACTTTGGAGATTGCTAGCCTATGCATCTACCTGCATTTAATTTTTCCAGAAACCAAACTTCTTATTTTGGCCAACTTCCCCATGCCTCCTGTCTGTCCATGTAGATAATATAGGGGCTAGAAGTAGGGTTGTGACCCAAGTCTAGTCTATGAAATTA
>NW_022106084.1:7997585-8002640 GCF_000313985.2 Echinops telfairi
AGCAAATGTTTTGAGTACGATGATGGTAACAAATGTACAAATGTGCTTGACACAATGGATGTATGTATGGATTGTGATAAGAATTGTACGAGTATAAAAAGATTTTAAAAAAATCATTAGCTGACATATAAACTTCTACCTAATTCAGAATAAAAAGTTTTTTAAAAAAAGAAAAGGCATGAATCTTTAGCAGTGGTCCTTGGACAGGAAATCCAGTGGATATGTGGGTAGGTGGGTGGTAGACCGTACTCCCTGGCCTTCAACCCAGAATGAAGCTTCATGTGGTAGATAAGTGTGCCCCTCACATGGTCGTTCATCCAGGAGCCTGGTGGGGACCCTAATGACTGGCTTCCCTACAGAGTTGAACCCATCTAACCATTTGCTGATGAATAGAAGAAAGAGGCCCAGACAGGGACTTAATGTTTTGACACACAATGAGCTAAGATCAATGTAACTTTCTAGATGCACAATCTAGTGAGTGATTTATTTACCTCCCGTTGAAAAGGGGATAGAACTAAAGTACTTCTCTTCATATTTTCTTCCTGTATATACTCGTGTATAAACCGAGTTTTCCAGCACATTTTTAATGCAGTTTTTGTGGTAAAATTAGGTGCCTTGACTGATATTCGGGTGGGCTTATACTCGAGTATACTTGAGTATACTCGGTATGCTCACCTGACAGTGACATCTAAAGGAGGTTAGGGGTAGGAAGAGAGCTTACATTTATTGAACACCATTCTAAACAGAGACCAAGGCAGGCACCTGGATTTCACTGCTAACTCCGGCTGTACCTGTCTTATCTGTCTTTTAAAGATGAGATGCATGTGGCTTAACGCGTTTAAGCAACTTATTTGGGGTCACGAGCTAGTGGATTCGTGTCTTGTTCGTGTGGCTGTGGGCTCCCTCTCCTCTCCCCACTGGAAGGATCTGGGAAGCCAGGATCTGGGTCCAGAAGAAAGACCAAGTCTGACCCTCCTCCCCTCGGCTTTTACACTGAAGGAGCCCTGGTGTCATTGTGGTGGCATTGCTAGGTTCGCAGCTGGAAACCGCCAGCCTCTCCTCAGGAGAAAGACGGGCTGTCTCCTCCCGTGAAGATAGACTGTCCCAGACACTCACGGGCAGTTGTCCCCTGTCCTATCTGCTCACTATGAGTCGGGATCCACTTGATGACAGGGAAGTTTGTGTTTTCATGCCCCAAATAGAGACATGGCTAGAGAATTGTTTCTTGTTCAGCATTATAAGCTGGGGTCATCCTGTATATTGAGGGAAGCAAATTCAAAAGTGATGGCATGTATTTAGAATATTGCAAAAAATCTTAGGCTGTTTCTAGTCCAGCCACTAAGAATTAGAGGTTTATAGTTGTAGAGTGATTTACTATCACTCATTAGTGTATTTTATACTTCACTGAACTTAGATAGGCAAATTATATAAAACACTTTATATATAGGTAAAAAAAACATGTCAGAAGCTAGGGCTCAAAATATGTATTTAATTAAAAAAATACATCTCTTAAAACCAAAGCCCTAAATACATATTAAATGATACCCTAATCTGAAGGTAAATGAGATATGCCACTTCACAGATATTAAGTGACCCACATAGACAGCAACACCTCTATTAATGAGGCAATTGGACTTGAACGGCACACTTTAGTGTCAGGAACTCCATTACCACATGAAGTAATATCACAAAAGTCATAAGATAAGGACCCATCGAAGGAGGACAGAGAAGAAGTGGGTACAGTGTGCACTTATTAAATAGTAACCAAAATAACATTAAGTGGGCCACCAGAAAACGAGGATCTAGAAGTTCTGAGGTAGAGAGGATAGAGAGGAAGTGGGATTCTCCGAGGAGCCTGGGGCCCCACCAGGACCAGGGAGCGCCCTCGGCAGCCTGAACTGGAGAGGGATGGGCCCTACCTGGTCAGTCGCCCTAGTGGTCCCCGGAATGGGCCTCCAGCAGCTGGGCTGAGTTGACAGACTATTTGGATAGGAGAGAAGTTACCTCTGGCCCTCCAGATGCCTCAAGCCGCCAAGAACATCTAGGTCGGCGCTACCCTAACATGATTTCATCACCTTCCATATCACCTCATCCGTTTGAAAGCCCTTTCCTCGAGTGGCGGCGGGGAGGGGGGTGTCTGTCATGAGTCCATTAGCATGCAAAGTTCAAGGCCATTTACCTGGCTGAAGTTCCATATTGACTAAAACTCACGTAGGCTAACGTGTCCTTCATCAATGGATCAGAGAATCAGTCCATGAACTTGACCTCAATCGGATCCTTTTGTTTCTTGACAAAAACAAGGCGTTAGAGAGGTGCTTGCCACTGGGCAGTTGAAGGGACAGAGTAAGCCATCAGGGGAGGAAGAGACTAAGAAGTGGGAGGCTGGGGAACCCCTACATTTTGCTGATTTCTTATTATACCATAAACCATGCAGGACAAACAAGCTCTATTGACGGAGGCCTTGTTCCCGTGCAGCTGTGTGGCTTAGCAGGAGCTTTGCCGCCGAGCCATATGACTCATGCCAACACGGCTGCATATGATTTATGAAGCCTTAAAGAGCAAGAAATCAGCCAGCTTCATTATGAAAGAGCTTCGTGTTCAGAGGATTTGTTAATAAACAATCACGCGGCCATTTGTTCCTCTCTTGATTGCTCTTCGAGTTCAACCGTGACTCTGATGCAGCTGCCAAGGGGCAGGGGTCGCTCTCCTGCTCGCCTTCAGCCCACTAGCCCCCTTTCCACCCAAATGAGGGGTCCTTGCATGGTGCCAATGGCTAACATGTTGGGCTGCTAACCTACTGGTGGTTCCAATCAACTCTGAGGTGCCTCGGAAGAAAGGCCTGGTCACTTGCTGCTCCCACTTCTGCCACGGAAACCCCGGAGAGCACAATTCTATCCCGACAGTTGGTCACTGGAGGAGAGAACTGTGGCTGTGGCCTGAGATTCTGTGGCCTTCGGCTGCCCCAGGAAGTTGGCTGCTGTCAGGTGCCAGCGCTGTCAATTCGGACTCGTAGTGACCCCTAGGGGCAGAGTTGAGCTGCCGCTGTGGGGTTTCCGTCTGGAAGGGCACACACCCTCAGGCCTTTGGCCTGTGAAGCTGCTGGCGTGGGTTCCGAGCGCCAACCGTTGAGTTAGCAGGCCAGCGCTTGAACCGTGGTGCCACCAGGGTTCCTTTCAGGTGGTTCAATGAGAGGGGTCGCTTAGTCTGGGAGCTGCTTACCTCAGAGACGGGGAGGGTCTGTAGCCCAAGGCAGGTGGAGAAGAATTGAGAAGGGACGAGGGCCTGTGCTTCTGCAGGATCGAGAATGCCCTTGCCTCACTGGTCATGAGCATGTCCGAGTTGCTCTTCTGAAACGCTTCACAGGGGACACACGACAGTCCTCCTCCCCCCATGCTCTGCCCTACTCCCCATGGGTGGTCAGAGAGGAAGGCACTGGTCTTCTTCCTGTAAAGGGTTTCTATCGCCTACCCCAGGAGCTTCCCCAGCGCCACTGGCCCATTCCTCTCTCTTCCCGGCTGCAGCCTGGAGTTCAGTCAATCAAGACCAAGCGCCCGATCCAGTCCTTGAAAGCTGGCAAAAGCAGACCAGTTGATAGTCTAGGTTTGTGCCCAGACACCTAATGGCTGCTGCGTTCTCCAGCAACAGCACAGCCAGAGAGCCTGCCCTTTGAACCTTTTCATTTTACATTCAATAGTGGGAGGTTCAGGGTAAAGTCCGTCTTCCTGCGGTCTGTCTTGGGCATAAGACATGCAGTTGGCACGTGGAAGAAGAGAACCAAAAAGTCAGGAGATTGGCAAAAGAAACTCGAAGTGATCAAGTAGAAACGACGAAAAAGGTAGATTCTGTGGTGGCAAACGTGCATTTTAAGCGAGAAATCAACTAAGATAAAAGTCGGGGTGTCATTTCTGCCCCCACCAGAGGGTTAAAGCGAATGTCCTCGCCTTAGTCTTCTTTTGTGGTACTCCTTTGGCTAGAGCGTTTCCAGAGGGCGTTTGGTTTATTTGTGTAAATTTTTGTGTGGGCCCGCCCTTCCCCTCCCAACACACACACAAAGGACTTGAACCAAGGTTTCAGGTAGTTGATTCATCTCTCCCCTTGGAAGCTTTGAAGGCACTTCCAGCGGCATCAAAGTGCTTCAGTGCTCTGAGCATCTCCGCCCATCTTCAAAGCCTGGCTGCAGGACTCCACCATGCAGAATACCACGTATTCTAAAGCAGCCCCTACCTTCTATTTATTTGTCAGTTTTTATGGAGATAGCTCCCGGTATGTTTCTTGACACACCACTTAGCTCCTTTGGGCCATTATGAAGAACAAGAGTAGGAAATTATCTCAAGGAATGGGTTAGGGCCCATCTGAAACCAGGCCTGCTGACTTTATGTCCTTTACGGTGCTGGCTCTACCACACCGTAGGAAATCGTTCTAGGACGCCCAGCCAGCAGAGGATATCTGGAGCATTAAGGAAGCTTTGTCTTAGGATCAAAAGGAAACGGTTTCAGTTCGATGAAGGCGGGGCTGGGGGTGTCAACAAATCCACAGTGGACCTTGGTAAAAATGATTGGCTGAGCATTCTAAAAGGAACAGGAATCCTGAGGTAGACGCGCATGCCGGTGCTCTAAGACAGGACTGGCTAGTGGAACGTTCTGTAATGGTATTCCATGCTGGGTAACATGGTGACAGAGTTCTGCTGTGGAGTGAGTTACACGTCGGGCTGTTAACCCGAGATCAGCAGTTCGAAGCTACCAGCCGGTCCAGGGTAGAACGCCAAGGCTTTCTGCTCCCATAAAGAGTTGCCGTCTTGGAAACTCACAGGAGCTGTTCTAGTCTGTCCTGCCGGGTTGCTATGCATCAACTCGATGGCATATATATATATATATAAAATTTTGAGCCTCAGGTGGCTAGTGAGCACTTGAAACGTGACTCTTGTGACTGAAAAATGGGCTTTTCCATTTTATTATATTTTATAGTCCATTTAAATCAAGGGTCCTCAAACTTTTTAAACAGGGACCAGTTCACTGTCCCTCAGACCCGTTGGAGGGCCGGACTATAGTTAAAAAA
>NW_022106084.1:8002740-8007805 GCF_000313985.2 Echinops telfairi
AACAGTATTGAGCAGGGGTCCTCAAGCTTTTTAAACAGGGGCCAGTTCACTGTCCCTCAGACCCGTTGGAGGGCCGGACTATAGTTAAAAAAAAAACAAAAAAAAAACTAAAAACAAATTCCTATGCACACTGCACATATCTTTTTTTGAAGTTAAAAAACAAATGGGGCAAAAACACCTGGCAGGCCAGATAAATGTCCTCGGTGGGCGGCATGTGGCCTGTGGGCCGTGGTTTGAGGATGCCTGATTTAAGTGGCCGTCACTGGCTGGCATCTACTGCACTGGCTAGCGCTGCTCCAGGAATAAGCTCTATGTGCACATGCGTGTGCTCACACATGTTTAGAACCTTCAGGACACAAGTTGGAGGGAAAAAGAAGGCAAAGGGAGGCAACCATTGACTCCTTGGGTCTTCCTGTAAAAATCCTGCCAACCTGTAACCCTCATCGGTCCTCCCAGGCAATCCCTGCTCGACGAGCCATCCATCCTAAAGAGACCAGTGGCGGTCCTTGCTCTCATTCATCATTAGGGAGCAAGGCTGCTGCGCCCACAGCCAGACTGGGTGCGTCTCTGCAGTCACACCCACTGATTGATAGCACCGCACGTCATCTTGTACAAAGCAGGGACGAGGGGCAAGGTAATGAAACAGGCTCCTCATTTACCAGCCCGAGCCAATAACGTAGTGTTGTGTTGGCTGTCAATTTCATATATCAAGGGTGCCCACAATCAGGCAGGACGGTCAGCCTCTTCAAGTGACATAGATTAACAGTTGTATAAATGCAGGGGGGTCGTCAGGAGGCCACAGGAATCACAGGCCTGCCCACGTGCCTGATTTGGGACATTGGAATTGTTCCCTGAGCTGCCAAGACATGACAGGACATGGGTTTCTGCCTGCTTTGCTGGGACCTTAAGCCAATGTCCCAGTAGGAAGGAGGGAGAGACGCACCAAGAAACAGCACTGCCCATCTAGGTGGATAAATGTCCCTGAGGATGTGAGGGGGTGAGACCTCAAAAAATGAAAAATCTTCTCAAGCCCTGCCCTCCACCTTCTCCTGCGTTCTCCCCCCCCCACCCCCGCCCCCATGTCCCAATTAGGAGGCACACATTCGACAGAACGTATAAAGAAGCAGCCATTAAAACAGTTTTCTTTTCTTTTTTTTTTTAAATACAGGTTTTTTTGTTGTTGTGGTTGTTTCCTTTTTTTAAGCCACCAACTTGTTAATTAACCCACATTTCACTTCGGCAAAGTTGCCTTTGCTTCTTCCCTCCTGATGCAGGCATCTGGGCCCAGCGTTTAGCAAGGCACGGAAATGTTTAACTGCCGCCGGCCGCCGCTGCTGCCGGGGCCCAGGTTCTTTCTAGTCAAGGCAGATTCGCCTTTTGCATCGGGATTTCTTTTGTTTTTCCCTGTGGCCAGCTGCTGCAAAGAGCCAGTCAATTTAGATTAAACAGGCCGAGGACTGCGATTCAGTCTGTCAGCCAGGCACACTTCTCTAAAGAGAGTTCAGCAGGTCCGACTTGGAGGGTGGGTGGGGGTGGGAGCAAGTCAGGAGGCTGTTGTTTACAGGGGCACACGGACTCTGTGCCCAAGACAAGGGCAGGCTCCTTGGAACTCCTTGGCCGGGGGTGGGGGGTGGTTTCCGTCTTCCAGCCCCGGAGCAGCTCTCCTTGGCTCGCCCTTTCCTTCTGACAGGCTTCGCCCTGGCCCCGCTCCTCCCCTTCCCCTGATGCCACCGGCTTCTGTCTCCATTGTGCCCTCTAGCCCAGCAGCCAATGTGCAGCCAGGCCCAGCACACACTCAGCAGCCAGCAACTTCCTCCGAAGCTGCAATGCATAATTACAACCAGCTGCTCCTGGCTGCTGGCTGGCCAGCTCTGCAAACAAGCATCCTGATACCCAGAGTTCTGGGGAGTCAACAGCCTGCTCTTGGCAGCTGTACATTCTCCGAAGGAAGTGCCCACGCCCTTGTAAGAAGAGGGTGCAGCCCTTCTCTCTTGGATGCCTCAAGGAGGCCAGCGCCTGCCTCCTCTCCTCTCTCCTCTTTCCATCACCCAGGGGCCCTTCTTTGTTAGAAAGGAGGCGTTTTCTATTGTGCACGGGAAGATGCGATCTGTGTCACCTGCAGCTCCCTTGCCTGGGTGGCTGACTGCCCTGTGCTGGTGCCACCATGCGCAGCAGAAGTTGTCCTTGGCCCAACTCCGGGGCAATAGCATTACGGGATCCAGCTTCTGCTCGGCATGTTAGCTGTGTCCCTTTGTGGACGTCGACGGAGAGGTTGGAGCAGGAAATGTGCACTGTCCAAGGTCAGATAGGGTCCCCGGCAGTGGACACCTCTTTGAAACACAGCCGTTGAACTCCAAGCAAGGCCGAGGAGGCTGTGTTCGGAGAGCAGCAAGTGGGCAAGAGCCCAGGACTCCCCACCGGCCGCCTCCCAGCCACACCACCGGCCACCTCCCAGCCACACCACAGCCACCTCCCAGCCACGGGTCTGCGTCCAGGCCTCTCTGATCCTCCAGGCCTGGCTACAAGTCTGACTCTGATCCAGAATTAGGCCCTGAATGTGTAACCTAAGTCTCCCGGCCCCACCCACCGCTGCTCTCGGTCCTGTGCTGCGTCTTCAGAGCTTGGCTGTGGGCCAGACCTGGCCCTTCTGGCTCCTGGGGGAAGGGTGGGCTGTGGTGTGCTCCCACCAGGCAGGCATTTAGGGTGGCGGCCAGAGCGTGCCACCGTTTGGGAAGAGGAGGGGAGGTTGGTGAGCTTGAGAGGGCCATGTAGAAGTGAAGGCAGGTGTGTCACCTTGGACGTCTGTCCACCTGTGCCCTCCAACAAGGGCTCCGAATGCCAGCCCAGGCCCTGCGCCATGTCCAACCGCAGCTCGGAGCTGGGCAGCAGCTGGGAGTCGACTGCTGACAGAGCTGCTCACTTCACAGGGCGATTTCCCAGGGATGCTGGCCCTGCAGGGGCCGCTCCGGAGGGACAGACAGGAGCATCGCAAGGAGGGCATTTCCTTCTGCCCGAGCCTTGTCTGCTGAGGAGGCCTGCCCCTTTGCAGCCCCCTTTGTTTCCCTGGCTTCCAGTCTGAGGCAAAACTATCAAGGGCTTCTGAGTGCTACTGAGAGAACTTGTCTGAGCAGCTGAGCAACCTGGGTTGGTCAGTGGGTGGTGTCCCTGCAAACCCAAGCCTCTGCTCCGTGTGTGTAAGCAATGGCGTCAGTGCCTTGTCCAGCTGCAGTTTTGGGAGACTCTGCAGCGAGTGGCCTCTGCTAATCTTGGCAGTTTCATTTTCTGTAGGGAGCAAAAGAAACCCCTCAAAACAACAACACAACAATAAGCAACAAAAACCAGACCCGTTGAAAATGTTGTTTTAGGGTTCAAACCCCACTTTCCCTTCTGACTCCTAACCCTGGACGTACTTTGGAACCCAGACAAATCAAGCGCACGTCCCTACGGCATCCCGGCGTGGCAGTCTCAGCCTGCCTATGACTTAGGCAGCTTGCCTAGTTCCTCCACCTGGAGCGGTTCGGTTCGGTTCGGAGGACTCAGAGACTCGATACTCGCAGGTTTTTTTGCCTTTTTTCAGGATGTGCTTGCAAGGAAGAACATGCTTAACAAGCACGGGGTCACGTGGGAGCCCTCGGTTTGCAGGGTCCCTTCCTGGGGGATACTGGGAAGGACAGTGTCACTTTGGCTGGGTCCTTCCCTGCAGGAGATCAGAAAGGGCCCCAGAGCCCCGGTCCATTGGGAAGTGGGGGAGTGGGGGGAAGGGATGAGGAGAAAGAGCCGAAAGACACCTCAGTCAACACCAAGCTAAGGTGGATATGCATTGAATTTGGAGACCGGAGATCCCAGCATGTTTTGCCAACGCTGACTAACTGTCCAGGTGGACTCAGTGATTCACAGCATTCGTCTGATTTACGTTTCCTCAACTACGACATAGTGGTAGTGATAGCATCTCCCAATAGACTGGTGCTGGTGTGTGTGTGTGTGTGTGTGTGTGTGTGTGTGTGTGTGTGCGCGTGTGTAGAGGAAGTGCATTAAGCATGTGGAGAACGTTGAAATGGCAACTATTCTGTTACAACTGCATACTTATCATAAATAAAAGCAATCTACAGGATATTATAGCACAATGAAGGCCAAGGGTGCCACTCAATTGTTTACCTGGAAAACGATGGCTTCGGCAGGTATTGTGTTATGCCTGTTTTCACAACAATAAGGAAATGAAAGAAAGGTAGACATGCATTCTTCAGTAAAAATGTCAATCCGACGTAATCCTAGCACTCGTGTGCATGCTCCTTCTGGGTGCTTACTTATTATTCAAGTGACTGGTTCGGTCCAGCTATTGAAATAACTTTAATAGAATACCATCAACCAAGAAAGAAAGAAATGCAAGCATTTTTTTCCATGCATAAGATTGACTTAAGTTTGAAAACTATATGACCTGTAATTTTCACACCATCTGACGAGGTTTCGCTGTGCATACCCAGGGTAGCATGAAGTCCTTCTGGGCCCTTCTAGCATCATCAAGCACTTTGCAACGCTGCTCACGACAGTCTGTGAGCCAGGGCTCATGTATCACTCCAGCAACAGATGGAGAGACTGAAGCATGAAGAGATGAAGCGAGGTCACTGAGGGAGCAGGTGATGGACTGGTTCTGGTCCCTGCTCTATGTTGTCTGTCTTACAAACAGCCATCCATAACTCTGTCTCCACATCACACACACACAGAGACCCGGTCCCGGAAGGTGGAAAGCACGTGTGTGCAAATGGGATCTCCAGGATTTGGGGGTTGAGCACCGGATCCTGATGAGAAAAGGAAGAGCAAGAAACAACTGTGGACAGCAGAGGCGGAAACGCCGCCAGGGCCCCGTCTCGAAATGAAATCCTAGAAATAAGGAAGGACTGAGGGTATGTGCTCCTTATTATTGACCAACCTCAGTAATAATCGATCAAGGTCCGGTAAGCCTAGGCAGGACTTCCTAAACATTGACTCTATGGACATTCTTTGTTTCACCCAATACTTGATAGGTTTCCCTGCCTTACCATCAGAACAGTATAGAGAACTGTGCAGA
>NW_022106084.1:8009121-8013419 GCF_000313985.2 Echinops telfairi
ACGATGTACAAATGCGCTTTACACAATTGATGTGTGTATGGATTGGGATAACAGTTGTATGAGCCCCTAATAAAATGTTAAAAAAATAAAATAAAAAATAAAAACAAACAAACAAACAAACAAAAAAAACACATTAAAAAAAAGAAAAGAAAAAGAAATAAAAACAAACAAACAAACAAACAAAAAAAACAAAACAAATGAAATGTTCATGTTCCTGCCCCTATATTGTGATTCTGCATACCATCTATAGTATAGAAGTCAACCAAATGCTTAGGTGCACTGAACATTTCTATTTAAAAATTAAGGTTGTGACCCATTTTCTTTCGCTGTATTGGCTGTCGAACACTTACCTTCACCTTTCTAGGATAGATCCTTTGCTCACTAGCTTTGTGGTCTTAGACAATGAGTCTCAGATAGAATTTTCTCCTCTTGAAATCAGGGCCAACAGGCTCCTACTACATTCCACCCCACCTCCACCTGCAACAGCCAGTAATCATTGCCTTCATGTTTGCAAACATACCAAGCACAGTTTGTGGCACAGTAAATATTGTTTCCTCCTTCTCCACCTAGGAGGCCCCGGGGGCATAGTGGTTTCACTTTTAGCTAGAGGTCAGCAGTTTGAACCACCAGCCATTCCGCAGGAGAAAGAGGAAGCTTTCTACTCCCGTAAAGAGATACAGTCTTGGAAACCCACAGGGGCAGTTCTACCCTATCCTTTGGGGTCGCTATGGAATGGAATCAACTCGATGGCAGTGAGGTTGGTTCTATTTTGGAAGCTTCCGCCTTAAAAGGAGCCCTGGCGGTGCTGTTAGGTCAGCGCCTGACTGCGGACTGGAAAGAGGCCGGTTCAAATCCACCAGCTGCTTCTGCAGGAACCATGGCAATGACTTTGGTTTGGTTGCCTCCCCCTCAATATGTGGTTTAGAAAGCATAGCGGTTGATTTTTATAGCTGTACACGGAACACAATTCTATAAGGTCACCAAGAAAGGTGTAATGATCCTTCATATATTTGAGAAATGCTGTCTCAGAGAGGCCGAGTAATCTGCCAGCGTCTCACAGCAAACTGGTGTGGAACTGATAGCGCGGCAGTGGCCTATGATTCCAGTCTTGGATTCATCCTCCCTGCTGCTGCCACTCCTGTGCCCTCAGTGGAAGCCTCTGGTGGGCAGTCGATTCTAAGCTCATGCCCATGCCGCAGGGGAAGCCCTGTGGTTTCTCTTTCTGCCTTCCCTGTCCTGGAGCCCTGTTATCAACCCTGTCTCTTCTTGAGCACCTTCCCTCGGCCTCCCTCTGCGCCTGAATGTTCACGGATTAACCCACGTGACATAGGAGCCGCAATGAACTTGAGGAGAATATTATTTTCAACTAAAGAGGCTGAGTTATATACTACAGTGCATGTTGTGTTGTTAAATATCTACAGCATGGTAAAACCATCCCAAATGTCACCAATCCCTGCGGGACATATTAATAATTAAGCAGTATTTAGTTCACTTAGGAATGCAGATTCCATTTAACAAGAGGATGTACGCTAAATATGTCCATTATATTGCAGCTTGCAGCAGAATATGTTAGCGATCTCAGCTGGGTTTCTCCAGGACAGATGACAAAATTTATACAGGTATCAGTCTTTCCTAAAGGCAGCAGAGGAGCCCAGAGTCGCATCCTCAATCAGTTGACAGGGTTTGTGTTTATTAGAAGTGTTTATTAGAATGACTAATATTGGAAGAGAGACAGCTTGGCAATGGGAAGCATGAGTTGGGGAGAGCCAGGAGAAGCCCAAAGAAAAGGGAATGATCTTGCAGAACACAGGCCTGAACAGAGACCAGGTGCCTGTGGCAGAAATGAATGGTTTATCTTTACCCCGCTCTTTCAGGAGGGTGATAGGCGAGGCCATTGTTCTGCATGTAGCTCTCCATAGGAGAGCTACTCACTCAGACTGATACATGGCTTGGTTTACCTCACACATTCACACATGCAAGTCCTTTTATTTTTTCTTTGTCCTTTTAAGCTATTCATTTCTTTTTGTTTCCTGGGAAAGTCCTGGATCCTGGCTATCTTGAAGGAAAGTTAGCAAATAGGTTGCCGTTCCTCTTTCTCTCATCTGTGTATTTACTGTATCTCCTAAAACCCAACCCAACCCATTACTGTTGAGTTGACTCTTACTCCGGGCGACCCCTGGTCTCTCACGGAGGAGGCCTGCTCCACAGGATTTCTTTGGCCGCACTTTTTATGGCCGCGGAATGCCAGGCCTTTCTTCTGTGACTCTTTTGGGGTGAGTTGGAAATGTCAATCTTTAGATTAGTCGCAGAGCACAAACCCTTTGTACCACCCAGTGACCTAGAATCATGCTGGCTGGCATGAAAGACAGCTGCCATTGAGTGGCTTCCTAAAGCCTGTTTTGAAGTTGAGGAAAGAGAGAGGCAAAGTTGTGGTTGAGGTCTCAGGTAAGTAGTTGTTCCCAGCTTTAGTCCTGCGGCTCTCATCACTAGCTTTGTAATATTGGGAGCATTGTGGCTAGTTAGCTGGGCCAGGATTCCCAGTGGTGTGGCCGTGAAGACCCAGGGATCCCCCAGGATGTGACCGAGCACAATGCAATCACCTCGATCATGGGATCTGCTATGAATAGCCAATTGGTTGAAAGAAGATTAGAGTGGGATTCAACACCCTTACTCAGGTCATAGCCCTGAAGCTGTCAATTGAAAGGGCAGGTTCCGCAGGTGTGTGGTCTGCTTCCAATATAAGTGGACACTATAGAAAAGTTTCCTTTGCTTTTTTCCTGGTCCGGATCCTGAATTTGACTCATCACCTTTCAGTTCTTTGGACTTCAGCCAATGGCCTGCCATAATGCCTGTTGATTCTGGGAGCTGTCAGCAGCCTGCCATCTGACCTGCCAACCTTGGGTTCATTTTTCTCTGCTACCATCAGCCTGTGATCTTCCTGTTGACCTTGGGTTCCTGAAGCTACTCAAGTCAGGAGAAGCCTCCATGATCTTGGAACCTGCTGGACATGGACTTGTCCACTTCTACAACAGTGTGAGCCATTTTCTCGGTAGAAAATGTCCCCAGACACACACATTTAGGAACTTCACTGCTTTTGCTTCTCAGCCAAAGACAGGTGTGTTGCTTAACCTTTTTCTTTCTTGATCCCTCTCCCAAGCTCTAAAACCAGGGAGAAGACTGCTACTGGTGCCTGAAAAATTGGTCAAATCTTAGCAGAAAATGTGGATAAATTCCACTTCCTGGTTTTCCAAACTGAAACGCTATACAAACCAGGCAGTTTCTTTTCCTACCTTGCTTAAAGCACCATCAATCTAATAAAACCCAAACCAACCCCACTGCCTTTGAGGTGGTTCTGATGCATAGTGAACCTATAGGCTGGAGCCGAACTGTCCCATTGGGCTTCTAAAACTGTAATCCTTTCAGAAGCAGACATTTCCCTACCACCTGGCAGCTGGACAGTTTGAACCACTGACCTCAAGGTTAAGGGCCTAGTGCTTACCTGCTGCGCCATCAGGGCTCCTTAACCTACTAGAAGAACCATCAGTTTATTTGTAAGAGGCCCAAGGCTCCTCTCCTGATCAGTGGGACAGACAGACGTCAGGAAGTAGAAACTGCAGGGATAATTGCTTTTGTGCCTGGTGTCGCCAGCACGGTGCTGGAGGGAACTGTGGCGCTGAGACAGCAGAGACTCCCATGGAGAACCGACTTGACCAGCTTTACAGCCTCTTTAACTTTCATCCCGATGTTATTGGAGTTCAAGGTACAACGAGTACTGCTTCAAAGAGACTTCCTGGTGTGAAAGAGGTGTGTGTGTGTGTGTGTGTGTGTGTGTGTATCACAGCCAGGCTTTCTTTAAAACCAGGATTTTCTGTGGTAGGGTCCATGGTACAGCCAGCGGGCAGTTGAATGGAGATTCTGACCCTACTCTCAAGGAAGGAGTAGACATGGAGGGAGCCGATCGTGAGAAGAAACAGGTGAGGCGCAGGGACAGACTGTAGACTTGGTGAATCAGTGGAAGAGGGCCGGGGTTTCAGGACAATTTGTCGACTTGGAGATCTTAATAAAAATGGTGGAGGAAAGATGACTTAAAGCCAAACAGATGAATAAACGCATTGATCCAGGAGGTTCCTCTTTAGCCACTGACTTTCCTGTTCTGAAAGTCACTGTTGTTTTTCCTGTGACTCAGTTGCTGCTAAAAGACAACAGGGTGTATTATATTTCACCATAATTGAAGGAAGGTGGTGAGGTTTTCTTTTTTTCATTTTCCCTTAACACACACACACACACACACACACACA
>NW_022106084.1:8013735-8023920 GCF_000313985.2 Echinops telfairi
CCACCACCACCACCACCACCACCACCACCACCATCACCAACAGAATCAATAGCCTAAGGGCTTGAAGAGCTGCTTTTCCAAATTTGCTTCTTTAAAAATTCTAGAAAGCTCTTTGGGTACCATCAAAGCCAATCAATCAAAACCACACTATCACCAAGTTGGATGACTTTCCTTCAGTTCTTAAACTACTTTAGAGAGAGACTGAAGGGTTACATCCGAGACAGTGGATATGTGTATTATGTATGGGCATGCATGTGTGTGCAGGTACCGTTATCTGAAACGATTGCTGTAACTTCTTACATGTTGGGCTCCTGGAGAGGAAAAGCAGCTTGAAAAGGTCTTAGGCTCTAAGGGTATCGTAAGGTTTCCCACTTATAGGAATAGGGTCCAAATAATTCATTGTACAGATGATTAAATTGTGGCCCAGGGACATCAGAGTCGCCAGGTATGGGTCACCCAGCTCCTGGTCACCCAGGAGCCACAGATCCAGGGATAGAACATGGACCTCAAGCCTCCTTACCTGAGCTCCTTCTGCCCAGGGCAGATTCCAGAAGATCTACTGTTTTGTGGAATCTCCTATGAACTTTGAACTTAGTCTGAAACAATAAACCACATTCTTAGGACCCCAGTTCTTTCCAAGAGGAACATCCCCTCAACTCTCCACTGGCCCCACACCGATGCAATGCTGCCCATGTGCAGAGATACAGCATGAGACCGTGCCACGCAGAACAGACCTCCTTTGCCAAAGAGGAAGCCCTTTCTCTTTGCCCCAAGGCCAATTTTTCTTTGGTATCATGTATTGCTGTTTTTGTTCTATCTGTGTTTGCTCACTAGAATAGTTTGTACGCCAACGCTCACAAACACTCACTTTTAAATTTGGGAGACACGGAACAAAGCTGGGAGTCTCTTGGGTGGTGTCAACATTCCATGTGCTCGGCTGCTCATCACCAGTTTGGAGGGCTGAGTCCCCCCAGAGGTGCCTCAGAAGAAAGGCCTGGTGATCCGCTTCTGAGAAACCAGCCATTGGGACCCCTACCAGCACAGTCCCACTCTGGCACAGCCTGGTGACCCTGAGTTGGAATCAACTCCACATAGCCAGTTTGCTTTTGCCTTACCCACAACCACATGCAACTCACGGTCCTTAAAAACCACTCTAAGTTTTGTGTTACGAATGCTCATCTTCTCCACTTGGTCATCACATGATGGGGGTGTGTGTGTGTCTTAGGAGTCATCTCAGAACCAGCCTCTCCTCCTGAAGATGAAGTTAAATGATTTTCCCGAGAGCCGTGGCAGAGCTGGGACTAGAATGGAGGTCTGTCGACTTGCCAACCTTTCCTCTCTCTATTACACCAGGGTGCCCATCTGCCACCCCCTTCTCAGAGAGATGAGTGAGCAATGAGGTGGACAAGATATGCAGAGAAAGACCTGGAGAGAACAGGATGGGATGTGCCCCTCACTACTGGCCACAGAGGGCTACTTAAATGAAAGTTAAATACAACAAAACGTTCAATTCCTCAGTTGTAACAGCCACATGTCAGGTGCCCTACAACCACGAGTAGCCAGTGGCTACCACAATGCAGCGATGGGACATTTCCACTACTGCAGACACTTTTCTTGGGTGGTGCTGGCAGATGCTAGGCAGAGGGGACCTAATAATAATATTTACCATGTATTGAGACCCAACAAAATTCCAGGCCCCGTGGTCGGTGCATTATGCCAATTATCTAGTTAATCCTCATCACATTCGTGATGAGTTATTATTATTCTGATTTGATCAAGGAGAACAGTGGAGTGCAAAATCCTACAGTGATTTTGCCAAGAAGTGGAAATGCAGACAAACTCTAACGTGAGCTCTATTTCTATTCGAGGAACCATAAAGACCCATCACAACCTCGCTACCAATTATTGAGCGCCTACTGCATGCCAGGAGATAGTCTAACCGCTAACATACGCAGAATCCTCGAATACTTTATCAGGTTGGAATGACTCCCAACTATCCCCATTTTAGAGGTAAAGAAATGAGTGAGGTTAAAAAAAAAAAAAAGGCAACTAGTAAATGCCCAAGTGGGGCTCCGAGTGCAGGCAGCCTAACTCTAGACCCTGGGGGCCAAGCCATTGACCACACTGATGCACAGCGGATGGTAGCTCCTACTCATATGTTCTGTGAAAGGTGAGGACTCACCTGTGGCTCACAATTCCAATCCTTGTCCACATACCAGGCCTGTTGCCTGCTCTGTCCAGATGGGGCCTCTCACGGCATGAGCCATTGAATGCCTCTGGTTGGAAGGATCTGCTCCATTTCCCCTTGCTGTTGTCCAGCAAGGTCTGCTAGCTGCTCTCTCTGCCAAGCTGCCACAGCTCGAAGTCATCACAAGAAGCCATGCCTGACTAAACCTTGAGAGGGGTCCTTCGGCCCACTCTTTGGAGTTGCCCCACCTCAGCTCACCACAGGGCGACGACTTCAAGAGCATCCTGTTGACATTCCTTCTTGACATTTGGTCAGCCCAGCAGACATCCCTTCAGCCCTGGTGGGCTGGCTGCATTCCAGGGCATGGTGGTGAACCTGTCTTATCCTTTAATGTGAAGCAGGTCTAACAAGCCATTCTCACGAGCTGGCGGAAAGAAGTTGGCTGTGATATTTGTGGCACTGGCTTGCAGATTTTTAATATTTTGGTCTGAGACCAGATGTCATATTGGCACCAGATTCCATTTGCCAGTCTCATCAAAATATTCGCGCTCTCTCTCTCCCATTACTCGAGTATTTTTAGAGCATTATGACCAGCCGAGGAACCACATTTAATGGCGGTTTTCTTTTACTTGTGTTTCAGTGATGAAATTCCCTGGCTGCCAAGAGAATTTCTGGCCCACTCTGGATTTTTATATCCCGGACAGTTTACAACCCCATAAGATGGCCTCAACCCCATTGGAGGCTGTTTCGAATAAGGTGTCTCAGCAGTCACCATGGACTAGTTCATAAATGACCTCCAGGAATGAATGGTCTGTGGCCTGTGAATGTGAGTGTCTCCCTCAGCTGCAACCTTTCCCCTCTTGAGGAACTTTGCAACAAAGAAATCCAGTAGCCTCAGACTGGGGGCGGTCTGAAGTGCCCCTGGGGAACACCAGCCAAGCTCCCCATTGGCAGAATCGTCCTGGGATCCAGGGGAGCTTCCTTAGCCAGGCCGCCAGCTCACATGACCAAAGACTCCTGCACAGTTAGTGGGGGCGGCGCACGTCCTCTACGTGATGTGCTGTACCCCAAGCACCACAGAAAAGTCATGCCCACCTCCCCACTGCAGCCCCATGACATGGCTGTCCTGTTAAGGTACGACCGACCGTCTTTTGTAATAGTTAGCTTGCTAGGCTTTTGGCCTGGATTTTGCTACTCTGGAACAACGTGGAGTGTTTGTGAGAGCTGTTTTATCATTATCGCACCAGGAAAGGATAATGAACTTGAAATCTTGCCGTCTGTCCTTGGCACACTGCATCACAAAGAACGCGTTATTGAAGTACCTTCTCCCATTTCAATTTGAGACGGTGCAGAGAGAGCCCCGTGACTGCTCACATGGCCGTTCTAGCATACGTTGGAGCAAATTCACACGTTTAACCTTTACTCGCGTGGGCTCTTCAAGGAGCGATGTATCCCCCTCATAGAGAAGATTCAGGCACACACTGTGAGCTGGATAGGTGGCCAGACGAGACTGCCCAAGCAAGCCATGACAGGCTGCGATTCTAACGTGTCGCGTAGTCTGTGAAGAGGTGTGCCCATAAGGTCCTCTCCTTCCACCAGAGCAAGCACACTTTGCCCCTCTCTGGGCCTTTGCTCCCTGCTGTGTTCTTTCCCTAGAATAACACTCCCACTCCTAGACACAGTTAACCTTGACTTCTTCCTAAGGTTCATATTGTTGATGTAACTGTTTTTCTGCTTAGAGTGGCAGTGGCCATTTATAGTCCCTGTTCCGTAGACACACTAGGCTATTCCCTATCCCTGAACCTATTGATGTATTACTCAGATTGCAGGTAGTTAGTAAGTCTGTTTGTACTTATGGGGGCGTGGAGGTGGCGGAGGGCGGGGAGAGCAAGGGGACAGGGCGTTGGAAGGAGTTTCTCTGTAGACTTTAGGTTGGGAACCATATGCCTTATTCATTAAAATGTATACCTGTGCTTGGCACCCAGTAGGCACTTAAATACTCAGCTGAGTGTCTAGCTGAGTTCATGAATATCAGTCATGTTTAAGTCATCTATCGACCTTTTCCAGCGGGAAACCATGTGTAGAGATGCCTTTTTCAGTGAGGCACACTACCAATCCTTCGTGTTGTTGACCTTGCTCTACAATGTTGGCCGCTGAGCTTTGGAGATTTCTCAGTACAGTGTAGCTCTCTTGGCTGAGGTCCCACATTGGGACTGGTGCACGGTGTGTCATCAGACATTGCAGCAAAAGAAAAAAATAATGCTGACGTTAGGCTTTAGCTTTTGAACCAATTTTGCATCCTATCACCGCTAGCCTATTAACTTGCCTCGCAGATCATTCAGATGAACCGGTTCGCCCAGCAGACTCCACACACCGACCAGGGGATGTGTCTCGAGGGCGGTGGATCTTCGAGGTCTTCCCCTGCGTCTGTGGGTGGGCCAAGCACCTGCCTGGCTGATGCGTGGCCAGCGTGGCCACCTCGCTGGGTGGGTGGCTGGCCACATTGACTATGACTGGAAAGAAGTGGAAGGGGCCCACCACCAGATGCATCAGGAACAAAGAGGGAGGGTGTCAAGGGGCTGAAAATAGAAATCACATTTAAAAAAAAGATAACGCGTTGATAATGCCTGGAGGCCTTTTGCTCTTCTTCAGGAACAAGGCGGCGCCACGCAGGGAAAACTGACAGCGCTATCTGTGGTCTTCTGGGAAGGGAGAGCTGAGTTTTCTTCAAGAGCCCTTCCCCAAGAGGGCCTTTGTGGGCGGTGGCTAACCCGTTTTCCATTTGTATCTACATCTGTTCCTTAATTCGTTTTCCCAAGCGCTGCTGTGTCATCCCGTTAACAGTCAGATAAACAAACTTGACGAAAATCCACCAACGACCATGAACGTGGCGATGGCATAGCCGTGTCCGACGAGGTGGTCCCCCTTTTGCGCACTCAATTAGAGAGCGGTTCCGCGCTTGGGGAGGCTCTATCATTTGTTCACCTTAAATAAATACTTTGGAATCTAAAAATATAGCAGAAATAAAACTTTCTGAAAAAGAAAAGATAAAAATCTGTAACTTAGTATCACAAGAAAAAGAAGAAGTGGACTTTCGGGGATCGGGATGGTTTTCAAGACATTGTGTTTCCCTGGAGTCCTGCCACAGCCCTAAGCCTACAGGGTTTCTCAAGCCACTAGCTCTGGATTTCCCACTGAATGGGGGTGTGTGTGTGTGTGTCTATATATATATGCATATATAGATGTATATATGTATATCACTCTAGTTATTTTTAGAGGTAACAACAAAAAAGTAAATTAACACACTATACATTCATTGGCAAATATTTCATGAAGCTACAGGATTCCAAGTCATTTCGGTCAGCCCAAGGCTGGTATGTAATAATTCATTTTTCTTTCCAACATTTAAACAGGAACACCTGGTGCCACAAAAGACATAAGTAAGCAGCAGCTAACCCGACCTTTAGGCTAAAGGTTAGACCCTCCCAGAGTGCCTTGGTAGAAGGTCCTGGTGATCTCCTTTTGAAAGGCCGCAGCCTTGAAACAATTAGGGAGCAGTCAGTTCGACCTTGTGCAGAGAGGGTCGCCGTGAGTTGGAACCAACCCCATGGCAGCTAACAACCACAACAAACATGTTGATAGACTCTTCTGGAACCGAACACGTGATTCTTAAGACCCTGTGAGACCCCTGCTTGTGACAGCACACAATAGTCCATCTACCATGGAGGCCATGGGGTTGGTAACACCTATCTATTTATAGATGACTGATTCTGGAAAGGACCTGGGAAACGTCAGGAAAAGGCAAAGTGACCTGACAACTGTGGCTTGGATCACACTTGATCCAGGGAGAACTCAGGCTTTATAGCCTTAGGCCACACTAACCTGTCTCCTCCCACCAACAACCCCTCCCCTGCCCCCCCCTCCCCTGACCCACCCCACCCCACCAGGGCTGAGGGGCTGGCAAACTGTCTCCAGCAGCTGGTTTCCAGCATGAAGAGTGAAAAGATCTGACGCAGCTTCCTCATCTGGGCTCACACTCCCCCACGGCCCTACCCTACCCTACGCCTCAGAAGAGACACTCAGAGCAAGACCAGAAAGCAGTGTGAGCCCTGGGCCCAGTGCCAGCCCTGACTCTGGGAGGAGGAATGCCCTGCTCCAAACCCTTTCAGAAAACAAAGGTTAGGGTTACTAGAAGTCAGTGCTGCTGGGAGCCTGAGTTCATGAGGAGCTAGGACCACCAGGTGAAGTCCAGAAGGCACTGAGGACCCAGACATGTATGCACACGGTAGTAGTGGGGTGATTTTATGTCAAGGAGCCACTCCTGGCTAGAGATGGAGTTCAACCTGTCAATCAGGTGGCAGCCTGATGATGCCTCCTTGGTGTCATGAGCCTTTTGGTATAAGAACAAGAAACACGGGGAACTGTTCTCTCTGCCCCACCACCTTCCTGTCTGCTGGAACCCTGCCTGCCTTGAGGGGTGGCCTCCTGTGGGCTGCCCAATCCGGAGAGCTGCCTGGGCACCCTGCCATGTTTTCCACCAACCTTAGAGTGACACTACTCTGCACCCACTGACGGGTTTACCATTCTGCATCACTGGCTTGCAGCTGCATGAGTTTGAAGAGGGACTTGCAAACTTGCATTGGACTTACAGACTTGAGTTAGATTGGGCTGAGATACCTTCTTGACGTAGAATTACTTCTTGATCTAAAACTCTCAGGCATCGATGAGTGTCACTGGATTGGTTTCTCTAGATAACCCGGCCTAACACCTATGTGGAACCAGCGAACGGGTCAAGTGAGGGGGTGCAGGCCCTTGGGATCTGCCCCACTTGGGCTAATGGAAGACTTCTGAAGTACTGCTGTATTAGAACGTATACATCACCTACACACACTTCTAAAGGGCATAGAACATGAATGAATGTTTACCATCACACACAACTTCTGTGGGTTTCCCTTGTGGCCTCCCCCACTGGGGGCTGTAGACCTCTGAAAGATTGACCGAACCTAGAAGATTGGTTCATAAAGTGGTTTGCCCTCATGGTTGGCAAGATGGTGCTGGCTGATGGCAAGAGCCCCAACTTCCTTGCTCCGTGGATCCCTCTTTGTGGTGCTTGAGTATTTGCATGACGTGGTGGCTAGTTTGTCGGTTGCCCCCCCCACCCCCTCAGAGTGAGTGATTGAGGAGAGAACAGGGGAGAAGCTACAATGACTTTTATGCCCTCGCCTTTGAGCTGTCGCACTGTCATTTCACAATATTCATTGCTTTTATAGATCAGTCCTGCTTGGTATGGGAGGAGACTACACCAAGGGGGAGGGCTGGTGGGGAGGGGTGCAGGAGATGAGGACCATGGGGGGCCATCTTGGAGGCTGGCTACCTAGCTGACTGTTGGATCTATTGCTGCCCCTGGCAATCTGTCTGCAAAATTCCCGGGCTTCTACCAAGAGCTCTACACATTTCCTGCTCATAGAAATGTCAGCGTGTGCTTTTAGTGACATTAATAAGTGTTTTCTTTCGATCAGGAAATCAGGAAGCTTGGGTTTGACTCTGGCCTTCTCCTAAAGCTCCTGACCTGCTGTAGGCAGGTGGGCTCAGTGCCCTGCCATGACCACTTCTGCTTGAGTAGCATCAAGCAGGTGGCCCAGGCTAAGATGGAATAGCCAATCAGCCAAGCTCAAACCAGGGTTTAGAATGCAACATTAAAGGGAGGCCCATCCCTGGAGTACCTTCCGGCTGGAGGATTGCTCTCCAATGGTGGCCCCAAAGAGCTCATTAGCCTATTTAAGTGGCTGAGTTAAACCTGTGGTGCTCTGGGGAGAATGTGCCCACACTGGATTTCTGCTCTTTTCCTGTAGGGGAAGTAAAGCTCTTGGACTCGGATGGGAGCAGAGAAGATCATTGTCAGGCATTACTGGCTTCGCCTTTGGTGGGTGTGTATAGAAATTCCAGTGAGCTTCCATATCTTCTACAGGATGATCTAACCCAATTTCAACTACAGACGGTCAAGTGTAGGGGGAGATGGTAAGAGCCAAGCATTGGCGATGCATGATTGTCATCAGTCCCCGCAAGAGTTGTGTGAAGTAGGTATCATGTCTGCCACATCAGGGATGAGCATCTTGATGACCTCATTTGGAGGCACCGTAGGGATCAATAGCTCACTGGAGGCCTGGTACACACACACTCTGCTTCATCTTCCTGCTGAAAAGACAAATGAGCTATACTAGAGCCCTGGAGCTGGAGGAGCCACATGGCGACCCTGCAAGCAATGCGATGCTTCCACCGCCACTGGATCCACAAGACTTTCCTCCCACTGGCCTTTGATCTTCCTGCATTTGGCATCATTGCATGTTTTGCATGAGACTGAAGAGGAATTTATAGACTATATTAGACATATGGGCTAACATCAGACTTATGGACTTGATCTGGACTGGGCTGGGATGTTTCCTCAATATACAATTGCTCTTTTATAGAAAGCTCTTTCTTTTTTTACTTCTTTCTTATATTTCTTTTTTTTAAATCATTTTATTGGGTGCTCATACAAGACTCATCGCACTCCATACACCCATCCATTGTATGTCAAGCACATTTGTACATTTGTTGTTCTCATGATTCTCAAAACATTTGCTTTCTACTTGAGCCCTTGGTATCAGCTCCTCATTTTCCCCCTCCCTACCCGCTGCCCCCTCCCTCATGAACACTTGATACTTTATAAATTATTATTATTTTGTCATGTCATGACTCCCTCCCTTCACCCACTTTTCTGTTGTCTGTCCCCCAGGGAGGAGGCTATATGTAGATCCTTGTAATCTGTTCCCCTTTCTCCCTCACCTTTCCTCCACCCTCCCTGTATCACCACTCTCACCACTGGTCCTGAAGGGATCATCTGTGCTGGATTCCCTGTGTTCCAGTTCCTATCTGTCCCAGTAAACTTGTTTCTCTAGTCTACCCGGATGAACACACAGTGGCAGAAACAGAAGGGATGGAGACTGAGAACAGGCCAGGAACCGAAGGAACCTTGTGTCAGAAGAAACCCTTCTGAGGCCTTCCCTCAGCCCTCTTCTTGGGATCTCTCTTCAAAGTCTAAGCAGCCAAGATGCCAGATTGGTCCCAAGGGCTGCCCACTGTGCGATCCCCTCCCCCTCCTAGGGGCTCCCAGGTTGTTCTTAGTGACAGTGACTACACCAGGCCTCCTGCTAGGTTCAGCACCACGTTTAATCTTCACAACATTCCTGGGAGCTAAACATTACTGCTCACACTTTACAGCTGAGAGAAAGAAGCTCGGGGGGCTTCGGGTCCTTTCCAAATCACAAATCCCGGAGTCAGTTCTTAGTTCTAACCCGGGCCTTTGGCTTTAGGGCCACCAGGAGTCTTAACACCACGTTCTATCAGACAGAGGTCAGCCGACCACGTGGCCCGTTCATCTTCCCGCGAACTGACAGCTCCAGCCCCTGCCGCGCGCAGAAGGGGAAGAATCCCTGGCTCCCCCGGAGAGGAGCGACGCTTGCTGATGGAGTCAGCCAGGCCTAGACACCCACTTGGGAACCCTCCTGCTTCAGCGCAGTTTGGCACAGAGGCTTGGGGACCTGCCCGGCAGCTGGTCACGTGTCCGTCCCCCTCTCTGCGCCAGGGCTGTCCCACGCCTGCGGGAGAACAGGGCTTGGGGTGCGCTAGGGCTCCGATGCCCGAGATGGGAGAGCCAAGGAGATAGGTGCCCCCCGCCCCCTCCACCCGCCGTCCCCTCCACGCGAGTTCCCATTTCCCCCATGAGGTCTGCCCGTTTCTAGGGCTGGGACCTGGCTGGCCAGCCGCAGCAGCCTCGGGCGAGAAAGAGGGAGGGAGAGAAGGAGGGGGCGCCCAGCTCCCGGGCTGCCGAGACCCTGGGGGCTATGTGTGTTTGGAACCGGATTCCCCACCTCCCATTCCCTCTTTCCTTTCCCCTAACCGAAGTCCCAGTAGAGTATCCAGCAATTAGCACGCGAAGAGGGGGTGGAAGACGGCGG
>NW_022106084.1:8024039-8035710 GCF_000313985.2 Echinops telfairi
CTAGGCAGATCTTGATCTTCAGTGGACAATAGACAATGGGCTTTTTTTTTTTGAACAATGATTTATTTGGGGATGGGGGTGGGGATAAGGAGGCAAGAGGGAGGGAGGAGGCAGCAGCAGTGTGTTTGTCATCGCTTTAGGGAAAAAAATCATTTCTGTTCTATCCTTGTTTCTGCATATCCATTATATTGAGGACAAAAGGATCCCGTTCTGGAACAACAAAGCCAAGGGAAATGTTTTCTGTGGCTGACATTTAATTGTGTGCAAAAGGTGCTACATTATCGCCGGGAGAGACCGTAGGCCGGTGCGGGGCAGCTGAGGTTCAAAAGCCTACGTTTTCTGCTTCAAGACGTGAGCATTTTTACACGTGCCCCATTTTATATTGCTTCATATATCTTCACCCAGTACCGGCAACACTACGTTTCCATATCGTTTTCCAATCCAGGTATCCTTGTGGATCCCCATCCCCCCCCCCACCATTCCCAAGGTTTATTCTCTTGCAGCTAACTGGGATGTTTCTTTTCACAAACTCCCTCCACGTTCTTTACTGAAAAGATCATAAATATTAGTAGGCGTTAGGAACCTACTCGTTAGAGCACTTAGTCCAACCTCCTGATTTTACAGATGAAAAGGGTCACGGGTGTCTTGTCCAAAGTCACACAGATAATTAGAGATGGTACCAGGACTAGAAACCCTTGTTGCCTGGCCCCTGATCCTTCTGACCGGCCATTTGACGTCCTGTGTGGCTTGCCCCTCTTCTCAGCCTTCCTCTCCAGCAGGGTCCGAGCAAAGGGAGTTGTGCTCCACAAAGACCGCGATATCTGGGGGTAGGATCAGGGAGGGGGGTGCTGTGTGGGTGTGAGAGAGAGGCAGCCTGGTACGCTGCCTGGCTTGAGGATGGTGTCTTATACGCCACCTTTTCCCCTTTCCCCTCTGGAGAGTAAAGGAGAGAGTACAATGTTGATCTCAACCCCATTTATCACATTACTTTGCCATGATAAGGTTATATCTAAAACCTATTGCAATTACAAGGGCCAGCTTTAAAGAGGCTGGGGACTGGAACCATGAAGAAGCTGGGGGGGCAAGGGGGGGCAGGAAGACTTAGCGACGGGGTCCTATAAAGAGTTAAGTCCTACGCACAGCACAACGACCGGATGGAGCACAGTAGAACTGTTCACAGGGTCTTTGGGGCTACACTCTTTATGGAAGCAGATGACTGCACGGTTCTCCTGAGGAGCAGCCTTGGGACTTAAACCACTGCGCCACCAGGGCCCCTTCTTATCACAACCACAGTCTAGAAAACCCTATGGGGAAGTTTCACTGTCACATGGCATCCCTATGTGCTAAATAGCCTTACAGGGCTTCTTAGCAATACTGCAATTACCCACAACTCTCCCCCAAACGCTTGTTCTGTAATGCAGCGCTCCTCTTCCGGCCCAGTTCTCCTCACCTGGCTCCTAGGAGCAGAGAAGGTGAGTTTTCCACCTTCGGGAAGGGCAGCAGTGGTCTGGGAACACAGATGTCTTATGCCACCCTCTAAGCATGCGGCAGCAGACAGTACGCCTCCTTCAACTCTCAGTCATGTCACAGTACTGGAGACGGAAGAGTTTTCAAGTCTTAGAAGCGAAGCTCAGTAAACATCGTTGCACATCCAAGCTAAGTCGCCCCGTCATAGAGGTCTGCTTATTTTAGAGGCTGTGCGGGCTGTTTAAACCAAATAGACCAATCTCGCTGTCAGCAGACAACTAGACAACAAGCAGCGAAAATCTCCAAACAAAAGGCCAGACATTCCTGAACTCCACATGCTCTTCCCAAAGCATCGGGGATGAGAAGCCCACGTGGGCTGCAAGCAGACGGTGGGCGGGGACTTTTAGAGCATCGTACACGCAGCACCATGCGATATGTTCATGGGAGAGCTTAATCTTTCCATCTCCTACTTTCTGTTTGTTTGTCCCTTCTTGTTCTATCGGGCAGTGATTCATGCTGTCTGTACAAAACGGCCCACAGCTCACTGCTCTTCTAATAGGACCGTCACACACAAACACCTGGCCTCGGGGTATTTGAGAATCCCATGTGCTCAGATGAGATGATATGGGTGAAAGTATTTTTAAAAGCAAAGTTGTTCTTCAGGTGGAAGGCATTCTTCCCATACATAGGCAGTGTTTTGTCTGCCGCCCCCCACCCCTTCCAGGTTACAAACGCTTGACCGAATGGACAAGTCCTCTGTGCCCTTTATGTAAAAGGATTGAACCAACCCCCAAATCCAAACCTCCCTGCCATGGGTTGAGCCGATTCTGATTCATGTGATCCTCTATAGAGTTTCACGGACTGTACCTTTTTAAAGGCGCAGACAGCCTCATCTTTCTCCTTTAGCACAGCTGGTGGGTTTGAACCCTTAATAGTCCAACACCCAACCCACAATACCACTGGGGCTTCTTCAAGCCACCCTCCTGGAAACAACGCCTTCGTCATCTCGCATTAGAGGAAGGCTAAGTGAGGACTGCCAGCACCTGCTCTGACTCGCCTGTTTTTGCTGTTGTTAGGTGCTGCTGCATCCGCCCCATCGTACAACAGGTGGAAACACCGACCGGTCCTGCGCCATCCTCACAGTCTTTTCGTGTCTGAGCCCATTGTTGCCGCCACGGTGTCAATCTGTCTCATGGAGGGTCCCCACTTAGCAAGCGCCAGGGCCCTCCTGACGGGTCCAAGACTCGTGAGATGGAAGTCCCACCATCCTGGCTTCTCAGGAGCATTCATCCAAGACAGATATGTCGGCTCTTTTGATAATCCATAGCACTTTTAATATTCTTTATCAGCCCCATGATTCAAAAGCACCAATTCTTCTTCAGGCTTTCTTAGTCAATGCCCCACTTCCGTGTGCCTCGGAGGCAACTCAAAATGCACGGCTTGGGTCAGGCACACCTCAGCCCTCACAGGAACATCCCAGCTTCTCAAGGTCGTGTGCAGCAGGTTTATCCCATACAATGCACCTTTTGAGCTCTTGGCTGCTGCTTCCACGAACATTGATTGTGGATCCAAGCAAGATGCAATCTGTGGCAATGTCAATCTTTTCTCCATTGATCTGACTTTTCTCCACTGATCTGACTGACCTACACATTCAAAAGGTAGAGTGACTGACCTCATAGGTAATCAGGTACTGAACTTGAGGTTTTGAAAACACTGGCATCATTCCTTGAAGCAGAGCCATGACTGGGTTGTAAAGCAGTGACTATGCCCATTTTTTTTAAAGACAAGGAATGTAAGGTTCTGCATCAGGGATGAAGCTTTAATTAAATCTCACCTGAAAGAATAGCCCCACATCAGGTTGGAATCAGGTAAATAAAACTATATGGGTGCTTTTTTTGTTCCCTCAATGTCCTTATTTGGTAGCATGCAAATAAAAATGATCATTTTCAGATTTAGATTTTTTCCAACAGTGGTGCGAGCTGCTATTTTTACTTTTGCTTCAGTCACCATTCTCTGTAGTAAAAAGTGCAGTTAGAGTTGTAAAAGCTCTTTTTCCGTTTGTAGCCTAAATTTAAATATGGACGACAGCAACTCAAGCCTCCTCTTGGTCAAACACAGGCGTTGTGATACCGACGCCCTGGTCAATCCAAGATTTTTGGCACATGGCCTTCGTCTCCGTATGTTTAAGGTCTCCACATCACTAGAAATACTCATCAAGACACTTGTGTACCCCTCTACTTACACAGCACCTCCTTTTAATCTGTGGCTGTGCAGTCCATGCCAACTCCCGGAGACCTCGTATGCCGCAGGGTCCAATCGAACTATGCTCTGTGACTGGGACCTTCTGAAGCAGTCACAGGCCTTTCTTCTCAGCTGCCCATGGGTTCGTTCAAGCCACCAGCCCTCCAATTAATAGCTAAGCAGTCAATCACCTGTGCTACTCAGGGAGCCCCAGCGTGGTTGATGGTGAGCACGGCACAGGGCCGGGCAGCGTTTCCTTCTGTTGTGTATAGGGTCACTGTGGGCCCGAGCCAACTTGAAGGGGCCGAACAACATCAACAACACACGACCATAACCAAGGCTCTGGATTCATGTGTTGGAGAAGGTTACGCGTTCATTCAAATGAGCTAGCAGAGAGTTAAAACCTTGCCTGCTCAGCTGGTTTTATTTTGCAGCTTCATGGGGTACACAACTGTATGTGAGAGTTCACGCTGTGTACCAGCTTGATTGGGCCATGATTCTCAATGGTTTGGCAGTTATGATGCAATTTGGTAGTTATGCTATTGTTATCCTCCTTGATGAAGCCTCATAGAATGTAATCACCTCCATGATGGAACCTGCTAGGAGCAGCTAATCAGTTGAAAGGGGACTTTCCTTCCGTGAGGCCTGCAACCAGTACAGACGGCCGAGCTCTCTGTCTTTCTGCTCCATCTGGATCCTGGATCTGGTTCACCATCATCGGACCTCTGGCTCTTTGGACTTGAGTCAGCAGCCTGCCATGTTACCTGAGAATTTGGGGGCTGATCAATCTCCACAGCTAGCAGGCAACTACCTGACCTGCTGATTGCGGGTCTGTCACTCCCTGCAGCTGTGAGTCAGGAGAAGCCTCTACTCGGTCATTTGACCTATGGACTTGGGACTCGCCGGCCCCGACAACACATGAGGTATTTCCTTTAGAGAACGCTCTCTCTTCATCTATGGCTAGGATGTGAATATGGATATGTGTGTACAACTACAAACCATCATTTTGCTTCTCTAGAGCAGGGCTTTTTAAACTTTTTCTACTTTTGTTTCCTTTTCGCCCAAGAAATTTGCCACAAATCCCTCAGATTCACTATGCATTGGATTTTGAACTCATTTTTGGCCATTAGGCTTTTGGAAGCCTTCTACCGTTGCCACATGTTCGAGCCCTCACAGTCCCTTATGTGGGGCCACGACTCGCAGTGTAGGGAGCTTTGCTCTGGAGAACCCCACCTAAGACATTCTACTAGGCGCCCTAAGAAGAAACGGCGACGTCCCTAAAGGATGAGCAACTCTCGGAACCCCACTGTCCCTGATAGTTTCTGTCCCAGCCTGTCAAACCAAGCCCGCTCTTATCTCTCTCCATAAGTCAAACTCGGCTCTGCTGCTCAGGAGACTAGCTGCTGGATCAGGGAGTCTTTGACCCCCTGTCCGGTTTAACCCCTGACCGCTGTATGACTGCACCCTGGGTCTGACTCAGCAGCCCGAGCCATGACTAACTCCCTGTGAATGGACCTTCAAAAGTACTGGCTGACTGCAAGAATGAGTTCAAGTTGTTTTCCTTCAGTCTACATCCTGGTCTTTAATCCTGTTCTCCTCTATAACCCCTCCCCCCCTGCCCCCATGGCTCCTTGTGGTCAGCTCCTTGGGGTAGCATCACCATGCTGGAAGCTTGTGTTTATGGAGCTTTGTGGGGGTGGGTAGAAGAGCTTTAGCTGGGTCCCTGGGTGCCTACTTGCCTGCCGTGGCTGCCCTTTCATTTTCCCTAGTTTGTGGTAGACCAGAAGACTCAAGCTTCCTGATGCACTATGGGATAGAGTATTGCCATTGAAACTGCCTTAAGAGCAGGTCCCTCATCAACCAAAACCCAAACTCACTGCCATTGAGTCTATTTTGACTCATGGAGACCCCATAGGACACAGCAGAACTGTCCTGCGGGTTTCTGAGATGGCAACCTTTCATGGGCATAGAAAGGCTCATCTTTCTTGCCCAGAGCAGCTGGTGGTTTAGAACTGCTGACCTTGCAATTAGCAGCCGGATACATAACTCCTGTAAGGGCAGGTGTCGAGCAGGTTAAAAAATAATGCTGACAGGTGTTGTAGCTTGGGCAGTGGGTGTGTGCTCTGGGCCTAACCCACCTGCCCGATATCCCTTCTAGCCTGGGGCTTGGTCAGGGCACCAGGAAGGAGGGCCAGGGCTCACTTCCGAGTGTGCCCACCCCACCACCAGCTCTGCCATCTTCATTTTACACTTCTGCCTCCGTATATTCTTGCGATGTAGGAAATTCCCAGTGGAGATGCAAAATAATCATGTCATCTCTCACACATTTCTGGTATTTTGGCAATCTTTCTAATAGCCACTAAGAGATAGGAGTTTATCTTTTTATCTTTTTTCTCACGAATCTTTTGCTTTATTTAGCGTAGCTTTTGCTCGGCGTAGCTTTTGCTCGGTCCAATAACAAGGCTCAAACCATCATGCTTTGCCATCACTACAGAGATGCCCTTACCTGCAGTGGGCAAATCTATTCTTTCCCTTCACCTGCACTGGAGAGGTGAGCGAGAGCTCTTTGCTTAGTGGTGTGTAAGCTTCCTTCAAGCCTTCTGTGAGTGTAGACACTTAGGGAAGAATCCGTTAACCTTCCTTTCCTTTTTCTTTAAGGGAAACTTTTTAAAAAAAATCCTGTAGGACTGAAAATTCAGGTCATGTGTTTTATTTACCAGAATGCCAGTCCCTGCCTGCTGGCTTCTGGCTGGGGTGGGGAACATTCTGGAGAGGAGATGCTACCTGGTCACCAACTTCCTGAGTCTCCACCACATAGAGTTCTAGAAATACTTGGCATTGGGCCTCGTGAGGCATCCCCTAGGTCTTGCACCTCTTGCACAATTCTTTACAGCATCAACACGCTCTCTCTGATGTGTTCTGACAGCTGGGTTTTAGTTTCCATTTCTTTACCGAGTTTCTTCTTTAAGATCAGAATAGAGAGCCCTCCAACCATGGAGAGGGACCCAGGCTGCAAACATACTGGGCCCTCGGTCTTCTCATTTGTCAGAGGGCCTGCCCGAGACCTCATAGCAGGGCTTCTTCATCTCATTTGTCAGAGGGCCTGCCCGAGACCTCATAGCAGGGCTTCTTCATCTCATTTGTCAGAGGGGCTGCCCGAGACCTCATAGCAGGGCTTCTTCAGAGTGTGGAGAGCAAGGGTGCTACTTTGAGGAGTAAGGCGTGTCTGACCCAAGCCATGGTCTGGTCAGTGGCCTCATCTGCATATGAAGGTTGGACATTGAATGAGGAAGACTGAAGAGGAATTGATGTGTTTGAACTGCAGTGCTGGCGAAGAACATTGAAAGTACCACGCACTGCTAAGAGGACAAACAAGTCTCTCTTGGAAGAAGTACCGCCAGAGTGCTCCTTAGAGGTACGGTGGCAAGACTTCATCTTACATACTTTGGACATGCTGACCTTGGAGAAGGTCATCATGTTTGGTAAAGGACAGGGGCAGTGAAAGAGAGGAAGGACCGCAATAAGACAGATTGGCACAGGGGCTGCGATAATGGATCCAAACATAAGAACAATTGTGAGGATGGCGCAGGACAAGGCAGTGTTTCATGCTTTTATGCATAGGGTTGCTTATGGGTGCATATGTGTGTATGGGTCAGTACCAACAACAACAACAACAACAAAGCAATGGAAGATGTAAAGGGCGTCCTTTGGTACCTGGCACTTAGTAGGTGCTCGCTAATTGCCAACCCCAGGGGGGCAATGGCTGTTCAGTGTTAAGAATTCTTGCCTTCTGTGTGGGAGACCTGGGTTCGATTCCTGGCCTACAGCTCATACATAGCCAACACTTCTGTCAGTGGAGGTTTGTGCATTGCTGCGGTGTTGAGCTGGTTTCAACAGAGCTCCTACACTAAGACACACTAGGCAGAAAGATTTGGAAATCCACTTCCCAAACCACTCAGCAACAGCCCTATGGGTCATAATGGTTTGACTGACAACGGATCATGGGGTTGGTGCAGAATTAGGTAGTTATTTGTTCCCTTGCGCGTGGAGTTGCCACAAGTTGGCAGTTGACCACAGGTAGCCTGGCAGTACCACCAGGCTAACTATTTCTATGCTCTTGTTTTTCCTTGGCAGTCCTCTGTCCTGGCAGTCCTCTGTCCTGGCAGTCCCCTAGAGCTGCCTGAAGAATCCCCGCACCACCACTGGTTCTGCATCACTCCCTAGGCTCCTTGACGGTAGGTGTATCTGGTTTTGCATCACAAGGTTCCGTGATGGTAGGTGTATCAGCCTCTGTCCTTTGGGCAGGGGGCAGGCACAGGCAAGATTGGTGATAAGCGGGCTTTGTAGATGGTTTCTACCGCCCCTCTCTGCAGTTGATCACCCCTTCCTCTCACGTGCAATGAGTGTCCTAAGGCTCCGCTCTCAGCTCCTCACAGCCACCAGACAGCAGGGCTTTCCCTGGGTCAGCCTGTTGGAGGTGGTATTTCGCTCTCTTCGGGAGCTGGAGAAGACCCGGGCCCGGGGATGGAAGTTATCCCCTGGTTATGAGGAGATGTTGATGGACAAGTTGCTTCTCACCAGCTTCTATCCATGTCAGAAGGGTTGTCGTGTCCCCTTGTCCTGAAGCGCACATCAATTCCTTTCCACAGTGTTTCTGGGTTTTCCTGGAGGCCATGTTCTGCTTCCAACTCTCTGTGATAACCCCGTACCTCCATCAAATATATGGTTTTTGATCAAGAGAAACATGAACATGTCTTCTCCTCTCCCCCCACCCCCTTCCAGATAAGACATCATCCATAGGTATTCAGGCTTGCTTGCTTTTGGATGGGAAGGCCAATGCCAGGGCAAGTAACCCTCACTTGATCTCATTAATTCAAGTTCCTTATATTTTCAGTCTTTATCAGACATCCATTAACAAAGCAGAAGAGCCCCTTTTAGGTGGTGTCTTGGTTAGAGCATAAGAAATCTCCTTTTAAAGCCTCAAGGTCGATAGTGTCTTCTTTCCTGAGAAATTGAGTGAGCCTCAGGGGTGGCTGCCACTTTCCTCTCTTGTGAGAGGCACCATGCGAGAACTACAGTTCAGTGCTTTGCTGTTGTGACACGTTGCATGTGCTGTTTCCTCTGAATCATAGTTCTATCTGTTCATGATTATCTATCTATCTATCATCTTTCTACCTACCTACCTATCTATCTATCCATCTACCTATGGAGCCCTGGTGGTATTATGCTAATTCATTGGGCTTCTAACTGCAAGGCCAGCAGTTCAAAACCACCAGCCACTCCTTGGGAGAAGTACAGGGATTTCTACTCCCATAAAGAGTTAGCATCTCATAAAATCACAGGGGGCAGTCCTAGCCTGTCATATAGGGTCACTATAAGTAGGCATTTATCCATCCATCCATCCATCCATCCATCCATCCATCCATCCATCCATCCACATGGTATGGTGGCAGTATCAGACTTACTTGCCTAACTTCACAAGGGGAAGGAGAACAATTACAAGCACCGACAGTCCACGGCCGATTGCTATGGGGTGAGTGGACATATATCTCCCTTCCAATCTTTTAACCAGTTTTCCTCATGGCCCTCTTTACTTCTCTGCCAGGCTTGGTGGGTCTTTGCAGTGGCCACACAGAACTCACAGAAAGTACCCAGTTATGAGATTGATTAGGGGAGACACATAATTCAGGACCAAGAAAGCCTCAGGACACAGTTCCTTGATCGGGACAGCTTCATGGAGCCCATAGGGGTTCCATTCACCTTATTAACACCCGTAACAGCCCGTCCAATCTCCTTGGGGGCCACAAACACTGATTTGCATAGTACCACCCAATCACCTTTGTGGGAGTCACAAAGCCAGCCTACAGGTGCCATATTAAGTAATTCACTGTACTACACTATTTTTCTATTTGCCATCAAGATGTTCGCTCTTTGGTTTGTGGTTTTCCCCCTCCATGGTTATTGGTTTATGTCTGACTCATGATACTTTCACTCAGAGGCAGGTGGGCTGAGAGATGACATGCCACCCCTGCAGAGGCCTGATTTTGCCAGACTCTATTCTTAAACTAGTAAAATTAGACACCTCAGGTAATATCTTGCATTAGGAGTCTATTGGTAAATAACTGAATATGAATCCAAATTTTTACTGAAATTGATATAAGCCAATGGAAAAAGCATCAGTAGGACTTTGATAGAAAAGAAACAGATTTATCAACAAGGACACTCACGTTTGGTGGCTGTGGTAGTCTGGGTACTTTAGAGAAACAAATCCTCAGAAACTCATGTATAAGAGAGAGTTTTATATAAAGGTTAAGTATACATCAAGAAAACATCCCAACCCAGCGCTGCCCAAACGCACAAGTCCAACATAACCCATATGTCTAACACCAATCCACAAAGTCCTCCTCCATCTCACAAAACACACACTATGATGCCGACTGCATGAGGAAAGCCGAGTCAGTGAACGTGTAAGCATCTCAGCACTGGCAGGGGTCTCCACACAACTGCTCCAGCACCCAGGGCTGCACTGGGGTAGGTCCATGCTGCTTCTCCTCAGGGATGTCTTGCAGGAAGTGAGCCTTGTCAGCTGAAGCAGGGAACTGACTAAGGCAGCTTCACCATGGTCCGACCATCACAAAGCAAGAGACCTGAGAATTAGAAAGGCAAGGCTCACCGAGCCATTTATCTCTCCGCCTTTCAATTAACCCCACATGTGTTTATCAGCCAGGTTGGCACAATAAACTAACTACCTCAGTGGCACTCTCCCTTGCACCACATCTCCAATCGGCCACTGCTTTCTGTCCATCTCTTTTCTTCCGTCAGTGATTTTTGAATTTCTCTTTTTCTTTCCATTTCACCTTGACTGTCAGCCTTCTTAAAGTCCCTTTACCTCATATCTGGCACACTGCAGTCATTTTTCAACATGTCTACTGTTTCACATCCTTTTAAAGACCATTTTAAAATGCCACCTAATTAATCTTGTTGACATACAAGATTGGTATTTGAAATACAATCTTGTTGAAATACAAGGATTGGTCATCCTGTGAACCTACAAGAAAATTCCAAAATGTGTATGGTGTGGAAATAAAACCCTCCTAAATACAGGCATTCAGTGAACTTGTCTATTTTTTACTTGTTTTGACTAAACTTCCACTCACATCACACAGATTTACTTCCTCACCTAAAATGTTCTCTTATTGGCCCAACTCCTGGCTATACCTTTCTTATCCCTTTCTGCCTTTCCCAATCTTTCTCATTCTTTGAGACTTAGCTCAAATACCCTCCCAGCTTGCTTTGATCACTTTCCTCAAAACACCCAGATGTTATTTCTTATGGAATTCATTTCACACATTCAATAAGTTCCACTTCATAACTTTTCTTCTAGTGCTTTGAGTTGCTGCCTAACGTTTATATTTCTAGCTCTTATCACATGGCCTGGGCAGTGATCCTAACAGATGGCTGATTCATGTTCCCAGCTTCTCTCAAGGTGGGTGCAGTTGACTAAGTAGACATTTAAGAATATTGGTTTTATTTGAATATATCTATCTATTTATATACGTATCACTGAAAAGGACAAACTTGTCACCGACTTCATCTCCACTAGAGAAATGACCTTCCCAGTGTTTTGCTCCCGTACATGTTGAATTTAAAGAGACAATGGAGAATACATGTTTTATAATATAGCATAGAAAGAATTTTGAGAGGTCATCTTTTCCAATTTCCCAGATCTACGTCATCCAAAATGTGGTAGGGATAGAATTCCTTCCATCTTTTGGAAAATTAATTTTCAGGGTTTCATAAACTCTTTCCATGACAGTTTTCTCACTTGTTACTCTTGATCATGCCCTGGAAGCCCCTATGGTGCTTCTTAAAAATGGAGGTTCTCATAGCCTATCTCAGAGAAGGGGAAATATATACTTCTATCTCTGCCTACCTGCCTGCCTGCCTGCCTGCCTGCCTGCCT
>NW_022106084.1:8035810-8038392 GCF_000313985.2 Echinops telfairi
TACCTACCTACCTACCTACCTACCTACCTACCTACCTGCCTGCCTGCCTGCCTGCCTGCCTACCTACCTGCCTACCTACCTACCTACCTTTCCTTGTGACAGAGCCAGCTACAGACTCTAAGGTGACTTGAATACAGCAACATGCCATAAGGGTAGCCCAGGAGGTCTTCCATCTGTATGGCTCATCCAGGCCCAAGGGGAGGAAAAGCTCCCCCCTTGTGCCTGCCTGGAGACCCGGTTCTTATAAAAACCTGGAAGGATGGGCCCCAATTCCCAGCTCCAGCCAGCCTGGCAAGGTCCCTTCCCAGTAGTTCTCTCTAGCCCCATAGCCATGAAAGTCCCAGGACAAAGTGCTTGGATCCACCATTCACGGGTGAAACTGTGGAAGCCGTCACACCAGACCCCTCAGAAGCAGAGCAAACAGACCAGTCTTCCTGTGAGCCGGTGCACGGGCTTAAGATGGTGTTTCACCGGCACCCTGAGACAGATCAATGCTCCACAGAAACCCTACCAAGGACCCACAGCAGTCTTTAAGCTAGTAAATGTTTCCCCCAATTCCTGTGTTTAAAGTAAACGTAGACCTATGCCTGTTAGTCCAGTGCTAATACCTCCTGAGATGTCCTTTCAGATCCTCCAGGGGCGCTGCTCTCTCACAGCTCTGCCCCGCTTTACCTAAACTGTTCACCTGTTTTGTTTCTTCCGGAAGTCATCAGGTTACCAATGACCCCAAGCCACGATTGTCAACCCCAGCATCGCCAATGCCTGGATCACCCCTACCTCATCCACGGAGGGCCCCTACGTGGACAACCCCTCCCTATAGAGTAGGAAGGGTGTGGACCCCAAAGCCCCACATCATGTCTCTTTTGACAGCAGGGAACAGCCAGAGACATCATTGCCCAGTACCCTCAAGTATTGGGGGCCATACTCCTTCATTGGGGAAATGTTCGGTAGCTAGCTTAGGGCCAGGGAGGTTGTCCCTCCCATGCCTGCAAAGCCCCTATAGAGGAGGTTTATAAGAAATCAGGCACACCAATTGGACACTCAGGGGAAGACCCCAAAATGAGTAATGCATAGACACAAGCCCCCTAGGCCAAGGTAAAAGCAATACCCTGGACACACCCAACTTAGGTACCAGCAAATGACATCACACAGGTGGGCCTAACTCAGCCAAGGGGGTCAACCAATAGCTTCAACCATACCTCCCAGGCCAGAGGTTCTAAAAGCCACCTGAGGGAAAGCCAGTCTCTCTCTCTCTTTTGCTCTGGTCTTGTGGCAGGTTGGAAGGTGGGGTGCACATGTGCTGCCCAGGCATGCCAACTCAGGGCCCACTCCAGGCCTGCTCGAGGCCCACATATGTTTGGGCTCTTAGGCTCTTGCTCCCTTGCCCTCTCAGTTCCGGGGATTCTCCAGTCCCACACATGTGGGTGTCCTTGCCCATGTGGTTGTTTGTTCCCAGTTGTGAAACCCAGCATGGCTTCTGCACAGCTTGGCATGCTTTCCAGAAATAGCGTGTACCCTTTTGAGATTGCAACCCACCTCAAGTGAGCTATTATCTCCTTAGCACCTCCAAATGAGGTCATCAAGCTGCAACCTGATTGACAGGCTAAACTTCACCCCATTCACTCTTAATAGTCTCAAGTTGACCCCAGAGCTTGTAACTACCACAAATGGTATCGCATTTTTCATCAGAAAGAACATGCCCAGACCTCTCTTGAAGCACAATGCTGTCTCCATGGAAAATTCCTATACACCTATAAGGAAGACCCATTTATACAAGTATTATTTAAATTTATGCACCAAACACTAAAGCGAATGTTGAAGATTGAAGAATTCTACCAACTTCTTCAGTCTGAAATGTATCAAGCATGCAGTAAATGTGCATGATGAATTACTGCTCTCTCCTGACAGCATGTCCAAAGCACATGTGACAGTCTCACCATCTTTGTTTTAAAGGAGCATTCTGGCTATACGACTTTCGAGACAGACTTGTTTGTTCTTTTGGCAGTCCATGATATGGTCAATATTCCTTACAAGCATGATAATTCAAATGTATTGATTATTCATTTGTCTTCCCTATTCAATGTTCAAATTTCACATGCATATGAGGCAATAGAAAATACCTTGGCTTGGGTCAGGTTCATCTTAGTCCTCAAAGTAACATTCTTGCTCTTCAACACTTTAAAGAGATCTTGTCCAGCTGATTTACCCAAGGCATTGTGTCATTTGATCTCTTGACTACTGCTTTCCTGAGCATTGATTGTGGATCCAAGATGAAATCCTTGGCAACTTCAATCTTTTCCCTTTTAATCATATATTACTGACACCTTTAGGAAGAGACAATGGGAAATATTCGGCATCATCAGCTAAAACAAGATGAGGAGCCAACTTTGGAACAGATCATCAATTGCTCATATGCCAGGTCAGGTTGAATCTAAAGAAAATTAAGACAAGCCTATGAGGTCAAAAGATGACCTTGTTTACACCCCCCTTGAATATAGAGACCATTTCAAAACAAGCTTGATGCACCAAAAACTAGTGACTGAGAAACAGACAAGTTCTGAAATTACGTCAAGAACATCATG
>NW_022106084.1:8038603-8050697 GCF_000313985.2 Echinops telfairi
TATGATAGAGGAAATTGTGGAAAGTAAGGAGCAAATAGCAGTGAGTACAAGAATGAAGAAAACTTTCTACAATCGGTTGTGGTGATGACTGCACAACCCTTTTTAACATATTTAAATCATTGAATTGTATGGTATATGAATTATATGTCAATGAATCTGTTTAAAAAATAAAGGACTTTAATGGGTAGGAAACTCCTGAATCACTAAAAAAAGAAAGAAAGAAAAGACTACAATGAATTTCATAATAGACTCGAATGTAGAGTATAAAAGCAAATGTAAGAAATAATGGAGCAAAAAAAGAAGAAGAAAATAAAAGAAATAATGGAGCAAAACAAGACCAGAAAATTTCAAAAGGCAGCTTGAAAAGACAAAGTAAGGCATTATAATAAAATGTGCAAAGATCTGTTGTTAGATAACCAAAAGGGAGGAATTCACTGATCAAATCTCAAGACAAAAGAACTAAAGAAAAACATTTAGGTCTCAGGTTGCAATATTGGTCAAATATTGAGTGATGCAAGACACATCAGAAGAAGATGGACTAAGCAACAGGATCACTAGGGCAAAAAGAAATTGTCACTGTTCAACCATTTCCAAAGGTAGCATATCATCAACAACCAATCATATTGAAGGAAGAATTTCAAGATGCCCCTGAAGGCATTAACAAAAAACAAGGCTCTATGAATTCATGAAATCCCATTCTGAATGTTTCAGACAATTGATGCAGTAATGGAAGAACTTATTCATTTATGCCAAGAAATTTGGAAGACAGTTACCTGGTCAACTGACCTGAAGAAATCTATATTTGTACACAATCCAAATAAAGGTGACCCCAAAGAATTAGGAATTTATCAAATAATATTATTATCACATGCAAGTAAAGTTTTCTGAAGGTAATTCAAAAATAACCGCAGCAGTACACCAACAAGAAGCTTGAGAAATTCAAGCTGGGTTCAGAAGAGAACATGGAACAAGGGCTATCGTTGCTGAAGTGAGATGGCTATTGATTAAAAGCAGAGAATACCAGAAAGATAGTGATTTGTGTTTCATTGACTATGCAAAACCTTTCATCTGATGGGTAATAACAAACTATGAATAACATTGGGAGGAATAGAAATTCAGACATGGAACAAGAGGCAGCCGTTTAAACAGAACAAGGAGATGGTGTTTGGTTTAATATCAGGAAAGGTGTGAAGTAGGGTTGTTTTCACTCTATCCTGAGCCAATAATCTGACAAGCTGGACTATCTGAAGAAGAATGCAGCAACAGGATTGGAGGAAGACCAGTTAACAACCTGAAATATGACCCAGCCTTGCTTGCTGAAAGCCGGGTAACTTGAAGTATTTGCTAATGAAATCAAAGACTTCAGCCTTCCACATGGATTGCAACTGGACCAATGGACAACATCATAAATGGAGGAAAGACCGAAGTCAAGGATTTCACTTTTCTTGGATTCCTAATCAAAATCCATGGAAGCATCAGCCAGGCAATCAAATGACGTATTGAGCAAATCTGCTTTACAAGACCATTTTTAAGAATTAAAGAATAAGGATGTCACTTTGAGGACAAAGGTGTACTTGATACATACAGGCCATGGTGTTTCTTACTGCCCAGTGTGCGTGTGAAAGCGGTATATCGAATGTGGAAGAACAGAGGAAAACTGGTGCCTATTGTGGTAGTTATATAATCGTTGGTCAATTTGGGAGGATTATGAGTGAAGGGGTGGAGTCTAGCCTGTCAATCAGGTGATAGCCAATGAGACCTCTGTGTGGGCATGACCTTATCCTGAGGATTCTGGGAACTCCTGTATTTTCTCGTTGGAGGCAGGAGACACATTCTCTCTCTGCTCATTCCCTGTGAAACCCTCTAAGGCAGTGGTTCTCAACCTGGGGGTCGTGACCCCTCTGGGGGTCAAACCACCCTTTCGCAGGAGTTGCCTGATTCATAACAGTACAAAATTACAGTGATAAACTAGCAACAAAAACAATTTTATGGTTGGGGGGTGACCACATCATGAGGAACTAAATTATAGGGTCATAGTATTAGGAAGGTTGAGAACCACTGCTCTAAGGACTCTCTGTAAGACACATCCCTGAGGAGAAACCACATGGACCTACCTTGATGCAGCCAGAGCTCTGGACCTGGAGAAGCCATGTGTAGACCCCTGCCAGACCTGAGATGCTTACAGTGCCACTGGATCCACAAGACTTCCCACCCACTGGCTTGTGATCTTCCTGCATTTGGTATCATTGCATGTGTTTACTAAGTCTGAAGAGGATTTATAGATTGGTATCAGGCATATGGGCTAATATCGGACTTATGGACTTGATCTGGACTGGGCCAGGATGTTTTCCCCATATTCAATTGTCCTTGTATATAAAGCTCTTTCCTATACACATATGAGTCTCCATAAACTTGTTTCTCTAGTCTACCCGGACTAACCCACCTATGTATTATGATGTTGCTGAAGAATATTGCAAGTACCATGGACAACTAGAAGAACAAACAAATCTGTCTTGAAAAAGTACAGTCAGAATGCTGCTTAGAATTGAAGATGGTGAGAGTTCATCTCATGCCTTTGGACACGTAATCAGGAGAGATCCGTTCCTGGAAGAGGACATCATTATGGGTACAGAAGAGGGTCAGCAGAAAAGAGGAAGGCCCTCAAGGAGGTGGATTGCTACAGTGGCTGTCACCTTGGAGTCAAATAGAACTACAATTGTGAGGATCATGCAGGACTGGGGAGAGAGACGTTTTGTTGTACTGGATGACACCTAACAATCTCGACAACATAAACATTCAACTGCTAACAAAAAGCTGCTGGCAGCTTTTTAAAAAAAATTGGAATCAAGTCAATGCCACACAGCAACAAAGCAAGCTCTAGAAGCACTTGATGTTCAATATATTTATTGAGCATTAGTGGATCAGATATCATAGTTATAAAAATGAATAAGCTATGTCATCAGGTAGATTCTCAGTCTACCTCATATTTTGGTGGGCATGATAAAAACCCATGATGATGGCGATGATCTATCACCTTCCATCTGAAGTTCTTGCAGCAGAGATGTTTGTGTCAGTCCAGCTGGGTAGGGAGGACTTCTATGAAACAAATAGGAAGTAGCTATATAACAGGCTTTGGCTACTGAGCTACTTGAGGGCTAAGGGAATGAAAACGCCATCATTCAACTATTCCAACAATTTTCCAAAGCAAATGAGCAATAGTCATCAACCATGCCTTATTGAATATTCACACTGACTAGCACTCAGTAAGGCATTTGAGGAGGACACCCCTTCTGTTCTCTATGACCTAGATTTGCCATACAAATGGCCTGGCCCTTTTCCAATCATTTGGATCTTTGTGATTTCATGGCTTCCAACCCTGAAGCCTGAGTGCCCTCTTCATTCAATGAAATATTTTTGTGATGACCCAGTGCGCAAGGCCCTTGCTTATACAGAGGAATCAGTCACAGGCCCTACCTGCCACGTGCTTGCAGTCTGGTGTAGAGATATACCATGAACATAAATACCATGGCAACATTTAGAATATGAGCAAATACGAGGGCAAGCATAAAAGTATTGCTACAAGATCTTGGAAACTTTTATTTTAAAAGGATCAAAATGTGAAGCTGCTATTCCTCAAAATATCCTCCATCTAGGTCTATATGTCTGGAAAAGGTGCTTCTATTTATCCCACCCCTCCTCAAAGAACACTGTGCTCTTCAATTCACACCATGTCCAAGTGGCAATGTGAGCATCCTCACCAGACTCAAATCCTGTCCCTTTCCAATGTGCTTTCAACTTTGGAACAAAAAGAACTTTAAAGTAGCAAGATCAGGCAGTAGGGTGGAACGAATACATTTCCTAATGCGTTGGGCTGTTAACTGCAAAATCGGCTGTTCAAAACCACCAATGGCTCTGCAGAAGAAAGGTGAGACTATCTACTCCCTTAAGAGTTAAAAATCTAAAAAGAAAAAAGAGTTAAAATCTTGCAAACCCACGAGGGCAGTTCAGCCCTGTCCTATCAGGTTGTTATAAGTTGGAATCAACTCAATGGCAGCGAGAAAAGGAATTCTCATAGGACAGCCCTTGCCATCCTTGAAGAGGGAGTAGGTGCATTGTCCTAACAGAAAACAAAACAAAAACCCAAAACCTTGCTACCACTTTCCTGGCCTTTTCTCATCTCTGCAGGGTTTGCTTTCCTTAACTTCTTAACATTCTCATGAGCATCCTGTGACTTCAAGAAGATCTACCGAGATGACCTCTCTAGGCTCCCCACTCCCCCAAATGGGCAGAACCTTCTGAGTGGATCCCCTCTGCCTTGAACTTAACTGGCCCGGAAGAGTCCCTCAGAAGTCACTGTTTTGATTAGACTTTGGTCATATTAGTAAATCTAAGCGTTGGCCCTGGTTGTGATGCGTTCCGTAAACTTGACTTTATCGGCTTTGATCTTGGTACAAGACTGATGGAAAGATCAAGCCTTTCTTCCAGCTGACCATCATCAAACACAAGGGCAAGGGATTGGCTTAACATCGAAAATGCCAAACCACGTAAGACCCCAACTTAAATAGCTATAGCATCAGTGGCAATTCTCTGGTCTTCCAGCAATGTCTCCACTTCAGCCAGTTTCTTCATTCATTGAGGCTGGTAGTCTTTCTTGTCTTAGTTCATCTTTGAGGTCTTTCAGACCTTCCTTAGGATGCTTGGTCCATTTAAAATCTGTTGGGTTTTTTTGGGCAGCATTCCCGTAAACTTGCTGTAGAGCTTCAATCATTTAGGAAGATGCTCAGTTGAGTTTTGTAAAAAAAAATTGATATTAGCTCTCACCTCAAAATCACTTTTTTCCCATGGCATGAAATGTATCCTTATTTTTGAGTGAGACGAAGACAAATATACTACGGAGGGAAATTCTTCCGTCATATGACGTGCAGAGACACGCTCAAACACGTTTGTTTGGGATGAACCCTTGCATGTATGAACTGGAACACATTTGCTTGTCCTTGTAGACCATCGACTTACTTTCGGGCAGGAGTGGGATCATGGGGGCTTGCGGCGTAGGACAGATAGGGAATGAGGGCTGCTTACGCCCAAGAGGGGGAAGTTAGCGATGTTAAGGAACATCCTGACAAAGATGTCTAGCGAGTAGTTAATATGTGTGACCCGAGCTTGGAAAGTGGTAAAGCAAGATAGGCTGATAGTCCTTGAAGCTCCAAGACTATTGTCAGAAGAGTCCAGCAGGTAGAAGAAGCGGAATTAAACTCAAGAGCGATGATTAAGAAATTCTATGCAGTATTGGTATTACAAAAAACAAAAACAAAAGCCCTCAAACTCCCTGCTGAATCAGTGCTGACTCATAGTGACCGCCTGTGGGTTTCTGAGACTGTAACAGTTTATGGGAATGGAAATCCTAGTCTTTGTCCCAACCATGAGGATTGCAGCCCAACACATAACCAGATGCTACCAGGGCTCCTTCTTGGTATGATAATAGACAACAATCAAATCGCTGAGAGCTTGAACTGATGAAGTCTGAAAAATGAATTGGAGTATTAGTGTTTTTGCTGGCATAACAAAGTATATTTTATATTTCTCTTGCGTTTCTTGGTGGAGGAGTTTAAAATAGTTCCATGAAGCCTGGTCATTATCTCGTCAAGGCTTGAGAGAGAAAGCCTGCATAGGATCAGAGTAATGCCTTTGTGCTTGCTGTAGTCAGGAGGAAGCAAAGGGAGCTAGAAGAAGGGAGAGAAGAGGAAGAAAACTGGGTCTCCTTGAACTGGCTTTTCCCCCCGTGGTGCAATGGTGAGTAACGCGCTCAGCTACTAACCAATAGGTCTGTGGTTGAAACCCACCAGCTGCTTCTCAAATGAAAGATGCGGCAGTTTGATGATGTGAAGGTTACAGACTTAACACCGTAGGGGGAGGTTCTGCTGTGTCCTGAGGTTTCCGTGTGAGTCAGAACGGACCGGAGGGCAGTGAGTTTGGCTTTCTTAATGTTTGTTCTGCCTGATGATGGAAGAGAACGTCAGAGACGTTGATTGTGGCTTGATTGGACTTTGCTGTGTTCTCATGAGCATTGGGGTTTAGTTCAGTGTTTGACTGACTTGAAATGGCCCTTTGGATTAAAAGTATAATCTGTCTGTAAATTGCCCCACAGTTCACATATATTTTGCTTCTTTTTTTCCTTGTCCACACCACCCCCCTTATCCCCGCCCACTACCTTTTATAGTGCCATAGTGGTTACATAACGGGCTGCTACCACAAGGCCAGCAGCTTGAAGCCACCAGATTATCCTATGGGGAAAGAGGAGGTTCTCTTAAAGGGTTACAGTCTCGGGAACCCACAGGGGCAGGGCTACCCTCCTAAAAGGCTGCTAGGAGTCAAATCCACTAGATGGCAGTGAGACCGTCTGAGTCCCTTCCTTTTGGTGATAAGATGTTGGGTTCAGTGATAGTGGCTGCTTGACTGGGAACAAAGAAAGGGGGAGAATAACAACAAAGCGTTGATTTGAAAATTCCCTTCCAGTAACCATGATAGGCACATGCAAATGAAAGTCACGTGCAGGATCCTGTTCGAATGCATTTGTATGTCTTCAAAGTATCACAGACAGCTGTCACTCTTGGATGAGGTCCTTGGATGAGATCATTGCCAGAGTGACTAGTAGATGTTTCAAGGACCTGTGACTTAAGACCCTAGACTAGAGGAAAAAGAGAGCCTGTCTTGCACGACTTAATTTAGAACCATCAGTGTTGGAGAGCCTACGATCACACCTGAGTAGAAGTCAAGTAGGATTGGTTAATGAAGAGCTTACAGACGGGCTGGCAAGGGCATTCTGCATTCCAGATCTCTCAGAAACCCTCACGGAGCCACAGGCTGAGCAACTGCGGGTGAAAGGTGAGCTAATAGCTTCAGAAAAACCCCATTTGGGGAAGCGGACCTTTGTTTGAGACAGCACCAGGAGTGAAAGCCGGTTATCGTAGCTATACCCAGCGGTCTGACGGAGCAAACGGAAGCGCTCCGTGAGGTGAGGAGAGGTGAAGCGAAGATTAGCGAGGCTCAAATAGAATCATTGGAAAAGCAGGAGGACGGCAGTAAATGATGCCTCTTTTCACGAGGTTTAGTTTTCACATAGCAAGAATGGATGAAATAGGTCAGTGGCCCGTGGACCCAAAGCCTGATCAGAAGGGGTCAAGAAGGTGAGTTAAGAGCTGAGCTTCGAGGGCACTCTGGAGGGCCAGCTGAGAACTTGCTGCTAGATTTTCATGCCCAGGAAAAGAAACGAGAGGGAATAAGTAAGCAGAATTGTCTGTGACTATATGAAGGTTTTTCCATGGGAGCGGAGCCCAGATCTTTCAGCAGGGAACAAGTTGGGGACAAAAAGAAGCTGTGCTAAAGGGCAATGGGGATCCCAGTTCCTGCAGTTGCACCCCCAGCTCCACCTGACCTTGTTCTGTGGCCTTGGGAGCGTTCTTGAATTTCTTTGTGCACCAGTTTCCATAGGGTATGGAAATAACAGTTGTACCTGTGATTTAAAATAGGCTCTTACATTTGTTCTTAGCATTTAGAAAACAAGGTTATCTATGTGAGTGATAGTGGTGCTGGTAATAAACTGTGGAGTTTGAACATTTGGGAGACTTGTTTGTTTGTTTGTTTGTTTGTCATAAGGTGGCAAATGGGTGCTGAGTGAATGGAGAATACCACCAACAAATCAGAGCCTTCACCCCACAGGGCTTTTGACTATTCCAGCGGCCGTTTTCTGTAAGTGAAAAACCTGATGAATATTATCTGAACGTAGCATCTCAGTTTTCAAATTTTACCTATGATCTTTTTGCCTCGTTTTAATGTATCCTGAATTTCCTCTGACCACATAAATGAAGAAGATTACTCTGTTTTGTTCAGTGGGCTCTTAAGAGTTGTTTACCATTTCATAAAGTTGCCACCGATGGCAAATATAGCCACATACATTGGCCGCATCTGTAACTATTACATTCGTGGTGCCTGGCTGAATAGTGCCTGGTGAAGCTTCTCACTCCTTGATTGTGTCTTCTAGTGCTTCCATGTCCAAGTATCTACATGCTGAATGATGCATTGTTTTATTAACAATAACTTTTAAAATCTCTGTGGTGGTTATGTAATCCTTTGTCAATTTGAGAGGATTAAGAGTGAAGTGATGGAGTCTAGTCTGTCAATCAGGTCATAGCCAATGAGGCCTCTGTGTGGGCATGGCCTTCTCCTGAGGATTCTGGGAACTCCTGTATTTCCTCCTTGGAGGTGAGAGACACACTCTCTCTCTGCTCACTCCCTGTGAGACTCTCTACTGACAAGGCTCTATCCCTGGGAGACATTGCAGTTGACAAGCCACATGGAGACAAGCTGATGGCAGCCAAAGGTTCAGAGCTGGAGAAGCCATGTGGAGACCCCTACCAGCACTGAGATGCTTACACCACCACTGGATCCACAAGATTTTTCACCCACTGGCCTGTGATCTTCTGCATTTGGCATCATTGCATGTGTTTCGTTAGTCTGAAGAGGAATTTATGGATTGGTACTGGACATATGGGCTAATATCGGACTTATGAATTTGATCTGGACCGTGCTTGGATGTTTTCTTAACATATGAGTGTCTATGAATTTGTTTCTCTAGTCTACCCAGACTAACACAATTTCTTTATCATATTACATATGGAATTTCATTGACTTCCTTTTGAAATGTGTGATGACCAGTTATCATTATCAGGTTTATTCACAATGTTAAAAGGACATTACAAAATGCAACTCTACCACAATAAAGGGAGACAAGACTGAAGCCAAAGACTGAAATGTACTTGAATCTCCAATCAACACCAATAGAAGCAGCAGTTTTATAATCCAACAGTGCATTGCATTGGGCATATTTGCTGCAAAAGATCTCTTTAAAGTGTTAAAGAACAAAGATGTTACTTTGAAGACTAAGGTGCTCTTGACCCCAAACAGGGTATTTTCAATCACTTTATATAGATGAGAAAGCTAAACATTGAGCCAGAAAGGAACGGTTGCCTTTGAGTTATGGTGTTGGAGAATAATGTTGACTATACCAGGGACGGCCAGAAGAATGAACCGCTTTGTCTGAGAAGAAGCACAGTCAGAATTCCTCTCAGAAGTGAGGATGGTGAGTCATCTTACGTACTGCAGACAGGTCATCAAGAGGGACTAGTTCCTGAGCAAGGACATCATGCTTGGCAAAGTAGAGGGTCATTGAAAAAGATAAAAACTCTCAACAAGATCTATTGGCACAGTGGTTGCAGTAATGGGCTCAAAGTTTGAAAACGATGGGTTTCTAGTGCCAAGCTCAATATAAATATAATTGTAGTTAGTTTCCAGAAATTGGGCCCCGAAACAAGAGAATTCAAAAGAAGTGTTTCAATTGGTTTAAATTTACTTCTTCCATTGTGATGTCTTAAATTAGTATTCTCTGTTTTACTTCTATGGGTTTCAATATCCATTGATATTGAACTCAGAACTCAGAACCACACAGAACTCAGACAAAATTCATGATTAAATGGTTTATTGTGGGATTAACAAGTTATCAGACCAGTGAGAAATGTTCAGGATCATTGCTTATCAGGACATATAAAATTCTTTCAGGGCTGCTAAAAAATGCCCAAACGGGCAAACCACTCTGAAGGCATTCAGCTCAAGCTATAAGTCAGGAAACCCAGCTCCCTAAATTCGATGCCCAGAGGTCCCCCACTCCTGCAAGTCAGCTCTTGCACAGAAACACTCCGCTTTACTTACTCCACGGGTTGTTCCATTTCTCCAACTCCTGGTTCGGCTCCAGTTCCTCTGACAGTATAGCTGTCTTTTGGATGCAGGAGGTTTACTACGCGGGGACCTTGGGTCCAGAGGAGGTGTTCCAGGCATGGCTCTTCCTGGTAATGGAATCCGCCCTCCTGCTTCTCAGAAGGCTCATTTTATACACAGCTGGATGGAATTCCAGGGCATACTGTTCACAGTGACTCACAGGTGAATCCTATCAGTATCCTCCCCCATTTTCTTACCAGACCCATACCGGAAAAGGTCCTTTGGTGGCCGTTAGAGACTTTGCCTAGAAGAGCCACTTTCAGGAATGTACTACCCCCGGAGTCATCTCTTGATGAAGTATTTATTTGGTGGTAGGCACATTTTGGTGTACTAACTCTACTTGCCCTCAAGGATCTCGAAATCTAGTTCATGATTGTTATTATCTGCTATCTGGTTGACTTCCAACTGTGACCCACTGTGCAACAGAGTGAAACAGTTCCTGGTCCTGTGCCATCCTCTCACTCTCCAGGATGTTTGGTTCTGCAGCTGATGGGCCAGTCCAGTTGAGTGGGGGTCTCCCTCATCCTAGATGGCCTGCCACCGTACCAAACATGATGTCTTCTCCTAGTGATGGACCCCTTCAGATGACGTGTCCCAAATCAGTAAGCTGGATATTGTTCTGTCTCCATTCACGAGGCTGTTGTGGACTAATTTTCACAAATGGCCCACCAGGCCTTTCTTTTCTGTGTATCAGTTTGGAAGCTCCACTGAAGTCTGTCCACCAAGGGTGACCCTGTGGGTATTTGAAATACCAGTGGCATAGCGTCCAACATCACAGCAACATACAAGCCAACATGGTACTGCCCTTGGGTCGATCCTGATTCACAGTGACCCTGTATCAACTCCCTCACAGCCTTTGAGTCGATTCTGACTCATAGCAACCCTATAGGACAGGTGAGGACTGCCCTTGTGGGCTTCCAAGATGATAACACTTTAAGGGGTGGTAGACGCTGTCTTTCTCTCACGGAGTGGCTGCTGGCTGGGAAGTACTACCCTTGGGATTAGCAGCCCAACAAGTCACCACCATGCTACCAGGGTTCCTAGTGACCCTGTATAGTTCGTGAAATTGGAAATCTTGATGGTCACATATAGATGCATATGGTGAGTTTGGACCATTAGCAGCGCACTGCTGACCCTGCCAGGATGCATCAATCTGTCAAGTCTTTGTCTCTAAGCTCAGCCCACATTAGCAAAATGACCGCAGGAAACAAAACAAGTCTCCAAGGAGACATAACTCCTACTGGGAAGGCCACCTTGCCTTTTCTGCAGGGGAGTGCTTGTCCTTTCCTCCATAGATGCTAGACCACTGCAGCAAAAGCCTCTTTCTCTGTTTTTGTTTTGTTTTGTTTTGCTAGTGGAGGGGTGTGTGTCTGGGGGGGTGGGGGGAGTAAGGTCCTGTCCTCTTTTCCTGTGAGGAGGCAAGACAGCTGGGCAGCAAGGCTCCTCTCCCCATGGGGCATCCATCCTTACCAAGGGCCCAACCACAGTTGCCAGGGCACCTGTCCCCCATAGGATAGGCTTAGAAGGTTTAATTATGAGAACGTTCCCCTCTCTTTCCCCTGACTTACTGGGTGGTAAAAATGGATGCACTCACTGCTAAGTGACACAATGTTGTCAGTTCAAGTCTACCCCGGAGCCACAGAAAGTCATCTGGAACACAGTTCTGACACACATGGTGTGGCCATGAGGCAGAGTTAAGAGTCAACTCCATGGTAACTTGATTTCACCTTGGACTTAACCACTTTGCTGAGGGAAGGAGTGGGTCTCTGTACTCTCTGCCAGGGGCTCAAAGAAGAAAGGAGCAGAATCAAAACCAAACCCACTGCCACTAAGTCGATTCTGACTGCTAGCAGCCCTATAGGACAGCGTAGAACTACGGTTGGAGGGGGTGCCAGCCCCTCACCACTAATCACGGGTTCAGTAAGCACAATTGTATGGTTGAGATATATAAAGATTATATTAAAGTCATCGAGAGCATGAGAGATAGAAGAGAGATTGGAATAATGGAGTCAGACACAATTCATGGTAGCATGCTCACCTCCTGGATGGCCATGATCTTACCAGCGAGGTCTGCGCACAGCGTGGGCTGATGCTCGGTGAGGCAGGGCCCCGGCAGGATGCTCGAGTACCCGGCAGGAGGCTGGAGGCCCCGTTTATTGCTAACCAAGGGTTATATCTACTTAGGGGGGCATGATTGCAGGTAACCACACGCCACAGGAAGGGGCAGTACAATAGGCATACACATTATAGGAAGGGGATGTACAAT
>NW_022106084.1:8051073-8055105 GCF_000313985.2 Echinops telfairi
AGTTTGGCATATATTTGGGGGAGACAACTTGGGAGAAATCCTTCCGTTTCCCACATAGAACTTCTTAGAGTTTCTGAGGCTATAAAACTTTATGGGAGCAGCTAGCTCCCATCTTTTCTCTCATGGAGCAGGTGGTGGGTTTGAACCTCTGACCTTGAGGTTAGCAGCCCAATGCGTAGCCCACTTTGTCAACAGCAGGGAAACTGGTTGAGAGCCTGTTACACCTGGAAGGTGTTATGCGGCCTGACAATAGTGGGACGTTAGTAAGTGGAAGTGAGTTCTGAGTTCAGTCTCTATTCATAGAATTTGTTAGTGAGGAACTTGCTAAGCTTAGGCTTGCAGGAGTACACTGAAAGGAAACTGCCAGAGGTTTAGACCAGATTCAGAAGAGGATGTGGAATGAGGGACATCCTCGTTGATGTCAGATGGATCTTCGATGAGAGCAGAGAAAACCAGGAAGATGTTGACTTGTGAAAGAGGAGCTTCTACCAAGGGCTCAAGTAGAAAATGTTTTGGAAATGATGATGGCAACATATGTACAAATATGCTTGATACAATTGATGTATGGGATATTATAAGAGCTGTAAGAGCCCCCAATAAAATGACTTAAAAAAAAAGATGTTGACTGGTGTTTTATTGACTATGCAAAGTCATTCAATTGTGTAGATCCTAACAAACTATGGATCATTTTGAAAAACATGGAATTTCCAGAAGACTTCCTTGGTTGCCTGGGGAACTTGTACATGACTCATGGGGCAGCTGTGCCAACAGAACCAGGGCACACTGCACGGTTGAAAGTCAGGAAAGGTGCGCCTCGGGAGGGTGTCGTCTCACCATATTTATTTGATCTATATGCTGAGCAAATCATCAGAGAAGCTGGATTCTATGAAGAACTTGGCATTAGGGTTGGGGAGAGGTTTAATAACAATCTGCACTATGCAGATGGCTCAGCAGAGGAACAATTGTAAGGGTGGTGCAGAACGAGGCAGTGTTTTGTTCTGTGAGGCTATAGAACACTTGCTGACACACAACAACAATCGGGGACACTCAAGACAAGAGTGACAGCCACTTGGTCACTCACGGCTTAATATGGGAGTGAGCCGGTTGCCGAAATGTACTTTCTCCCAAGTCTTCCTGTCTCTGGGAATCATGAGAAGAGATGTAAAGAAGGGAATCATGGGAGATGGGTTTGGGGAAGGCGGGAAGGAAGGAAAGAACAGGAAAGGAGGAAAAAAAGGGGAAAAATCTTTGAGAAACATAATTAATTAGAATATTGAGGAGATTAATAGTTTCTACCTGGGCTGACAGTGTTTCCACAGTGACATCACAACAGCTCCACTGTCATTGACTTAATCAAACCTATATAGGGTTTCTGAAACTAGAAATCTTTATGAACTAGGCAGCCTTATCTTTTTCATGTGGTACGGCTGGTGGGTTTGAACCTCTAGCTTTGTGGTTAGCGCTCAACGCTTATCCAATAGTACCATCAGGTTAATCACCAAGTTAACCTATTTTCAAAGTTGACCACAACAATTTCTCCCACTCCAGAAGCTCTTGTGAGGTGTAACAGTGCTACACCCTTTTAATAGGCGGGTCTAAGTCCATTCCCCTTGAATGTGGGCCTGCATGGAGAGTGAAGCACCATAAGACGAGTTTCCCCTTCTGCTGGAGCAGAGGAAAAGCTAGAATATCTGTATGGTGAGAAAGAGGAATATTTGATCCAAACCTCAGGGCACACCCACTGGAGCTGGAGTCGGCTTACAAAACTGGACCTGTGACCAAGTCCACTTGGCCGAGGTACTGGAGAGCCAGTGAGAACAGTGAACTAGGGGTCAGGAAGGGGAAATGAGAAGCAACGGCCCTGTTTGGGAGGCCGGGGATTAGACTAGAGGTGAAGCCTTAATGAGAAAAACTGCTATTGGACAAGATGGACTTCCTGGTTCAGACTTGACATCAGTGGATGGGACCTGTGAGCAGTGGATACTGGAGGGTGGAGGTGTGCAGGGTCCTAAAGGAGAATAATTTGTTGGAGTGACTGATAGGTATGTCCTGGGTCTGTTTCTTTTACGTTTACAACCCTGAAATGAACTGAAGGTGTCTGACCTCCAGAGTGGAATCCCTGGGTGGTACAATTAATGTTCTCAGCTTCTAACCCAATGTTTGAGGGTTCTGGTCTACTACATGCATCTTGGCAGAAAGGCCAGGCTCCCTCTGAAAAATCAAGCATGGAAAGCTTCAGGGGACTCAGGTCTACTCTGGCACACAGTGGGTCACCATGAGTTGAATCAACTCTGTGACAATTGACGGCGGTGGCCGCTGTCCGGTGCTTTCTTTCCCAGGGTGGTAGTTACATAATCTGTGGTCAACGTGAGACTTAAGCGTAGAGGGGTGGAGTCTAGCCTGTCAATCAGGTCATAGCCTGATGACCTCATTTGGAGGTGCTGAGGAGATCAATAGCTCGCTGAAGGCAGGACACAAGCTCCCATGCTCCCAGGAGGGAGACATTGCAGCTGACAAGACACACGGAGCTCCACTAGTGCTCTGAGCTGCTGGAACCACGTGGAGACCCCTGCCAGCACTAAGTCGCTTCCACTGCCACTGAATCCACAAGACTTTCCACCCACTGGCCTGTGATCTTCTACATTTAGTGTCATTGCATGCGTTTCGTGAGTCTGAAGAGGAATTTATAGATTGGTATTGGACATATGGGCTAATATTGGACTTATGGACTTGATCTGGACTGGAGCTGGGACTTTTTCTCAATATTCAATTGCTTTTGTATATAAACCTCTTTCTTATACACAAATGAGTGTGTCTATGAATATGTTTCTTAGTCTACCCAGACTGACACAGCCATGCTCCCGTGTCACCTGGCTGACAGGAGGCACAAGCAAGAGACTGGAGGACAGGGGTCCAAGAAAAACAAAACAAAACAAAAAACAAGCCCAGAACTCAAAATCCAAACTCAACTGTGATGGAATCCATTCCGACTCATAGCAACTGTCCAGGACAGACGAGGCTGGCCTCTGATTTCCAGGCTGTGCATCTCTACAGGTGAAGAAGCTCTCAACTTTCCTGCAGAGCAGCCTCTGGGTTCAAACAGCTGGCCTTGTGGTTCGCGGCCCAATGCACAGCCCCCTCTGCAACCAGGGCTCCTGGAGGGCTGGGTAGAGAGTAAGAACTCTCACAGCAGCTGCACATCCTCTTGGGCTCCAGTTGCTTCCAGCAGGGAAGTCCTCTAAGGTCCCAACCTTACCAGGTGACACTGGCCCTGAGCTCCAGGAACCTGCCCTCTCTACTGCTGGTCCTGTGGCGAAGCCAGCTTCCCACTTCCTTCACCGCCTCCGGCTGTCTTCTTAGTGCTTCCCTGTCATGTGCAATCAGCCCGTGCATCAAAGACCTTCTGTTTTCACTCCTCCAGTGGTCTGTTTCCTGGTTAGATCGCTCCTGACAAACTGGCTGCAGCGCCTGCCTGCTGATCCTCAGGCATACTAAGCAGAGAGCTGCCTGCCTGGCGATGGTCTGTTTGGGGAGGAGGCGTCAGTACCAACAGCCCACAATGGAGAATAACAGATTAAAAGAATCAAGTCCTAAGACACTGGCTCATCAGAGCTACCAGAGGGAAGGGAATGAACGCAGGGCCTCCAGAACAGTGGGGTGGTGTGTGTGTGTGTGTGTGTGTGGCTTTTCTGGTCCCATACTTTCAAAAGTCACACGTGCTGCTGAGGGATATTAATGTTAGAATCAGGTGGGGGCGAGCTTCAGCATCCATCAACATTGGGGTACCAAGGACCCCAAAGAGAGGATAAAGCTCATGTTACCTTAGTTCACGAGTAACCGAGGGGGTCCTGAGGGAGCTCACGAATCACTGAATTGCCATCTAATACTTGTACCTTGCGCCTGGTTTCAAATAGAACAGAGAATAATGTGGTGAGCACTTCTAATTTAATATTCCTACAATTTTTCCACCACGTCAAATTCCCACCAGGACAAATGTATACAAATGAATCATTATAACCAACCCCGCCAGTC
>NW_022106084.1:8055205-8064600 GCF_000313985.2 Echinops telfairi
GTCCTTATCCGAGACAAGCCACTTGGGCCTCTGCTAAGAATTTGTGATAAAAGTGATGAAAACCAAACACAACGTCGCATTATAATGTCATTTTAAAAAGAAACGATTTCCAGGCGGTCCTTTGTTGTTCTGGAAGAGCGCGAGCCGCATTTCCAAACGACGGTGGGTGTGCTCGCCCCCTTGGAGAGAGTCATGTAGCCTAAAGAATCCTGGACTGAAGCCCAGGTCGTCACTTAGCTCCTGCTGACCTGACCAGAGGGCCCAGGAGTGCAGAGGAGGGTGGCCCTGGAGACGGTGTGTGTGTGTGTGTGTGTGTGTGACTCAGACTGCTTGTGTCTGCGCTTGGAGACAACAGAGCAGCATGCTTGAATCGAGCTGAACAGGGTCCCACGGTCACTTTCACCCCCTGGGACCTGGGAACTGGACAAGGAACACGCTCCTTTCTCGGACACAGTTGGGGCAGTGGGGGGGGGGGGTGTTGGGATGCCCTGAGGCATTGTGCCCTTGGGCAAGGTTTCCGTTTCCGTGCTGGACAATGAATGTGCAATTAAAAAACCAAACTCCCTGCCAACGAGTCAATTCTGACTGATTGCAACCCTATAGGACAGGGTAGAACTGCCCCCCACTGTGGGTTTTGAGACTGTAACTGTTTACAGGAGTAGAAAGCCTCTTCTTTCTCCTTCGGTGCAGCTGTTGATTGTGAACTGCTGCCTTTGTGGTTAGTAGCCCAACACATAACCACTATGCCACCAGAGATCCTCACATGTGCAGAGACCCTCAGATGTGGGTATTCCATTGAGGGTTACACTGGCTGAGGTCACTCTGCTGCGTCTGTGGAAGCTTATCCCAAGTCACCCTTATACCATGGAGAGAGAGTAGTAGGGAGGCTGACTGCCCAGCAAGGATGTATTTGGGAAGAGGATTCAACATCAAAAGTTGATGAGAGAATAATGGAGTAAAAGAATCAAATCCTAGAGACATTTGCTCATCGGATACATTCCCTGCGCTAGAAACAGGGTGACAACCACACATTTGATGGAGGTTTAAAAACATGGCTAAGCAGGTCTTTGACCCTCCTCTCAGATGTACATCTCCTACTTTTGAGCCCAGGCACAGCAGAGAGGACAGAGTAGGACCCCAGGGGCAGTGCCAGAGAAGGCCATGTGTTTTCCCTGGATTTTACCCTGTTTGCTGTAACACTGTTGGAGGTCTATGCTTCCCTATATGGAGTCTCTGACTACGCTCAGGTCACTACGCTAGAGAGGCCACAGGTAGGAGCTCAAATGGACAATCTCAGCTGAGCCCAGCTGTCAAGTCATCTCCAATAAAGTATCAGATACACGAATAAGTCTATTTCAGCATCCTAGGCCGGCCCCCACCCAGCCCCCTGCCAGCTTCATACTATTAAGCTACTTCCATCAAAGCTTTCTCACACAGAGGGCCACATCACTGGCCCCTACCCCCTGCCTGGCCCACAGATTCACGAGATAGAATCACGTGGTATGAAATGGTACTAAGCCACTAAGTTTGGGGGTACATTTTTTATGGAGCAATAAAATAATTATACTAAGTCATTAGAGGGAGGAGACATTGCTTCTTGTGGTCAAGCAAGGCTTGGTGGCAAAGGTAGACTCTTTGCTTGTTGGGTCTTGAAGGCGGGACAAGTGAAGTGGAGGCGAAGCAACATTCTGACCCCATGAGAGATGATGTGTTCACAAGATCCAGAGGCAGTCATGTGGATGGTCTTACTCAAACATCAAGAACGAAAAGATGCTCGTGGTTTCTGTGCTGAACAACTAACTGAAAGATGATGGTTCCACCTACCTCCTGATAGAGTGGAAGAGAGCCCTGATGATCGGATTCTCTGATGATTCCAGCCCAGAAAACCCCGTGGGTCTCAGTTCTACTCTGTAACACATGGAGTCCCCACGAGTAGAAACTGACCCGGTCGATGGCCGCCGTCTTCCTTTCCTTTTGTCTGATCACTGTACCGTAGATTAAAAGTAAAGACAGGAAAAATGGGAAGGCAGCTCAATACCAACCCCTTTAGTCAACTGAATCCATCAAAAGTAGGGCCTAGATGTCCAAAGCATTCAGAGTCAGAATGAAGATGGGAATTTCTCATGTGATACCTTGTGAGACGACACATTCGGCTGGGAAAGTCTATCCCCAATAGGGATCACACGAAGAAAGGTCCTGTCCACTGCGATTGAACAGAGCATCCCAGATCTTGGGAGTAGAAGCTGGCAGCCATTCATTAAATGGTTGACATGTTTGCCAGGACTATGCTAGGTAACTGCTGCTCTTGTTAGTTGCCGTTGAGTTGGCCAGGGACGCATGGCAACCCCATGCCCAATGAGATCAGACCATTGTGAGGCAAAGGGTTTCCATGGGCTGACTTTTCCACAGACCAGCAAGCCTTGCTTCCTAGAAAGTGTTACACTGGAAAATCCTGCTGAAATCTGTTAGCATCATGTTGATGTTGCTGGTGCCATGAGTCCATTTCAACTCACAACATCCCTAGGTACAACCCAACCAAACACCAACCTGCGCAATCCTCAGGATGGTTCATGTGTTTGAGCCCATTGCTGCCATCAGTGTTAATCTGTCCCCCCTGAGGGAGCTTCGTCTTTTTGTGTTGGCCCTCTACTTCCCCAAGCACAATGTCCTTCTCTAGAGATTGGTCCATCCTGATGACTTGTCTTAAGCACGGGACTCAAAAATCTCACCTTGCTGGCCTCTCGGGAGCATTCTGACTGTACTTCTTCCAAGACAGACGTGTGTGTTCCGTCGGCAGTCCGTGGTACTTTCACTATCCGTCACCAACGCTATAGTTCAAGGATACATCAAAGTTTCTTCAATGTTCCTTATACAAGGTCCAACTTTCACATAAATGGGAGACAATTGAAAACACTATGGCTTGGGCTAGGCATATTAGTCCTCAAAACAACGTTCTTACTTTTCAACACTTTAAAGAGGTCTTGTGCAACAGATTTACCTCATGCAATGCATCGCTTGATCTCATGAACATTGATTGTGGATCCGAACAAGACCAAATCCTTGACAACTTCAAATCTTTCTCTGTTTATCCTGATGTTAACTACTGATTCAGTTGTGTAGATTTTTGTGTTTTTTTTATACTTCAGTTGTAATGTACACTAAAGTCTGCAATCCTTGATCTCCATCAGCAAGTGCTCCAAGACCTCTTCACTTTCAGCAAGCAAGGGTGTGTCATCTACATTTCTCAGGTGGTTAATAAACTTCCTCTAATCCTGATGCTGCCTTCTTCTTCATATAATACAGGTTCTCTGATTATTTGCTCAATAAACAGATTGAATAAGTATGGTGAGAGGATGCAATCATAACACACACCTTGTGCAGTATTCCTTTGTTCTGTTCACACAACGGCCTCTTGAGCATGAGCACAATGAAGTGTTGTGGAAATCCCATTATTTTCAAGGCTGTCCATAGTTTGTATGTTACCTATAGTCAAATGCCATGGCATAGTAAATAAAACACAAGGAATCATCTTTCTGGTAGTCTCTGCTTTCAGCCAAGATCCATCTGACATCAGCAATGATATCCTTTGTTACTTATCCTCTTCTGAATCTGGCCGGAACCTCTGGCAGTTCCTGGTCAATGTACTGCTGTTACCATTGTTGACTGATCTTAAGCAAACTTTTACTAGCTAGTGATATCAATGATATTATTCTATAATTTTCACCTTCTGTAGTGTCATCTTTCTTTAGAATAGTATGGTACAAGTATGGATCGCTTTCAGTCAGTTGGCCAAGTAGCTGTCTTATAAGTCTCTTGGCCTAGATAAGTAAGTGCTTCCAGTGCTTCACTAGCTTGGTGAAACATTCCACTTGGTATCCTATCAGCTCCTAGAGCCGTCTTTTTGGCTAATGCTTTCAGAGCAGCTTGAACTTCTTCCCGAGGCACCATTGGTTCTCGCTCATATGCTACCTCTTAAAACAGTGGAATGATGACTGGTTCTTTTGGGTTAATGGCCTGTGTAGTCTTTCCAGCTTCTTTTCTAATTTAATTTTTAATCATTTTCTTGGGACCTCTTACAGCAGTGGTTCTCAACCTGTGGGTCGCGACCCCTTTGGGAGGTTAAACAACCCTTTCACAGGGGTCACATGATTCATAAGAGTAGCAAAATTACACTTATGAAATAGCAATGGAAATAATTTTATGGTTGGGGGGTCACGACAACATGAGGAACTGTATTAAAGGGTTGCGACATTAAGAAGGTTGAGAACCACTGTCTTACAGATATCATAACATTCCATAGTTTAATCACATCAAGTAGTATTGTACAATTGCTACCATAATGAGTTTCAATATATTTTCTTTCTTCTTGAACTCTTTGATATCAGCTCCCCTTTATCCCCTCTCTTTCTACCCACCCCCCAGAAGCCCTTATCATTCCCCCCATAATAGTTTTATTCTTCCATATGTTACACAATCCAACATAACCACTCACATATAATTCTGTTGCTTGATCCCATTGAGTGGGGCCCATCTTCTTTTGATGTTTCCTGCATTATTTAACATTTTCCCTATAGAATCTCTCAATATTGCAACTTAAGGCTTCAACTTTTCTTCAGTTTTTTTCTGGTTTAAGATATATTGAGTGGGTTCTTCATTTTTGGTTTTTGCAATTGGCTTGTGCATATCTCATTGCAATATTTTACTTTGTCTTCTCGAACTGCGCTTTGAGATTTTCTAATCAGCTCTTTGACTTCAACAATTCTTCCATTTGCTTTAGTTACTCTGCATTTAGAACTAAGTTTCAGAGTCTCTCCTGACAACCAGTTAGATCTTTTCTGTCTTTTTAATGACCTTTTGCTTTCTTCATGTATGTTGATCTTGATGTCCTCCTAGAGAACATCAGGTTTTCTGATTTAATATTTAATTCATCTCAAATCTGTTCTTGAAATTCTGGTCATGTTTTGACACTTATGGACTTGTTCTAATTTCTTCACCTTCAACCTGTGTTAGATCGGATTGACTGGAGAAACAAATCCAGGGACAGCCATATATGTAAAAGAAAGAGATTTATATGAAAGAGCAATTGTATACTGAGACAACATCCCAGTCCAGATCAAGTCCATAATTCCAATATTAGCCCATATGTCTTATACTAGTCCATAAATGCCTCTTTAGACTCTCTTAACACATGTAATGATGTCAAATGCAGGAATATCATAGGCCGGGTAGAAAGTCTTGTGGATCCATGGTGGTGGAAGCATTTTAATGCTGGTGCAGGTCTCCACATGGTTCCTCCAGCTCTCTGAGTGTCTCAACAGCAGGAAAGGGAAGCAGAGAGAGTGGGTCCAGCCTCCAGTGAGCTATTTATCTCCATCACACCTGCAAACAAGGTCATCAAGCTGCGACCTGATTGACAGGCTAAATTCCACCCTTCACTCTTCATACCCTCCAGTTGACAGAGGATTATGTAACTACCACAAACCTGAATTTACATATGAGCAAATTGATAGTCTGTTCCACATCCAGCCCCTGGCCTGCTTTTAGCTGTTGGCGTTGAGCTTCTCCATCACGTCTTCCCACGGATGTAGGTCAATTTGATTTCTTTGTCTTCCATCTGGAGAAGTCTTCCATCTAGAGAAGATACTTGGAATGAAAAAGTACTTGGTCATCAACCATATGATTTTCTGATTCAAAATGGCCAATATAAGGCCACTTGAGCTCACCCAAGCCCAGAATATTTACCTTTATGCTTTCCATTTCATGTATAATGACTTCCAATTTTTCTAGGTTCATACTTTGTATATTCCAAGTCCTGATTATTGAGTGGTGTTTGCAGGTGTTTTTCCTCTCGTTTTGAGCCACGCTGCATCAGGACCTGCCTGTGTTGAAGGCGTCACTCCCTCAGGCTTCGCCTTCTCCAGGCCTTTACAGCCGACTCTTCTTTGAGAAGGCAGCTCTTCCTCGGGCATGCTGGGAGTGCTTTCTGACCTGAGGGGCCCATGATCTGCCACGGTTCCTCACAGTGCTCTGCTTCTATTCATTAGGTTGACCGTTACTGACAATGTTCTAGGCCCAGGGTTTTCCGTAGCGAATTCCTCTGCAGCAGACAGTCCATTTCTTCTTTGTAGTCTGTTCTTAGTCTGGAAGCTCCGCTGAAACCAGTTCACGCTGCTATCTGGAATACCCGCATTCCAGTAACACCCAAGTCACCACAGTGCGACAAGCTGACAGACAAGTGACTGAGCATCATAGAGAATGCCAGCCTACACTGACAGGTGATGACCATCCTTGAGGTTCATGGATCTCTGGGGAAACAAACTTGGTCGCCACCATGGTAAGCCCTAACTACATTGCTGAAACACCATTCCCAGCGCGAGGACAGGGAGGTGTTAGGTGCTGCTCAGTGGATTCTGGCCCGTAGCGCTATCCAACAGAATGAAACACTGCCCAGTCCTATGCCATCTCCACAAGCATTACTATGTTTGACCCTATCGTTGAAGCCACGGTGTCAACTCATCTTCCAAGAAACATTCTGGCTGCTCTTCTCCCCAGTGAGATTCACTTGTTCTTCTAGGAGGCCAAGGTATATTCAATGCACGTCACGGACCTCCTGGTTTAAATGTGTTGATTCCTCTCCCCTCTGCCTTTGTCACGATCCAGATTTCACATACATGTGAGGCAGTTAAAAATACCATGGCTTGAGTCAGGGGCACCTTAGTCTATAAGGTGACAGTTTTGATTTTCAAAGTGGTTTCTGGAAACAATTTTGCCCAATGTAATATAACATTTGATTTCTTGACTTCTCTTTTCATGAGTGTGATTGTAGATCCAAATAAAATGAAATTGTTGACAACATCCATCTTTTCTGCGTTTATCATGATGCTGCTTATTGGTCTGGTTAGAAGAATTTTTTTATGTTGACATATAATCCATACTGAAGGCTGTAATCTTCGATCTTCATCAATAAGTGCTTCCAATTTTCTTCACTTCCCATAAGTGAGATTGTGTCATCTCCATATGGTAGATTGTTCATGAGTCTTCCTCCAATTCTAGGGCAGCATTCTTATTCATGTAATCCAGAATCTCAGATTATTTGCTTAGCATAGATATTGAGTAGGTAGGGTGAAATGTTTAGAGTTATAAACCATTAATCCTGTTAACCAAGACACACCCTCTGTCTCCGAAGGACTAACAAAATCTCAGTCTGCCCAGCACTAGAAAGAAGAGAAGGCTTCTGCGTAGCCCGGTCTTGGTTTTGGCTACGGTGTGGCAGTCAGTTAAACATTGGGTTGCGAACCCCAAAGTTGGTGGCTCAAACCTGCTTACTGAAGAAAGAAGGCATTGTCTGCTCCTATAAAGATTTACAGAACAGGAAACGTTAAGGAGCAGTTCTATTCTTCCTTATAGGGTTGAAATAAGTTGGAATAGAACCCATAGCAGTGGGTTCTGGGTTCGGGTGTGTAATTAATGACACAAATCTATGTGGTGAAGTGGAGAAGGTGTCAACGAAGATGTTGGTAGCTCACATCAACCCTCCTATGGCTCAGCCTAGAAGCCATCGTTCTCACACTTCAGGAAGGTTGCAATCACTAGGCGAGTTTAGCATACCCATTCTTGGGAATCATGCCCAGGAATGTTGATTCCATGGCTAATAAAAAGATCACTAAGATGAAGCTTTCTATTCTCATAAAGCGTTACCGTCTCGGCAACCTACAGGGGCAGTTCTACCGTGTCCTCCGGGGTCATTATGAATCAAAACTGACTCAATGGCAGGGGAGTTATCCTAAGTTCTGGTGACTCAGCTGCTAACCCAAATCTAACTGACTAGAACCCATCACCAGCTTCTAAGGAAAAAGATGGCACAGTCTGCTCTCTGAGAGATTGGCAGCCTTGAAAATCCCATGGGACCATTCGACTCAGTCCTGTAGGGCATCTGTGCATTGCACAGCAGTGAGTTTAGTATATATACATTTTTAAGTCCCTTGTTTTTGATGAATAGTTCAGCAGCCAGAGTTAGCAAGCATTTAACTAGAATGTGAGCTCTGGCAGGGCCGAGGTATTTGTCTATTTTTCTTTTTCCCATTGCAGTATCCACAGTTAGGAGCCCTAGCAAGAGTCCTGGTGGCACAGAGGTTAAGCCCTTGATTCCAACTCAACAACTCACTGCCATTGACTGGACTCTGACTCACGGCGACTCTACAGGACAGGGTAGAATTGACCTTGTGGCGCCTGCGGCTGTAGTGGTTTTTGGGAGTAGAAATCCCTGTCTTTCTCCCAAGGAGTGGCTGGGGCTTTCCTGATTCACCACTACACCACCAGGGCTCCTTAAGCACTTGACTGCTAACCAGAACACCAGCAATCTGAACCTACCAACCACTCTGTGGCAGAAAAATGTGCTACAGTGTTTCCAGAAAGATGACAACCCTGGAAATCTCAGGGGGGCTCTTCTCTGCTATCCAGAAAGTTTGCACTCAGTTAGAATTGGCTAAGTGGCAGCAGGTTTAAGGAGCTCTTGTACAACGAATCGTTAAGTGCTTGACTGTTAAGAAAAAGGGTTTCGGTTCGAACCCAGCCTGCAGAAAGAGAGCCTTGGCCATTTGCTTCCCTAAACATTACAGCCTCAATGGGGGCCTGTCTAGGCCGGTTCTAGCCTGTCTCATGGATGATCGAGCCTAGTGTTGGTAGGAGTTGTCTAACAACAGATCCTCAGGGCCTGGCCCCTTGTGGGCACTTAGTAACTCTGGTGTTGAATGAATGTGTTGCAAGGACAGGCTTGGAAAAGGCCTTGGAAGGAAAGAAGCACAGGGAGATGACTCAACAGGAAGACAGGGGCACTTAAATAACGGAGGTGGGAGGGCAGTAAGTGCATACTCGGCTGTTACCACCTCTGCTATTGTTGGGGAGTGGCCCCGGGTCTTCACTCTGCTGAACTAGGACTATAACTTGAATGGCATCATTTCAACCATTTTCCTAGGAAATGCTGTGCTTGACGGAAAAAGAACCCTTCAGCACCTGACAAGCCCCTGCGCAGGCTCTTCTCTCCCTCTTTATGTCTAACTCTGCCCGGGCCATGGGCTTTGTTGTAGTTAGGAGGCCACCAAAATGACTGTCGACTCATGGTCATCAACCCCAGGAGGGCCCCCAGTGGCAGCGGAGTACGAGGTGGGCTACTCACCACAAAATCAGCAGATCAAAACCACCAAGCTCCCGGGGAGAAAGACAAGGCTTCCTACTCCAGAGAAGAGTTAACGTCTCAGAAACCCACAGGGTTTCTGTCCTATAGGGTTGCTCTGAATCAGAAATGACACAGTGGTTGTGAGTTTTGGAGATTTACCACATGAGCAAGAGTAAAGCTGCCCCTTGGAGCGTTCCAGGGTGTAATCTTTATACAAGCA
>NW_022106084.1:8064769-8067174 GCF_000313985.2 Echinops telfairi
CCCGCCCCCGCCCCCCTAATCCCATTCCTGAGCAGGCTGTCTCAGCAACCAGCTCAGAAGGGAACGCATCTTGAAAGAGATGGAGGCGAGGAATCGGGACTGCTAACCTAAGGAAGCAAACATCTTCACTGAAGGCTTGAATTACCAAGCTTCAATAAAATTTGCACTGGAAAATTATGTTTTTCTCGATATCTATTAGCTATTCGGTTGTTTTGTTATGTGTGTGTGTCTGTGTTTCAACACCTTCTTCCCTAAATTTCAAGTCTCAGGTCTGGTTTTGAATTGGATTCACTTCTCTCTTCACACATTTCACTGTACCCTTTCTCCTGGTCTTCTCGCTCATTATTTTTGTTATCTGCCCTGGCTCTCCTTTTGTCTAGGGGCCATGCAAGGACCTCCACAGGTAGGCGGGAAGGCAGTGCATTTCTTTAAAAGAACCAAGCTGATCACAAAATGTCCGTCAAGTGGATATGTCTGCCGAGTGCTTTCTGCTCTGATGGGACTCCGCACTGAGCTCTGATGTGCTCTAGTTAAAAAAAAAAAATTCCCCTAATTTCACTGTCAAGATTTTGAGAAGCATTCTTATGGTTTTAAAGAGATTATTGCATAATTTGTTCATGTTTAAAGAATTATATTGTTAAATAAATTTAGCTCTCCACATTCTAAATGACAAAAACAAGTGAAGTTACATCATTTGAATTATGAAGTGATAATGTCTTCCAATTCTGCCCCAATCAAAAGTGTAACAGTTTAAAGCTTATAATAATCATGTTCAAACATATTCAGATTATAATTACTTTTCTTCTGATAATGATAGCCCGTCTGATTGGATGATTACCTATTTGACTTTGATAAGTCTCAGAGGTCAAAAAAGGGATAATTGCAGACATCTGTTTTCTATGGAAAATATAATCTCAGAAAATAGTGTTTAAAGTGACATCTGCAAATATGTGTTTTAGAAAGGAACTCGCTGCACATTTAAAATCCTCAGGAAAAGAAGCAATTCCTAGGCTACGATGTATCCTCCTGTCTTTGTGAATATACCAACCAGTTTACCCTACCAGTATTCATGTATGCATATGTGATTACAAGCAGACACGATTATACTTTGTACAGGTCGAATTAGAAATGGAAATGGATGTGGGAAAGGACTGTGCAGAGTCTACGCTGCTATGGAATGGTACAGAGGCGTTTCCTCTCTACCTGGGTTTTCATTCTGTTTCGACACACTGCAATATAGCTGCAAGCTCTTTTCACCTTGCTTTCTCTCTGTGAGGGACTTCCACTTACTATAAGATGGCCTTTAAAGTAAAATCTCAAACCACTGCCCCTGAATTAATAGTGACTCATAGTGACCAGTAACCCAACTAAGATTTCTGATGTTTTACAGACCTTAAGGGGACCAGGTAGCCTTACTTTCTCCCCTTGGAGCAGCTGGTAAGTTTGAACCACTAACCTTGTGGACTGCAGTCCTATGTTTACCTTCTTAAAAAAACAGCAACAACAAAACCAAATGAAACTTCCCTGCCACCTTGTCTATGCTGACTCCTTGGGATCCTATAGCACAGGGTAGAAGTGCCACTGTCAGATCCTGAGGCTGCAACTCCTCTTCTGGGAGGAGAAAGCCCTGTTTTTTTCCCCACAGAGCAGCTGGTGGTTTTGAACTGACGACTTTGTGGATCACAGTCAAGTGAGTAACCATCACGCCACCAGGGCTCCTCTTAGTGGAAGAAAAAAGTTACATATCCTTCCATCCATGACTGCTAGGATTCTCTATGTAGAAGGGGTACCAGTTTTTGCTTTTGCTTTTTCTCCAGGTGCATCAACTTCCCAACTCCATGAGGGGGATGCCAAGAGCATCTCCCTCCCTCCCTTTCTCCATCAGCCAGTATAGTAGTTACATACAGTATATACTCATGTACAAGCCAAGTTTTCAGCACATTTTTAATGCAGTTTTTGTGGTAAAATTAAGTGTCTCGGCTGATATTCAGGTAGACTTATACTCAAATATATATGGTAATTTGATGTCAAGTTGAGACTATTAAGAGTGAAGCCGTGGAGTTTAGCCTGTCAATCAGGTCACAGCTTGATGACCTCATTTGGAGGCGCAAAGGAGATAAGTAGCTCTTAATGAGCTACATGGAGACCCACACCAGCACTGAGATGCTTTTACCACCCTGGGATGCACAATACTTTCCACCCACTGGCCTGTGATCTTACTGCATTCGGCATCATTGCATGTGTTGCGTGAGTCTAAAGAGGAATTTATAGATTGGTATCAGACATATGGACTAATATCAGACTTATGGGCTTGATCTGGACTGGGATATTTGCTCAGTATACAATTGCTCTTTTATATAAAACTCATACACATATGAGTTTCACTGGATTTGTTTCTCTATTCT
>NW_022106084.1:8067274-8069195 GCF_000313985.2 Echinops telfairi
ATGAATGTGTTTCTCTACTCAAACCTGGACTAACACGGCCAGCACTTACAGTCTCCAGGAAAATGGGAGAAATGTCTACAATATTCTCTTTTACATGGAGTAAAACTTCCTTGTCCTTAATTCATTGAGAATCTCCTTTAAGTCATGCAAGACCTAGGTTATGATTTTGCCAAGTTAAATCTCCCAAGAATATAAAGTTCACCATACGACTTCTTTGCTCCAGAGCCTTCAATGGCTCCCTGGTACCTACAGGTAGAACCCCAAACTTCTCAGCAATTGGTGCTCCTTCCTAATCTGACTTTAGCCTCGGTTTCTCCTGCTTATGTTCTTTGTAAAGGTTTCCTCTCTTGTTGAGTTTATACTCCTTTCATAAAGTGTATTACATACTGCCTGGTACCAGAGTTGTATCTGCCCACACCTGCAAGCAGAGTTAATTGTAGCCTGCAATGGTGTCCATAAGGAATCTTCGTGCAATAGTGAGTTCAATGTTGGGCTATGTCTTAGGCTGGGTTCTCTAGAGAATCAAAAGCAGTGACCTTCATATATGTATCTAAATAGAGGAATTTATATCAAGAAATGGCTCACATGGTTATAGAAGCAGGCAAATCCAAATCCAGGCTGATTCCAGATGTTAGACTGGAGGCTCCTCCTGATTCTCATCGCTGAGGGGGCTGATGATTGGCAAGAAGACTATAGGCTGGCATTTGCAGAGGAGGATGGATCTGAGGCCAGCAGGTCAGGCTTGTGCCTGCAGAGGCAATGAATCCAATGTCAGCAGACCGGATGAGAGGTTACTGATGATTCCCGGATTGGGCAGGCAATATGGCAATGTCAGCAGACCGGATGAGAGGTTATTGATGATTCCTGGATTGGGCAGGCAATATGGCAATGTCAGCAGACCGGATGAGAGGTTATTGATGATTCCCGATTGGGCAGGCAATATGGCAATGTCAGCAGACCGGATGAGAGGTTATTGATGATCCCCGGATTGGGCAGGCAATACGGCAGCATATTGTCTCCAGTTAAAAAACTGGAGGTCAATGGCCAGATGCAGGATTTAGATCCAGAAAAAGGTAAGCAAACTTTCCTAAGGTGTCCATTTTCATTGGAAGCATGCTGCCCCATCTCCACCCCCCAAGACAATTGATTTCAGTAGGGCTGTGTCCTGAGTAGGAGTGTTACATTCCACTCTAATTTTATCTTATTATGAAGGCCCTCACTGTTGTGTTAGGTCAGGTCAAGGGGGATTACTAAGTGTTAACTGCAAAACCACTGAGAATACTGGCTCAGCCAAGTTGACACAAACCTTAATTATCACAGGTTACTAGCCAACAGCTTGGCAGTTTGAATATACCAGTCCACCTGACAAAGACAGATGAAGTAGTTTGCTTCTGTAAAGATTTGTAGCTTCAGAAGTCCCGTGGAGCAGTTCTACACTGGCCCACAGGTCACCCTAGAGTTGCCGTGAATCATAACTACGTTGACAGCAGAGGTTTTTATATTATGCATGCCCAGTGTTTTGTCCTCACTGTATCATACTCCTTATCAGGTTGTGTTCTGCTTTAGCATTGCCCAGTTGTCCCACAAGGCAATAAGTTCCTGAGGGAAGGCCCAGTTCCTCATTAGTCTTCGCATTCTAAATGTCAAACAGTGCCTGGGACACACACAATGGTTTGTATGTAAGCAGTCACTGAGCATTTGAAGAAAGTAGATTCTGGGTCCTCAAGAAATAATGAAAGAGTTACAGAATTTTAGGTAAAGTCTTCTCTGAATCACAGTGTGCAATACAAAACTGAGAAGATGTAAGTAGATCTTAATAAGTACTTACTTCTGGATCAATTGGTCTTTAAACATCTCAGGAAGATTAATGAACCATACTTCTCAGGGAGGGCAACTCACCTGTCCCAGTTTGCCCAGCACT
>NW_022106084.1:8071305-8077274 GCF_000313985.2 Echinops telfairi
CGGCATTCAGCATCATTGCATGTATTTCTTGAGTCTGAAGAGGACTTTACAGATTGGTATCAGACATATGGTCTAATATTGGACTTATGGGCTTGGACTGGACTGGGTTGGGATGATTTCTTAATGTACAATTACCCTCCATATAAAACTCTCTCTTATACACATATGAGTGTCTATGAATTTGTTTCTCTAGTCTACCCGGACTAACACATACCACAATTGGCCAGCCTAGTCAGAAGTCTCACATACAGACCAACAATTGTGAATTATTATGATTCTCCTCTTTAAAATCCTTTAAGGATCACGTGTGCAACCTTCGCCTGAGTTTGTCTATTTGAAGCAACTTGTAAACATTCTCCTTGACGGTTAGTCTAAAATTCAGGTTCTTCAGACTTAAATGTCTTTACCATGTATTATTTCCCCCCCTCATCTAAATCAGTCAGATTTTGAAACGCAGTTAGATTTCATTTCTCAGAGTGGAACTTCTGTTTGGGGTGTACAATGAGCCACAGCTCGCCAGAGCCTGTAGCCTATGACCTTTGGCCAAGCCAGTGTGAAATGAGTCCCTGGTAGTAAAATGGTTAATGGACTTGACAGCAGACGGAGCGCTTGGCAGTTTAACTCTGCTTAGAGGCACCTTGAAAGAAAGTCCTGGCGATCTATAGCTAAAAAAAACAACCCCCAAACCAACAGCCACTGAAAGCCTCAAAGCACATTTCAGTTCGGACACGCAGGGATCGCGATGCGTGGGATCACTGCGCAGTCTGGGGTACCGCTGCAGGGAGAAGCTGCACCCATAAGGCTGCAGATTCCTCCCCCATGTTCTGCTTGGGCCCCTTGTAGGAGACCGCCGTCCTTGATTCCTCTTGGAGGTTTTTTAATTATTACACCTTTGAGACTTTTAATGTTCTCCATGGGGCTCCATCCCACCCGTTCCAGATCCATTGTTAGTGAGGGAATATTGACTTACTGGGGAAGGAAGTCATGTGGGAAGTGCAGTCGATAATTTCATCAAGGAATAATTTATCTCTGTGCTTTTGGGGGAAGAGGACGGGAAATCGTTGCACTCAAGGAGCTTAGGAACTTTTGAGGAATATTTACAAAGAGATATTTTTAGGAGAACTAAAGGATGATTATTTCCCCATTTTTCAGTAGAAAGGCCGCATGAACACAAACCCTGAAACAAAACCGAACAGAGTGTGTGATGGCCGTGGGTTTCCGGGTGCACTGTTGAACCGATATCACACACACGGCGGAAGTGTGTCGGCCTCGGGAGCTTTGGCACACCGTTTCTTCGTGGTGCAGGTCTCTGTTTTCGTTTCGTTTGGTACTATCTAATGAATGAAGTCTGGTTGCCTAAGATAGGATCGGCCCTCCTTTAGATTAAGAAGTCGACCTCGAGCGAACACCCTTTTCTGCTTCCTGAGCTAACTGGTTCTAATGATCATCAGTTCTTAGTTTGAGTGACTGCAAGAATCTCCCTGCATGCCCTCTGCACCCCAACTCCCACCTGCTCTTCAAAATGCAGACAGAGCCGAAGTTTAGTTTGTACCTTAGCACCGTGCCACACATAATCGCTGACGCCTTCCCTGGAAACGGAGTGCTGGGAGTTTGAAGAACAAGCAAAATTTCTCACAGGGTCCTCAAGACCCTTGTAGTTTGGCTTCTGCTTATCTTTTTGCCCCCCAGCACGCATCACGTTCTCCCTGCGTCTCTGCCCTTTAGCCAGGTTTCATCTAGCTCTCCCTACCTGCCTTGCTTCCTTCCACCACAGAGCTTTTGCGCCCTGTGCTGGAACCTCTAACCTAGAATATTACTTCTATCTTTCTCATTCTCCCTGGGTTAAATCCTTCTTTCTCTTCAGAGTCAGCTCCTGCACTATGTCCTCGGGAAAACCTTCTCGGTGACCTCTCCAGGTCAGATTCCACTGTGACTGGCTCTCTTCAGTGTCTGTTCCTTCCCTTGAGCTAACATATGGAATCATGTAAGTACATACTCATTTTTGAGATTAAATCACCTCATAATCACTCGTGGTGCAGTGGCTAAGTGCTCAGCTGCTAACTGCAAGCTCAGTGGTTCAAATCCATCAGCTGCTGGAATTGACTTGATGGCATTTGATTAGATTTTTTTTCTTCACCAACAATCCACCATTCACCTATCAATTTGTCATTTTATGGTGGCTTGAAGAAGCACAGCCACCTGTGCTTCTTAGAGGAAAGGATGGTAAGACTTTGTCTCACTTACTTGAGGCACGTTCTCAGGAGAGACCAGTCCTTGAGAAAGACATTGTGCTTGGGAAAGGAGAAAACCCAAACTAAACTCAGGGCCATGAGGGGATGCTGACTTGTAATGACCCTGTGGGACAGGGTGGAACTGCTCCTGTGGGTTTCTGAGACCATAACTCTTTACTGCCATTCTAACTCTGAACTCTTTCCTCGGGTAGCAAGCTTCATCCTTCCCTAGACGAACAACTGGTGGGTTTGAAATGCTGACCTTGCAGTCAGCAGCCCAACACATAACCACATGCCACCAGGGCTCCTTACCTGATAAAGCAGAGGGGCAACAAAAAAGAGTGATGCCCTGTGTAAGCCGAGTTGACACAGTGGCTTCCACACGGGAACAGCTGTGCGGCAGGTGCAGGACGGGCAGCGTTTCCTTCTGTCGTGCAGAGGGTCGCTATGAGTTGGAACCAACTTGATGGCTCCTGACAGCAACAACATGGTGGGTAGTATTTCCCTGTAATGCTGGAAGCTATTCTTTGGCTTTGTTTGTTGGTTGGTATTTTAATGCCAGCAGGGTCACGCATGGTACACAGGTTTCAGGGAGGCTTCCTAAGACAGAGAAGGAAGAAAGGCCTGGCAACCTACTGGCAAAACGTGGGTGAGCAAACCCTTCTGATCACAACCGAGCATTGTCTGGCCCACTTCATGTGCGCAACGCCCTGAGTGACCACGGAGAAGGACCCATGTTGGGTCGAGGCCAGAGGGTAGCCCAGGGAAGACGGGTTGACAGAGTGGCTTTAATGGTGGAGCCAACCATGACAGTGACCACAAGGATCATTTTGTTCTATTGTGTATAAGGTGGCTACACATCAGAGCCAACTCAATGGAAACTACTCATCCATCCATCCATCCATCCATCCTCCCTATCTGTCCATCTATTTATTTTTCTATCAACAATCACAACGGTTCTTAGAAATAACCTTTTTCTCTGTGTGTTTCTAAGACTGTAATTCTTTACTGAAGTAGAAAGCTTGTCTTTCTTCCACGGAATGGCTGGTGGTTTCAAACTTCTGACCTTGTGGTTAGCAGTCCAACCTCTACTCCCTAGGGCAGGGAGAACCCGGAGATCCTAACTTGTCTTCCTCCAGGGCTTTCTTAAGGAAGGCAATAGAAACAGGAAATGGGAGAGAGGATGCCCACTGAGCAAGCGGACCACTTCTGGGAAGCTGGAAGCTGCAATGCCTCTCAGAGTCTTGGTCTCTTACCTCCATTATTCCTGCTTACTGGTGAGCCCTGCATTGCTAGCTCTGAGGGCTCTCTAGAAAGATCTCCTGCAGATGGGAAGGAAACCACGTGTCCCCTTTACATACAAATAGCATCCACAATCATCCCTCGCCAAATAGGCTATGCCCAGCCTTGTGATGTTGTGGTGTCCCAGTGGCTTGAAGAGGGCTTGTCCTGGAGCCGGGAAAGCCTTGAGTGATATCCAAGCTCTGTAATAACACCGAGCTCCTTTTGCATTTATTCTAGTCGGAGGGTTGGACATTATAATATTAGTTGTTTAAATTTTCATAGAGTCCAAAGTTCAGGAGCGCTCTGGAGAAGTCATTTAAATTCCTCCTCCTGCAGGTCTCTAGGTATGGCGGTGACGTGGCTAACAAAGACAAATGGCTCTCTATCTGATTCTGAAAGGTCTCCAGGGGAAGATTCCATAGCCGACCACAGTCATCACAAATTACTAACACGAGTGTGCTCCATTTTCCGAAAGCCAGACACGGGAAAGCCTATGTGGCAAGATAATTTATAGAGATGCTAATCTATGTGTTGTTCTCTGTAATTTGCCTCCCTCCAGCCCTCTCATTCCATGGAGGTAGCTAGCTCCCATTTCTCTTCTTTGGGAGGCGATAGAATGTCCTGGGACTCCATCCTTATTGTACACACAGCAGCATGAAGAAAACGGGGTACTTTGTTGCCCATGCGCATGCGCCCTGGTAGCGTAGTGGTTATGTATTGGGCTGCTAAGCACCACAGTGAGGTCAGCAGTTTGAAACCACCAGCCGCTCTGAGGGAGACAGAAGGGGCTTTCCCTTCAAGAGTTTCACTCTCCCAAACCTGTGAGTCGGCATTGACTCAAAGGCAGTGAGATTTTGGGGTTCTCCTGGGCTCATACTAAAGCCAACGTTTAACTCCACAGGTAACAGTTTAAGGAGTGGAAATGATAATGCCCTGGACTCTCAGGACTGAGATTTGCTCACTCCTCAAGCGCACAGTGTAGTATTGGTGTCCCAAATCAAAATCAAAACCACGCTCACTGCCATCTGGTAGATTCAGACTCATCATGACCTAGAAGGCACAGCAGCGCGGCCCCTGTGGGCTTCCGAAACTGTGACCCTCAGGGAATTGAAAGCCTCCAAGTGCTTCAAGTCCTCCCCACTTTCAGCAACCAAGGTTGTATCAGCTACATATTTCCATGCCTGCATATCTGGTCATGCCTCTCAACCCCCACCCTATTCCTGGTGCCCCATGCACCGTTAGGATTGTTGGGATCCTCCGACTTCTAATTCGCTTGTTTTCAGAAGTAGGCCACGAGGCCTTTCTTCCTAACCCATCGTAGTCTGGATGCTCGGCAGAAGGCTGGTCAGCCTCACAGCCTCAGCCAGGCTGCTTAGACAGAGCACGCTTTGGTCAGGAACGGAGCCCACCTCTCCTACACAGACAGCCAGACCCTACTGACTCATCCCTGCTATCACGTGTCTTAGGAAAAGGTTTTAATCTCATTGATGCCTGCTTGACCTTCTACAAAACGAACGGTTGATCTAACCATCTTTAGGTACTTCCTGCCCTTGATTCTATTAGATTAACAGTGTTTTAAGACCTTACGCCCCAGAACAGTTATGGGACGCTTGCTTAACGGCTTTGGGGGTGACCTAACCAGGTTTAGTATGAGAAAAGACATGTGCCATCTTTAGGGCATGTAAGTACTAAATAAATGCTTGCTCTTTTTGTGAAATTCAAATGGGACTGGCTGTCCTGCCCTTTATTTGGCAACCCTACTTTGGAGGCCCCTGTTTTGGGAAATGGAAAACGGAGAGTGGAAGAAGTCAAATTCTTTTCAAGTTTCCCTCGATTGGACCCAGCATTCAGGAAACCAGTGGGTGTATGTCCTTTCCCTGGGAGTGTAGCCACTTGTTGAGCTGTGGGGCAAGTAGGCATCTTGGAATGAAGATGATCCTAGTCCTTTTTCAAAAACTCAAATCTGCAAAATAAAAAAAGCGAGAAGGAAAATGGAATCTACCCATTGTGCTGCTGATGGAATTTTCTAATCTTCCCAGCAGGAATTCTAAGTCAGGGAGAGATCCCCTGCTCACTAGATCACCATGATGGAGGATCTTTGAGATCGCCTCTCCTCGCGTGGATGTGGTTAACAGCACCATGGAGATGCACGCTTCTCTCTTGTTCTCAGAATCATCAGGATACAGGAAAGCAAATACAGTCAAAGTTCCTATAGCCATTTTGGACAGCACCATCCGTTTACAGATCTTTTCCCCCTCTCGGAACGTTCATTATCTAATATTGGAATTCCTTTTAATATCACTTATGATTTACGGAAAACATTGATGAGTCAAACCGATCTCAAAACATGTTGGACTTCTGTGATTCCTGGACTTAAGATAACCCAAGACCTAAAATGGAGTGAAAAGAGAATACTTCCTATTCCATTAATTTGGCACACATATGCCTTTCATG
>NW_022106084.1:8077654-8108061 GCF_000313985.2 Echinops telfairi
AGAGAGAGAGAGAGAGAGAGAGAGAGAGAGAGAGAGAAGGAGAGAGACCTAGAGACTGTGAAAGCTGAAAGCAGCTCATTTATCAATGCTCAACTTTCTTTATCTCAACCAAATCTCTCTCTTCTTGAACTTCACAATCTAGAAATAGGTTTGGTTTGAGTCACAGGAAGTGCCTCAAGAAACCGCCTATTCCTCCTCATTTGCTTTGTCAAGTGGGCTTGCTTTACTTGCATTCTTAGGGAGGGCACAGGGGAATCACTTCCGGGTCCTGGCTGGATTCTGGGGAGAGTCGGCTGTGGAGCATTCACGGGCCTGGTGTGGCTCCAGGACCCGGCTCTGAAGATGCATTTTAAAACAATCTACCATGCCAAGCATGTCCCCAGGTGCAGGACTAGCCTGTAGCAGAGAATACATGGCCCAATGTTTGCCTTAGTGAAAAGGGAGAAAATCCAGGTAGAATTTTTAAAAGGAAACATAGATGCTCCAGGCCCCCTGAGTGGTGCAAACCGTTCGCACACTACCACTATCCTAGAGGTTGGTAGTTCAAACACATCCTGTGGTGTCATGAAAGAAAGGCCTGGCGATCTGTTGCCATAAAGATCACAACCAAGAAAACCCCTATGGAGCACAATTCTACTGTGTAATACAAGGGGCCACCATAAATCAGAATTCACTCATTGGCAATGACTTTGGTGGCCAATCTAGATATATGTGCTTAGACTGTGCTCAGATGCTTAGCGGGATGGAGAAGCGGTGCAGGGTTGTGTTCTGTTGCCTGGGGAAGAGGTTGGGCTTGAAGAATGGTGAGAGCTTAGATCAGGGTAATGCTGCTTAATCAAGGTTAAGCCTGTTACCAGGGAGAGCAAGAGCCAATGAATCTCACTACGTAATTGCAATTTCCCTCTTACGCTGAAAAAAAAGACTGAGAAAGAAGAGAGGAAGGAGCTCAGGTTCTCTGTAGGTTATTTCTGAATAATGGAAATATTTTAAATTCTTGTCCTAATTAATCAAATCTATGATCTTTCAGAGTAGAAAACTAAATGAATGCATCATTAATAGCTTACTGTAAAAAGTACAATCATGCAAATTTAACATTGCTTCCTATTCATTTCAGTGGCAAACTCTAATGACAATCGTTCACACCTTCAGCTTTCACAGTGTGCCAAACATCATCTTAGAGTTCTACATACCTCGAGGAAATGGTCACACAGAACTCTGAAACTTCCTCTGGAACACAGAGTAGCAAAATTAAAAGAAATCATGAAGTAAAAGAGCTGAACAGAGATTTCAGGGTGGCTTGAGAAATAGTCTCATGAAATGTGCAAACACCAGTCGTTAGAAAGCCGAAAGGAAGAACCTCTTCCTTGTCACCTTCAGTTTGCCTTAAGCTGAAAGCACTGGGGGAAAAGTCAAGCCTTGAGGTGCAAAGCTGAAGGATTCTATGAACAAAAATGGATCGATGTAGGCAACATCAAGATCCATTAACAACCTGCCATCTGTCGATGGCACAATGCTCACCGAAAGTGAAGAGTTCTTGAAGCGCTTGATGAAAATTCGGTTTGAATTACAACTCAAAATAAAGAAACAAAAATCCTCACACCTGGAGCAACACACAACATGGTGATGAATGAAGAAAAGATGGACGTGTGAAGGATTTCTTTTTCCGTACACGGACCCACAATCAACTTCCACGGAAGCAGCTGTCAAGAAATCAGAGGACATATAGCATTTGGGCAAATCTGCTGCCAATATCTTTAAAGCTCTCTTTAAGGAGTTGAAAATCAAAGCTATGACTTTGAGGACTGAGGCATGTCTAGCCCAAGCCAATGTGTCTTCAGTCTCCTCTCCTGCATGCTGAAAGGAAAGCGAGAGTGCTCACGTCTCGAAATTATGGTATTGATGAAGAATATAGACTAGACCATGGACTGGGCTGCAAAACGGGCTCAAGCTCGGCAACTGCTGTGAGGATGATGCAGCGTGTCCTCTGAGCACAGAGTTGCTATGCGTCAGAACTGACTGGTGGGATGGTGCATGACAGGACAGGGCAATATTTCTCTTTGTTGTACAAAACTTCACTCTGGGTCAGACCTGAAGACACAATGGCACCTAGCACAACAACAAGTGCAAGTCTCCAAGTCTATAGGTGGTGAGAGTGGCCTTGGAATCCCAGAGATCTTACCCCAAGCCATTATATTACATTTCTTATATTACATGTGTTCCCAGCAGTTGTATTACATTTCTTCCCTTTGTCTCCCTGCCACACACACATTCTCACAACCAGCACGGGGCTTTTCTTAAGGAGCCAAAGGAGCAATCAGCCCATTTAGATGATAGGAGGAAAGTTGTGAGAGAGCACACCTCAGCCACAAATAGGTCACTGAACACCCTGGATGATTCAACCGAAATAAATGGACGGCATGTTCCTATTGGGTGTGGGGCATGACTTATTGCTGCAGGAGATGAGTGGGGCCGAGGGGCTGGTTTCTCAGACGAAGCCTGAGAGAAAGGGCAGCCTGGTCTCTGCACTCCTGCCTGGGGGAGCCGAGAGCTGGGGTAAGCCGTGGTGTCTCCAGATTTTAACTTTGATCCAGGATGTGTGGCGCTGCCAGGAGAAAATGATATGGGGGTTCAGACTCACCCAGTGGCTCTGTGCAAGGAAACACTTGGTGTTCTGCTCTGGGAAGCTCCCAGTCAAGGAAGCCTGGTGGAGTGGTTCTCCTAGGTCTCGTATGGGCTCCCCATATGTGTGTGAGTGTGTGTGTGTGTGTGTGTGTGTGTAACTGGATGGCAACTAATAACAAAAGGTCAAGAGGAGTTTCAAAAACTGAAGAATTTCCCATGCAGTAAAGGTTAGGCAAAGGAGAAACCCCCTCTCACATTCAAAGTACCCACACAGTCTTAAGCACCAAATACCAAGAACCAGTGTAGGTGACACCACATGTTTCAGTGGCCTGATGGGATGAACCAGAGCTGGTGTCCAACTTTGCTCCTCCAGACAGGCTGACAATTACACAACACACACACACACACACACACACACATACACACACACCAGGGCTCAGCTTCTTTCCTTATCTGTGACATGGGATCATAATGTTTGTCTGGCAGGATTGCTGGGGAGGTCAGAGAGTCTGTACAATCCATTGTGCCCGCCATAGCATTCCTGTTGCTAGCTGCCCTTGAGCCAGTTCCAGCTCATGGCGACACCAGGTGGACGGAGTAGAACGGGACTCCGTAGACCAGGTTTCAAGGTTGCCGCGTTCCAGCAGCAGACTGCTAGGCCTGATTTCCCAGGCACTTCTGGGTGGGTTCAAACAGTCAGCGTTGCGGTGAGTCATCAGACTATTGTTTGTACCACCCAGGGACTTTTTGGCAGAAAGGAGATGCTTGATAAATGGCAGTTATTATAGGTCCACAGGTTTTACTGGGTGGTGGCAGGGAGCCAGCTAAACCAAGAAAGACTGAAGTAAGGAGGGGGGCAGATGGGACAGTGGCACCTGGCCCGCCAGCCCTGCTGTTGCCCTTCCCTCATTCTGTCCTTTTCACAAGCCACGCACAGCTTCCAGCTGATGAGATGGGGGTGTGCAAAGACAAAACAGAGCCAAAAGGCGATGTAACATGGAATTATAGCCTGCATTCCATCTGATGAGCCAGCCTGCTCATTTCGAATGCAGCGCTGCTCGGAGCCCAGATTGGATGGTGTGTGCAGTTGTGCGCCCGCGGGCCCCTCCTCACATGCACATGGGTGGTTTGGGCGCGCGAGCATGACTGCCAATATCACGGTTGGTTAGTTCTGGGCTCAACACTGGGCGGTGTGATGCAGGCGGGAGGCATGCGCTGGAGCTGGCTGTCAAGGACAATGATGCGAGTCTCACAGCCTTCAAGCTGCTTGGAAATATTCCTCAGCCAACAATAGTCTTAAGATCTTTCTGTGTGAAGAAGTGCTCTCAGGAAGAAGGGAGAGAAAGAAGCCACTGGCTGCTGCCCCAAAGAGCTGCATCTCTACATGCATAGATACACATACTCTCCATACCCTGCTCAGCTGGAAGACTACCCATGCACACACACACAGCACACACATACACACACAGCGCATTCCCATACATGATCTACATGCACAACACATAAATATATACCACCTGTCACACGCATATACAGGTACCATGCTCACCCAGCACATTCTCTACATACATCACACATACACACATGACACAAAGATACCCCACACATGTGAGCACACCACACTCATACCACATACATACTAGACACACAAACACCCCACAAATGTTACACATATTCATATTACATGTACACATGCATTTCACAGAGACCACACACACACATGAATATATCACACATCACACAGATGTGCTCACACATACCACACTCATATGTATGCCCTACCCATTCAGATATCACCCATGTGTATGTCACATAGAGCATACAGTTAAACTTACATCATATACATAAGCACCACATATATGCACACAAATCTCCCTACATCTTAAACACCTCATGCATATATATACATACTCTACATATCCTGCGTGAACATGCATGCACTCTACCTCTAGTGATTCCATTCACACCATACATGTAGATGTGGACACCCCATATGCAACACACATCACACATCCACATTACCCTATCAGATCACACAAATATGCACACTGCACTGCACTGTACTTATACATACATCAGACATGCAGCACATATAACACACACCTGTACATATACCAGAAACACAAAAGCACACTCCCACATATTAGTCATATACATGCATGCTATATTCACTATGCATACATACATACATAAACCATCCCATACCCATACCCATACCCACACACATCACACACAAACACATTCAAGCCACACATATCACCACACACACTATACATGCCCTGCACAATACACACACAATTACATGCACTCCAGATACAGTTATATCACATATACAACACACTTCTGTCAACAAATACATAATCACACATATCATATACATATCATATGTACCCTGCATGCATACATATACCACAAATAACAGGCACACACCCATCATACATTTGCACTCGTAGTGCACACATGCATAAACGTGACACACACACATATCATGTGCATGCACATACCCTTTTGTAAAAAGCACCCCCCCCACACCACATGCATAGTCATCCCACCACATACACATACTACACCCATGTAAAGCATGCACAGAAACACACACACACACATTCTGTGGCCCTGGCAAGAGCACACCCCCTTTGGGAAGCAGGTCGCTGGCCTTCAGGGTCGGAAGTTGAGGGCATAGGAAGCAAGAATTGAGCCAATGAGTCACCGGGAGTGATGGTGAGGGGGTCACCCTGCGTCCATCCCTCGGTTCCCAGGACTATGCTGTCTCCTCCCGGGAACATGACCCCGTGCAGAGAATTAATGTACACACCACAGCTTGAAGGGTGGCACCTGTTCCTTGTAGAATCCAACCCTGGAGATACCACATCAGCTGCAGTTTGAAAAAGCAGTGACAGAATTCTGAGACTGTGGCTGTCTGGGTGGTGGTGTCCACCCAGAGGGAGTCCAGTGGATCTGCCTTCATTCTTGCTTCCTTCTCTGTGATGTTGGATGTCATGGTTTTAAGGGGTTCTAAGAATATGGACCAAGCATACCATGCCCCCCTAATTTATGGTGCTGGCTGAGACTCTGTGGGAAGAGGTCACACATCCATGTCGAGAACAGATGTCTCTTCCTGTGGAGATGAGCAACTGGCTCTTCCCGGATGGTCGATTCCTAGTGTGGTTGGCTTGGGACCAAATGTCCGTTGGATCTCCGTGAAGAATAGTGCCTCATCGAAGGGTTTGACATTGACCTTTGTTGGTGGACAATCAAAGCAGTGGTAAGTAGATGAGCACTGCGGGGTCCATTCGGAATCTCTCGATCTCTGTGAGCCCTTCGTTAATTTGCTCATAGGCTACTCTAGGATAGTTAAGGACAAAGGTTCATGAAAGCCGCCTGAGTCCTTTCAGCTACCTGGCTGTTCGGTACCGCTAGGGGTTAAACTCAGTTCTTCAGTTAGGTCTGTTGAATTTTGAACCTCATACATGTGTGTGTGACCCTGTTTGGAAAAAGGGTCTTTGGAGATGTAAATAGTCATATTACCATAAAGTCGTATTGAAATAGGACAGGCTCTAATCCAATGTCACTAGTGTCCTTATGAGAACACGAGTCCCAGAGTGAGAGAGATACACAGGGAAGGTCACCCTATGACGACAGAGGTGAGCCTGGCAGGAGGCAGCTATAAACCAGGAAGCACCAAGGATTGTGAGAAACAACCATAACAGTGCTTCTCCCCCTTCCTAATGCCGCAACCCTTTAATACAGTTCCTCATGTTGTGGTGACCGCCCCCCTCCCAACCATAAAAGTATTTTTGTTGCTCCTTCATCACTGTCATTTTGCTACTGTTCTGAAGCGGGCGGCCCCTGTGAAAGGGTCGTTCGACCCCCAAAGGGGTCTCAACCCACAGGTTGAGAACGGCTGCACTAGAGAGGCATGGAACTGACTCACTCCCAGAGCTCTTCAAAAAGGACCAACCTTGCCAGCATCCTGGTTTCATGCTAGCCTCTCAAACTGTGAGAGAATGATTTTCGTTTTGTTTTGTTTGAAGACATCAGCTTGAGGTACTTTATTACGGCAGGTCAAGGAAACTAATACGTACAAGTACCTCTTCCTAGGAAGATGTTTCTTTGTGGTATTACTTGAAATGTGTTACAAAAATCCCAATGTTACAAAATTATGTAACTACTTAAAGATATAAAAATGAAGGGGTGGGCTGTGATTGTTTTTTGTGTGTGCCAACATGACTTCGTAGGAACACGAGGGCGGAGTTTAGCCTGTCAATCAGGTCACAGCTTGAGTGGAGGGCAACTGAGGTAAATGGCTCTTCAATGCTGGCTTCTTCTTCTTTCTCCCTGGAGGCGGGCAACACACTCTCTTCTGCCTATTGACACACTGGGAGCTGCCAGAGCCCTGAGACCCTGTGAGCCGCCATTGGATCCACAGGACTTGACAGCCGGCAGCCTGTGATCTTCCTGCATGCTGCATCATTGCATGTGGCTGTGTGAGTCTGAAGAGGGATTTATGGACTTATGGGCTAGCATTGGACTTTTGGACTTGATCTGGACTGGGCTGGCATGTTTGCTTGATATATAATTACCTCTTTTGTTTAATTAAAAGATCATTTCATTGGAGGCTCTTACAGCTCTTGTTGCAATCCATGTATCAATTGTATCAAGCATGTTTATATATATGTTGCCATCATTATTTTCTAAACATTTACTTTCTATTTGAAAAAAGAAAATCTTGGTGTTCCATGGTCAAACCCATCTCTGTCCATTGACATGATGTTACTCTAGACTCCTTCTCCCCACACCCCAGTTCTTGTACTCCAAAATTCCTGGGCAGCTTGCCAAGCCACCAGCAGCTGCCCAACAATCTCTATTGATTCTCACTTTGAGTCATAAAATGGACGGTGAGCACACTGCTCACTGCTCTATTAGAAAGATGTTCCTTCTTTTGTGTCTTTCAAGGTAGCCCCTGAACACAGCTGCAAGACATCCACGTTTCCTTCTTTGACCCACCGGCCATACTGAGGCATGCTGGGAGACAAGTCCCCATGGATCTCTTTTGTTTCTGCATGTTCGCTAGCAGAGGCATTGACTGGCTTTTTTCCAGACCAGCTTCTCCATGATGTTTCTGTCGTGAACAGCCATGGAAGACAGAGATAGTGTTCCCTTCCAGAGCAAAGGGCAGACCTGCTTACTGCCCATCATATAATATCGGTGTCCCGTAAGCTCAGACTTTCTTTCTGAAACGTAAGCTCCAGCAGACTCAGGGGTCGTCTGGCGCTCTTCCCATTGCCTTGTCAGAACGGAAGCTCAGGGTCCTGGTCAAAGACACTGCAGACACTCCGGGCATGGTTACCATTATGAGTAATTAAGTTCTTTGTATTGGAACATACGTCTTCTGTTAGCCTCCCTCCAACTGTGACAGGTAACTTGTTAGCTTAACAAAAGAGTCAAGCCTCCGACCTTTCGTAGTTCTTGACAAACTGACATACCATTGACCAAACTTTTCCTCTTCCCTTTCGCCCTCTCTTTATTCAGGTGGTCACATGGGACGCCCCGTTGGAGAGGCAGTGATGCATGCCTCCAGGGTGGGTGACGAGGGATCTAGGCTCCATGCTTTGGATGCTTACTCATGCTTCTGGTTGTGCTTGGGCTCAGCTTATTTCCACCACAGAATAGACTATTGATGAGCCTGCCTGGCTGCAGGCGTTGGCAGTTCCCAGGGAATCCAGATCACCATGGACATTCTCCGCATATGGTCACTTGGTGCTCCATGGTCAAGCATTCCATCAGAAACATGTCCACGGGGTTGCAGGAATGTAATCAATGTCGCTGAATAGGTAAAAACTGATTAATTGGTTTGTGTCCAGCTCTACATAGTCTCAACAAAAACAAGCAAGTAGATTACTTTTTATAAAAAGAACTAAAAAACAAAACAAAAATGTAACACAACAACATCTTACTCATAAACATGATGTAAGCATTCTCCAAAGGCATATACTGTATATACTCGTATATAAGCCGTGTTTTTCAGCACATTTTGGATGCAGTTTTTGTGGTAAAATTAGGTGGCTTGGCTGATATTCGGGTTGGCTTATACTCGAATATATATGGTACCTTTGCTGTAGATGACAAAGCCTTGCTCCAACTCCCCAGAAGGCAAATGTTTTTCTGGCCAAGAATTCCACACTTGAACTTTTCCCACTACCAACATCTCAAATACCATAAAATCTGCTACATCATATGACCCAAGTGAAATGCAGTTAGCCTAGCCAGGATCTACTGCAGCTCTTCAGAAATCTGGTAGTCTTCTGAGCCACCCAGTAGGTGATGGGCTAAAACAGTATTTCTAGGTGTGAATTGGGTTGCCTTCAAAGGAGACCAATGCAGTCTATTTGGTGCTCGGTGACAGGCGATATGAGACATTTGTCTTACCCCTAAAGACTTCCCAGTAGCGGCAGTTCCACGATCCTCCAGGGGCACGCATCTGCGTTCTCAGGGCTCCAGGATATAGTGACTTTGTCTCCTCCTGCTCAGTCTTCCTGATGGCATCAATGTAATGGATTGAGGTGATGTTCTGTGGAATGTTCAGGGGTTCTCAACCTGTGGATTGCAACCCCTTTGGGGGTCGAATAACCCTTGCACAGGGGTCTCCCGATTCATAACAGTAGCAAAATGACAGTGATGAAATAGCAATGAAAATAATTTTGTAGTTGGGGTGGGGTGGGGGGTCACCAGAACATGAGGAACTGTATGAAAGGGTCGCGGCATTAGGAAGGTTGAGAACCACTGGTTTAGATCATCCAATTCAACTATGTTATATAAGGGTAAGTAAATTTAAAGGGCCTTAGAACGATTTTGAATTGTAATGAGTATTTTTAGTCACCAAATCATGTACCATGTACCTAAGGTTTACTAATTGTGTTAGTCTGGGTTAACTAGAGAAACAAATCTAGAGAAAGTCATATATGTATAAAAGAGAACTATATAGCAAAGAGTAATTGTATATTAAGAAAAAAATCCCAGCCCAGTCCAGTTCAAGTCCATAAGTCCAATATTAGCCCATGTGTCTGATACAAGTCTATAAATTCCTCTTCAGACTCATGCAACCCATGCAATGATGCAAATGCAGGAAGATCACAGGCCAGTGGGTGGAAAGTCTTGTGGATTCCGTGGCGATGAGAGCACCTCAGTGCTGGCAGGGTGCTCCACATGGCTCCTCCAGCTCCAGGGCTCTGGTTCCATCAGCATAGTTCCATGTGTCTGTCTTGTCAGCAGGAAGATGAAGCAGAGAGAGTGTGTCTGGCCTCCAGTGAGTTATCTCCACCATGCCTCCAAATGAGCTCATCAAGCTGCAACCTGATTGACAGGCTAGACTCCACCCCTTCCTCAAGTTGACAGTAGATTATATAAGTACCACACTAATCTTATCTAGCAACAAAATCATGTTGGGCACAGTGCTTTGAACAGGATTATTATATACTTATGTCTTTGGTGGACTACAGTGATTCCCCAGGATCCAATTGGTTTTTGCAGAGACCAGATTGACAAATTAAACAGAGCTACGTTGCTAATGACGATCCCTGCATACTTTAGGTCTTTAGTAGTGTGTGCACTCTCCTCCTTAGGAATATAGTATTTTTAATGTACTATCTTGACTGGAATTGAACACAATGGGAAGAGACAATAGAAGAGCTTCATATCTTTAGCTTAACAAGGCCAAATATGAACAGATCAGCAAATTGCTCCTATGCAACTTCAGGTTGAAGCTGAAGAAAATTAAAGCATATTTATGGATAGTAAAATATGACCATGAGCACATCCCATCTGAATCTGGAGACCATCTCAAGAATGGATTCGAGTCGGGTGACCTCAAGAACACCACACGCAAAGAAAGCAAAGCATTGAAAAGCGGGGAAGAAGGGAAGACCACGGCGGGTGTCAGAAGACACGCTGACACTTGCTTTGTTTTTGGAAACAGAGTAGCGGAGGAACATGGGGTGCATGCGGAAGTGAACAACAGAAAAGGGGGTGAAGGGAGACGTTGGGCAGTGTAAGACACGACAAAATAATACTCATGAGGGAGGGGGAACAGAGAGAGAGGGGGAAAAATGAGGAGCTGATACCAAGAGCTCAAGTTGAACAAATGTTTTGAGAATGATGATGGCAACAAATGTCCAAATGTGCTTGACACAGTGGATGGCTGAATGGATTGTGATAAGAGTTGTACAAGCCCCCAATAAAATGATTAAAAAAGAAAGAAAGAAAGAAAGAATCAGGACATTTCAAAGGGCAGCGGAGGGAGATAAGGTAAAATAGAGTGAAATGTGTGATGACCTAGAATTAGAAAACTAAAAGGGAAGAACATACAAGCTGAAAGAACTGAAGAAAAAATTTAAACCTCAAGTTACAATATTGAAATATTCTATGGGGAAAGTATTGAACAATGCAGGAAGCATCACAACACAACCCTCAGCTTACCTAGTCCATGCAAGTCCTATGACGGGAAGTAAGCAATGCATGATGTAAGACAGCATTGCTCCAGGGTGGGCCTACACAAAAAGTTCCTTGCACGTGTGAATGTACCTCTTTACTTCTTTGCCATTGCCAGGAAGGGAATTGGGTCCTGGAGTTCACCTGAGTACAAGGTTGAATTCTCCTGGTCAAAGACGTGGGTGAGATGAGTTAGGATAGTGAGAGCAGAATGTTGTATTGACTTGTGTTCTGCTTCTTGGGCAGGTTTATAGAATTTAAAGATTAGTAGGGACCTGAAACAGTGATGACCGTCATGTAGGTAGGAGCGCTGGTGGTGCTGTGGTTACTTGTTGGGCGTTGATCCTCAAGGTTGACAGTTTGAAGCCACTACCTGATCCATGGGAGAAAGACAGGACTTTCTACTCCCATAAACAGTCACAGTCTCAGAAGCTCGCAGGACAATTCTATCCTGTCCTATAGGGGGGGCTATGATTTGGGATAGACTTGATGACGTGTTTGGTTTTGGTTTGGGGCAGGTATATGTGTATATTTGACATCATCAATATCAATACTGGTATCATATTTGCTTCCCTTTCTGGTTGCTCTAGATACAGCTGGGACTGGCATTTCTATTATTCATATGTTTTCCAAGTTTTTCTCTTTGTAATTGTCTGGACCCTATGACATGAGAATTCTAACTTTGAAATCAAATCTTATATGCATTTCCCCAACTATTCCACATATTCCTATGAGCATATGGCTCATAAAACAAGAGCCACTCACCAGTTAAAACAAGGCGCAATTAGGCAGCACCTCTGTCGTCAGGAAAGCATGCAATTAATTTCAGAAGTTAAAAAAAAACAAACCCAAACCTAATTGGATTATCTGCACATTGGCTTTCTTCATTAGTGCAGATAATTGGGAGATTTCAGTAGTACATTTCCTTCTTATCTGGAGAAGTTTCTTATAATGTAATGCTGATGATCCCTTCCTAGTAGGTGTACATTGGATGGAAATACCTTATATCTGATCTAGACCCGAGGATGGTGCCAACATGCTCAGCTCTCAACTGAAAGGTCGGAGGTTCAAGTTGACTCAGAGATGCTTCAAATAAAAAACGTGGTTACCTACTTCAGAAAATGCTAGCCAGTGAAACCTCTATGGAGCACAGGTGGAGTTCCATAAGTCAGAGTAAACTGTTAATTTTAAAAATATCTGATACCTTTAGCCAGCCCGTAAGGCTGAGTTCCTAGATAAAAGTAACCCTGGTTGCCTGGACTATGAAAATATAGCGATAAAAGACCGCCACACAACTCTGTTTCTCCGGGTGAGTATGACTTCTGTCCCTGGCATTGACCCACTGGGGCTGAAGATACACCACTCACTACATGCTCTTGTGAGGCGGTTCATATCCAGCATCAGTCTGGCCAGTGGGGCCTGGGATGGAGTCGGTGAAGCAAGCCAGGTAAGAAGGATCCTGAGGGCCAGGGCTGAGTGCAAAAGACCAGCAGGGAGCACAGGTGAGACCAAGATGGGAGGAGCTACTGCTTTATCCTCCATGCTGCCTAGTCCAGCATTGGCAAAGCGAGGCTCCAGAGCCCTACGTGTATTTTTTGAAACGTACTTTGGCTCTGAAGGAAAATGGAAAATGGAAATGAAACGATCATAATTTCATTTATGACATTACTTGAAATTGTCCTTATTTATAAAGATATATTTATCGCTCTCGAATAATTTTTTTTAATTGTGAGGGGCGGGATTGACTCTCCCGTCTCAAAAGTTTGCCGGCCGCTGGTAGTCTGTGGGTTGAGCTTGACTGCAGGCAAGATCTCGCAAAATGTGGTGCCCCCACCCCACCCCACCCCACCCCACTGCCACTGATCGATTCTGACGCCTGGGGACCTTACTGGACAGAGTAGACCACACACACACCCGCCTCCCTCCATGACGTGAGGAGCAGAGAAAAGTGTAGATTCCTGCGCCCCTGCACAGGGGCATTTCAACAGCACCTTTGACCGTAAGGCCTAGCAGTGTGCACTGTTTCAAATTCCCTGGGTGATTCCTATGCGAGGTGTACACTTGGATGGAGGGGCTCCACACTGATTCTCTATGTGGGGCAGCTTCATCCCATGGGGTCCTCAACACCCCCTCTGACATCTGGGGTCACAAGGACCAAGCCCCAAACCGATTTAACACACACGTTCTTCTAGAGCAGCGGTTCTCAACCTGTGGGTCACGATTCCTTTGGGAGTTGGACAACCCTTTCACAGGGGTCACCCGATTCATAACAGTAGTAAAATGACAGTTATGAAGTAGCAACGAAAATAATTTTATGGTTGGGGGGGATCACCACAACACTAAAAGTTCGCGGCATTAGGAAGATTGAGAACCACTGTTCTAGAGAGATACTGTTAGGAAATCCCAGCCCAGCACCGGGCATCTCTGAAGGCTGAAAATCAGCAACAATTTAGTTTCTGAGAACTGGTTGGGGCGGAGCGGCTGTCTTTTCTAGCTGCCTGTGCTGAATTAAAGCCATGCAAAACAAATCCTGTTCCCCCGGGGCCCTGCGCATGATTTACTTCCAGATTTAATGAATGGCCACGTGCCGGGGTGAGTGGAAAAAACCCCAGCAGACTGGCTCATCCCCGAAGCGGCGGGGGAGCCACTGAAGGACGCTGACCCATTTCCACATCCTCAGCCCCGCTGCAAAGCGGGGGACATGGCGGGCGGGCAGACAGGGGAGGCAGGGTGTGCGGGCTGTCTGCTTTGCCTCTGAGAGCGGCTTCTTCTCATCCTCCACAATGTCCAATGATCTGAGCATGTAGCTGATGTCAACACCGATTGTCTGATGGGAGGCTACTCAATATCACAAGGTCACTGGTGAGAACAAAAAACAACTAATAATTCACTCTCCTTGTCCACATAGGACCAGGCACAGGCTTCCTGCCGCCCTGTGGAAGGACCCCACCCTTCTGCCTCTGGCCCGGTGGTGGGATTTAGCGCTAACATCCCTGTTTATTTACCTGTTTCTCCCCTGGGTTAACGTCTCAGATTCATGTCACAGAGAACACCTGCTTTATATGCTCCGTCCCCGCTGCAGCCTCCCCACAAAGCTGATTTAACTCCTTGAGAGAAAGCCATTCTTCCCCCATCCCTGGGACTTGCCTGAATCGTATTTTCTGGCTGCTAGGAGCATCAGTTCCACACTGAAGTCATGTTGATCGGTACCTAACGGATCTTATAGGAACCTTTCCCCAGTTGTCCTGCTGGGCTTCATGGGTGCAGTACTGCCTGCGAGGCCCCAGGCTCTGCTCCGAGGGAAGGTACTGTGGAGGGGACAGCTCTGGCAGCACCGCCCAGGCCCTGCCTCAGTGTCCCCGGAGCCCACACTCTGCTGGGAGGTGAGTCACAGAGCACAGCTCCCGTATGGCTGAGGACTCAGTGGCGGTTCTGGTCTTCTTCACAGAGCTCCGGTGGCATGATGGTGAGGTCAAACCTACCCCAAGGTCAGGAAGACCTCGCGATCCGCTCCCATAGAGACTGTTATTATTTTATGTCAATGTCCACTCAGAGTGACCCCGTAGAACCGTTTCCTGTGGGCAGCTCCACCCTGTCACATGGATCTACTCAAGTGACCTTAAAGCACAGGATTTCCTATAGGACGGTTCTACTCTGTTGCATGGGGCACCTGATTTGCAGCCAGTTGAACAAGGAGCCCTGGTGGCATGGTGGTTATAGAGTGGGCTGCTAACCAAAAGGCCAGCAGTTTGAAGCCACCAGCCTCTCCCAGGGAGAAAAACAGGGCTTTCTACTCTTGTAAATAATTACACACTCAGAAACTGTCTGTGGCTGTTCTACCCTGTTCGATAGGGTTGCTGTGACGTGATGGCCGCGAGTTTGGTGTTTTGAACCAAAGCGACAACCAGACCAAAAGCCACGGAATGGTCATTGAGTTGATCCTGGCTCCTAGCAACCTCATACGACGGCAGGGTAGACCTGCCCCTGTGGGTTTCCAAGACGGTAAATCTTCATAAGAGCAGAAAGCCTCATCTTTCTCCCATGGAAGGCTGGTGGGGTTGAACTGTTGACCTTGCAGTTAGCAGCCCAACAGGTAAGGCTGTATACCTCCAGAGCTCCTAAAAATACCAGTTTCTTCTTATGGTGATTCCTACTCAAATTTATGAAGCAGGCAAAGTTTGCCTTCTTAGCTACCACTCGGCTCTTCTGTGTCATTTTTTGATGCACAGTTTCTCCCTCCCTCCCTCCCTCCCCCCCTCCCTCCCTCCTTCCCTGCTTTCCTTCTCTCTCTCCCCCTATCTTAGTTCTCTTTCTCTCCTTCCTTTGACTCTCTCAGTCCCTAACTTCTTTCCCCTGTCTCTTACCCAGGAAACAACCCTTGTATACTCCCCCATCATGAACACAACTGCCATATACAAACTTGTGGATGTTTCCAATGAATATCCCTGATTTGTTGTTGTTGTTGTTGTTGTTTAGGTTCATAGAAACTGCTACTCCTTGGCTCAAATGTAGCAGGTATCCATTTCCGTCCACATATTCAAGTGTGCCAGAAATATACTTTTGCTATTTTCTTTTACAGTTTGACAGCCTCTTCCCTTCTGGGATTGCTGAGACTTTGTTTCATTTGGCTTCTCCCCTTCCCTGTTTCCTTGGGGCTGTGTCTAGCTTTTGCAGGCACACACAGTGCCAGGTATTGGGAGGGGACATCTGGTGGCCAGGCTCACTTGCCATCCATGCTGGCATTCCCCGAGGTGTCCACCTTGCCATCTGGTCTTCAGTTATTGGTTCACCAGGTGCCTGCTGAGCCATCCCTCATTCCTGAGCACAAGACTCCTTCTCACACAGCATTCTCACAGCTCTTTCCAGCACCCTGTTGGCCACACCGGCACCTCTACTTTCTGCCCCAAGACTCTGTGCCTCAGAAAATGCCACGGGGCCATCTAAAAGCCTCCCTGCTTCCCTGCATGCTCACAAAGTGCACCATTATCCCTCTGCAGTGTTGGGGCACGAGACTAGTCAGTGTTTCTGTGATCATGTTGCTTCCCAGGGCTCTCCTTGGGAACTGGTCTATAGGTCTTTCTTCCTTCTGCAGGCTGGGGTCTGTCTGTCTTTCCTACCTGCTCTGGTGCCAAGCAGAACCCCTGAAAAGGAGCAACAGAAAGAAGCCGAAACCTGTCTGGGGGATTCCGCAGCCCTTAAGCTGTGGAGGCTTCCTTCCCATACACCCACTTCCCCACGGTCAAGCATTACTTCTCCCCGCCCCCTCCCTCCAAATTTAGTATGACAGCCTTTTCTTGAAGCCCCTCATGCAAAATGATTATATAAAGTGATGTCCCAAGGGATGCAAGAAAAATATGGACAAGGATGGGTTATTACTTTGAAACATTATCCTGCAAACTGATCACATCCTACTAGTCCTTCTGTGGGAGTGTGTCAAGTACTATTAAACACAGTCCCTACTGACGAGCAATTTATACCCATACATGTAATGCCAGATACCAAAGAGCCCTGGTAGCCCACATATTAAGAACTCAGCTTCGAACTGATAGGCTGGGGGTTTGCGTCCACCCAGCGGCTCCACAAGAGAAATCTGTAGCTGTAAGGACTGCAGACTAAAAACGCTCCTCTATCACATGAATCAGAATCTATATGATTACACCACTGTGTAGCAATCATGAGCTCATAAGGGAAAATAAAACTCAGGTTCATAACTCCTCCCACCCCTTCTTTCTTTCTCCCCTTTTCTCTCCGCCCCCCTTTCTTTCTTCTTCTTTTTCTGCTCTCAAGGAATCAGAACTCTGCAGCTGCCAGTGGGAATTTCTAAAAGTTAGAAGCTAAATAAAACAGTGTCAGAGCCCGTATCACCAAATGTTACCGTTGATCGGATTTGTGATTAAATTAGAAATACCAAAGCTTTATCGTGGAATTTACTTACTTTGAACAGTATTGGATACAAAGGAATTCTAAGACAACAAGAGGATTTTGTATACCACCACCCTCCTTAAGATTGTCATGTCATTTACTCTTGTATGATCTGTGTTTGGAGACTTTGTTTCTAATAAAAAACTTCAGAGCAGCCGCCACACAATTTGGGGACTGGTGTGGCAGGAGACAGTGGGATTAGTCAGGGTAAGAAGGGCTAGCTGCTGCGTCAACAGCTGGAGAGTCTCAGGGTCTGTGCACACAGAGTGCTCTCTGTCCGCAGTCCAGGCCTCTGTCTCTGGGGCATCATTCCCAAGGCCCCACTTCAAGGGGACAATGAGTCCACTAGAGAGAAAGAGTGGGAGAGAGTAGGATCAAGCAGGAGGTCTATGGACTTGCCTTCAAGGTCATTTCATCTCTTATTTCACTGAGTAGAACTCAATCACATGGCTCCATTTAATTCAAAGGGGTCTGGGGCTCATCTAGGAGTCCTGGTGGTGTAGTGGTTACACGTTGGGGTGGTGCAATCCTCGGGGTTGGCAGTTCTAAACCACCAGCAGCTCCTTAGGAGAAAGACTGGATTTTTAACTCCCATAAACAGTTAGTCTCGGAAACCCACAGGGGTCGCTGTGAGTCAGCGTCGACTGGATGGCAGGGAGTCTGGTTTGGGTTGGGGGCACCTCGAATTGTGGGTCCAGGAAGAAAAGGCAATGGTATTGGTGAGCACTTGTTGGTAGGTGCATCGTGTCAGTTCTGCCCCACAGTGATCGCATTCACCACAGAATGAAACCCTGCCACCCCTCAAGTGGTCGTAGGCCCAAGCCTATTGTTGCAGCCACTGTGTCACTCCACCTCCTTGAGGGCCTTCCTCTTCTTTAGCTGCCCTCCACTTGACCAAGCCTCGTGTTCATCTTCAGGGACTGGTCTCTCCTGATGACGTGCAAAATTGTAGGACGAAGGACCATCATTGCCTGCAAGGAGCACTCTGGCGGTTCCTCTTCCAACATGGGTGGCTTTGTCCTTTTAGCAGTCCACAGGCCCGTGGTACCTTCTCAATTCTTCCCCAGCACCACAATTCAAAGGCAACCCCTCTTCTTCAAGGTACTTTAGTCAGTCTCCCACTCTCACGTGCATAGGAGGCAATGGAAAACGCCCTGGCTTGAGACGGGAGCACCTTCATCCTCACTGCCCTCTTAGTGAGCAAGAATCTCTAATGGCCTGAGTCTCCAAGTGACCCAGGATTTGTTTAGCAAAGAACCAGAGTATCACGGAGATGCAACACTTGTCCCTGACATTCCTAACTTCTTCGTCTGTCTTCCAGCTCTCCCTTCTTGGGCGTGTCCATTGTTCTTAGAAGCATGGATAGGCAAGGCCGGAGTCTGCCTCTATGTGTGAGCCGGCCTCCCCCCGGGGCTTACTGCCTGCTTTAGACAGCAGAGGCAACAGCAGTGAGAGCAGTCAGGACCGGCGGCCCCCAGCCAGGTGCTCCCAGTGCACAGCCAGGCTCAGAAAGCACCAACACGAATAATCAGCACTAATAAATGTCAGCTCCTCACTGGATGGTGACAGGAGGCTCTGAGTGGCAGGGAGGAGAAAGCCGAGCAGCGCCTGGGGCTGGACGCCGGGGCAGGGGCTCTGCCAGCTCGGTGGTTAGAGGGCTCTCTGTGCCAGGAGGCATCAGACGGAAGGTATTTTGGTCTCTTGTATGGCTCAAGCCAAGCACAGGTCCTGTAAAGCACTCACTCGGTTGATTGAAAAGGAACTGTTCGCAGACAGAAAATGTCAACAGCTCCTATGGGAATTCTGCATTTGCTCTTTAGCATCTAAGTGGTTTGAAGGAAATAGATTAAATTGGTGGTTTCAGGTGAAATATTTTTCAGATCCCATCCTGAAAATATTGTGTGCGCTAGTCAAGTCTTCCCCTGGCATGAACGACTGCCTGGGCGTCACAGGCTGGCACCTCCTCCACCCGGTGTTTCATGGACACAGCTCAGGAGCTGGCTGGCTGCAGACGCCATGGCAAACCCAACCCAAACTCACTGCCATGGCGTCTATTCTGACTCATAGTGACCCTGTAGGACCAGGTAGAACTGCCCCGTGGGCTTCTGAGACTGTCCCTGTTTACGCATGTAGAAAGCCCCTTTTCCCTCCCTCCGTGCAGCTGGCGATTTGAACTGCCGCCTGATGGTTACTAGGCCCCACAGGCACCACTACACGGCCTGAGCTCCACCAGCGACAAGTTGGAGGGGACTATGGCGAATGATGGAGAATGAATCTTGGCTTTGTCGATGAGAGCCCAATTGAAGGCTCAGGAGAGAAGAATGTGTGGGTCCGATGAGAAAAGCACGGGAGAAAGAGCAACCGCAGGCTCCTCAAGTTTAGCAGGCATGCCTCCGTTCATTGCACAAGAAGGGTTCTGTTTTTCGTTTCTCTTCACAAACGGAAGGCTTGTGGCAGTCCAGCAAATCCATCTGCACCGTTGTCCCCACAGCAGGTGCTCACTTTGTGTCTTGGTGTCACATTTGGTAATTCTCATTGTATTTTGAACTGTTTCATAATGCGACTGCACAATGCATAGACTACCCACCCGTGGTGTTGATTCTGTCGCATAGTGACCCTGCTGGACAGAGTAGATCTGCTCTTTCAGGTTTCCAAGGCTGTAACCCTTTACATGTACAGGCTGCCTCATCTTTCTCCTGTGGAGTGGCTGGTGGGTTTGCACCATTGACCTTGCAATTAGCAGCCCGATGCTGAATCCTCTGCAAGACCGGGGCACCTTAATTAGACTACAGTATAGTGTAGATGTAACTAGTACATGCGCTTCAACCACATCAAATCCACTGCCATCGTGCCTATTCTAATTCACAGGGACCCCCCCCCCATAGGATAGAGTAGAACTGTGCCTTCAGGTTTCTGAGACTTTTAGATCTCTCTGGGAGCAGACAGCCTCACCTTTCTCCAGAAGAGTGACTGGGGGGCTTGAACTGCTGACCTTTCTATTTTCAGTTCAGTGAGTAACCCACCATGCTACTAGTGCTCCTTTTATCTGCACTAACTCACTCCACCGAGTTGATGGGGACTCATAGTGACCCTTTAGAACAAGATAGAACTGCCCCTGTGGATTTCCAAGACTGTAAATGTTTATGGAAGTAGAAGGCCTAGATGCACTAAGAAACCGAAAACCTTCAGGCAACTTGCTTTACAGCGATCCTCGCTTTATTTTAATAGTCTGGAACCAAACCCGCACCATCTCCAAGGCAGGCCTGCCCTTTGATTGCATTAAAAAACAGCGAGGTGTTGGCTTTTACTTCTTAGTGTCTTCCTGCTAAGAAATCATCCATCTTCAATTCATCTCTGCAGCCAGAGGAATGTAGTATATGAAATTTGAAAGCCTTCTCTCTGGCACTTCTATATTCATAGGCTTCCCAAATATTAAATTCCAAAACTCTTCACTGCGCACGTAACCCTATACCTATATATATACCTATATATATACCTATATATATACCTATATATATACCTATAACCTATAATCCTATAACCCTCTCATGCTGCTTTGAGGGTCAGGCTCTCAATTGTGACTTGTGGCTCAGAGATGGCAACGGCACAGGATGTGGCTCTCACACAGAAGTGTCTCCTCAGAGTCGGTCACCAGCACACTTTTCTGCAGGAGTCAGGGTGGGGTGTTGACAGATCTTTCTTTTGGTGGGATCCTCATCTATGCTGCCTCCCGCAGGATACCAAATGAAAGTCCGGACTCCATTGTGAAACTGCAACCAGTGACAGTGAAAGTGTGTACGTAAAATACACATTTTCCTAGAAGCTATCAGCCCGCCGTGGGATTAGACAATGATTCCTGTTCAGAAAATTCTGCTAAAAAGCAGCCTAATTGCTAAAAAGAACCGGCTGCTTTTTTGTTGTTGTTGCAGAATTGATGCTAGGTAAATGCACCTCCTAATGGCAGAAGAAGGTCCAAAAACCTGATCTCATGTTATTTCATACCTTCCTTCCCTCAACAGGGACTTCATATGGCAGCCCTACTATGTCCCAGGAACAAACCACACAGAGTAGAAGCACTGCTTTGTCGAGCGGTCTTAAGGCCGTAGATCCTCTGTGGTTCTTGCTTCCAAGGAAAGAAAGGAATTGAATCAGGAGTGATGGGTCTGGCTTTTTGGGCAAGGGCACAGGACCAATGTAAGGCTACGCAGAGGTCGTTGACTCTCCAAGGTTTTCCTTCTTCCATCATAAGTAAAATCCTTAGGTAAAAGGTACTAAAAATAAGCCAGATCCTATTGTAAGTCCTGACGTCATTCTGAACAGTGTCTTCAGAACGGATAGTGTCTTCAGTGACCACGGGGCAATTTGTTAAGATTAGAAAAGGAAACAAATCAGCGAAGTAATGCTCATATCATTGATAAGAGCAGCCCAATGTGTGAGTACCAAGTGAGGTGACCCCTTGGGCTGCAGTTTGGGACCTCCAGGCACTCCAAGGGAGGGAGATGAGGCTCTCTACTCCTGTAAAGAGCCATAGTTTGACAAACCCACATGGGCAGTCCTACCCTGTCCTATGGAGTAGCTGTGAGTCGGGATCAACTCGAAGTCAGTGAGTTGTTTTATTTTGTTTTGTTTTAAGGTGAGCTATACCAGCACCACTTTTGCTCTCTCATGCCATTGAGTCATTGCTGATGGAGCGGCTGCCTCTGGGCTTCCAAGACTGTAACTGTTTACGGGAGTAGAAAGCAGGGTCTTTCTCCGGAATAGCTGCGGCGCACTTTCCAAAGGCCGACCAACCACTAGCCACCGGGGCTCCTTCGCTTGGCTAGGCATGTGCATATATATTTTCTCTAAACACAGTTTTGCCTAAGGAGCCCTCCTGGGCTAATGATTAAGCACTGACTTGGTCAGCTCACTGGTGGGATGCTGTTTTGGGACCACGCAGCAGTTGCACTGGGGAAAGACCTAACAATGTGCTTCCCTGAAGATTACAGCTAAGAAAATCTGATGAGGATGTTCTACTCTGTCACATAGAGTTGCTATAAGACAACGGCCCCTTGCCTCCAAGATGACCCCATCAATTCGGAAAGATGAGCTACAGCCTATGTGAGTGAGGAGAAGTGAAAACTCAGGTCCCGTTGCCGGGCCAATGAGGTGTACCTGGTTCTTGGAACCCAAGAGAGAGCAGAGCGCCTGGTCATTCTATTCTCAGCAGTTTTCATGCCTCAGGCTGGAATCCCAGTCTGTTTCTTCCCTTCCCAGCCCTTTGCAGCGTTGGGGATTCCCGGCCTAGTTTCTCCAGACCCAAGTCAGCCTGGACAAGCCAGCCCAGACCCCTATCTCTTTCTCCCAAAGATCCGCAGTTCAACGAGGCGGGCAGTCATAGTAGGCATTCTCGTGTCTTTCTAAAATCTCGAAGGGAATTCGGGAAAAGGGTAGTGAGCTCAGTCTAGTGAAACAGACTCTAGAAGCAATTTATCTAGACTTTCTCAGACCTGGTTTCATCGCTTTCCATGCCTCTCTGCTGCACACTTGGGGGGGCGGCGACGGGGAGGATAGCTGATAAACAAAACAACCCACGCCTGTGCCCCCTCCACCGCCTTGCTTTTCGAGTTGTCCATACATCCGTGCAGGCGCACATTCGTTCGGGAATGGAGTATGGATGGTATTCAGGCATGGCCCATACCCAGAGGAGTCCCGAGGTGATGCAAACCGTTTTACCTGCTGGACTGTTAACCAAAAGGCTGGAGGTCCAAGTCCACCCAGAGTCTCCTTCAACGAAAGTCCTGAAGACCTACCACCCAAACAGCAGTCCACAGTTCAAAGCTACAGGGCATACTTCCACCCTGGCAGCCAGGAGGTTGCTAGGAGCCAGAGAGGGCTCGGCAGCAACTGGTTAGGTGACTTCACCTCTACATGTGTGTTACTTTTCGAACTATAGCACGAGTCTCTTTAGGCCCCTAAAAGCAACACACGTACAAAAATAGCTAGATTGTCATGAGGGCTGTGGGGGAACCCAGTCCCCTGGGAGTTCAGACTGCAGAGGAGGCCCCAGGAGGAAGGGGCATTTGGAGCTGGACCTTGAACGCGAGGGATACGGTACCCTGGTGCAGATAACCAGGAGGGTTGGAGCTCTTAAGAAGACCAGAGGAACTCCGGAGGAAAAGCAGGGGCTTTGCAGAAGGAAGAAGGCAGTAGGCAGGAGAAGAGACGTGGAGAGAACGCTACTGGCCCTGAACATGCTGTCTTTGGAATTCCCGTTGGACGCCTCAGCAGAGCTTTGCAGCAGGCAAAAAGAGCAGAGTCTGGAGGAAGTTGGAGCTTGAGAGGACGCGTCCATCAGCACAAAGAGGCCTGCGGAGATAGGGGATGTTGCCTGGGAACCGGAGCTAAGCACGACAACAAAGCAATTAACACCCTAAGCCGCACGTACTAATATCTTTATTACTTGTCAGCGTGCTGCTGGCGCAGTCAGGTAGGCATTGGACTGCCAACCACAAGGTCAGCAGTTCAAACCCACCTGGGGGAAACATGCAGCTGTCTGCCCCATAAAGATTCACAGACACAGAACCCTCGCAGAGGGTCGCTAGAAGTTGGGCTCAATGCGACTGCAGTGGGTTTGTTGATTGAGTTGTTGCATGTAAGGAGAACGCGGGGGAGGTGTCCCTTTTTCTCTGCAAAATAACCAGGGAAAACTCAGAGATGCTTCGTGAGGTTAGAGTGGCTGGGTGGCACCTGGTACATGAGTATTTGGGGGGCCTTTTTGTACCCTGTTTTCCAGCCCTGAGAATGGGTCTTTCTCTTTAAATCACATTAAAGGCAAAGGAAAGGAACGCCGCATTTTCTTTCTCCCTCAGAACATCTGACCTCGAGGTTGATGTCACACGTACCCCCATTCCCCTCTTCTATCAGGTGGACCCCGTCTGCCTTCTCAGAATGATGTCGGCACACGCCCGGGCCCTTTGGCGATTGGTCCGCTGCGGTACTATTATAAGCATTATTGATCGCACCGTCCATTAGGGCACCATTCACCATGAATAATTTATCTCTCTAGGCACAAGCTTGTGTCTGACACAGAGGTCATCAGCAAGAATCCCCTTCAGGAGGCTGTGCCTGCAGGAGGAGAAGCAACTGCATTGCAGGGGCCGTCTCTATCCCCAGCCCCGTGGAGGACGAAAAATAATGACTGAACAAACCTGGTGCCTTCCCTGGGACTGGCCTGTCAAAGAGAGACCAGGCCTGAGGTTGTCCAGACCAGCGCTGCTGCCACAGAAAGCACACGGTACTGACAAAAAGGCCCCATCTGGGGCTTCCTTGTTGAGGGAGTCACTAGCAGAGATTAGGGGTGGGGCCTGTTTCTGTGGCGTATCAATATCTGTTGGCTATACTTGACCTACCATTGCCAGGTGCCGAGGGGCAAAGGAAGGGTAGAAATAAGCAGCAAAAGAAACATTCAACATGATGTCATATCTCTCCGGTTCTGACACTCAGAAACACACGTGTCGTCAAAGCCCCAAGACCTCTGGCAACAAACACATACAACAAAATCACCCCAAACACAATGGTGGGAGCGCATTAATGTCTCAGGTAGCATCCATCACTAGCTGGAAAGGCAGGTCGAGCAGGAAAGCGGGCTTGGATCTCAGGCTTTGAGCTGAGCTGCCAGAGAGAGGGAACTCTACAGATGGAGAGGGGAGTCAGGAAGATGGTCGTGCGGGTGGGAGGATGGGTGCACAGAGGGCTGCTGACAAGAACTCAAAGTCATGAACACCTGCAAACAGATTCCCAGCTGGGGCCGATTCCACCATGCAGAGTCAGGGTGGTGGAATGGGGGTGTTCGGCTCTGCCTTCTCACGTGGTATTAGAGCCCAAGGGACTTTTCGCAAGGAAGGGCAGGCCTGGGGGGAAACCCATCCACTCCCCTCCCCTTTGGGTTCACCCTCAAGATTCCTGGCGCTTCCTTGCTACTGTAGGTCTTCCAGAGAGAGAAAAGGAAGCATGACATTTATTTATAGCGCACTTCTGTGATCACACGCCTAGTAAGTCAGGGTCCAGATAAGAAAACAGAGCTCCCAAGGGATAGTTCCAGAAAGAGTCTTGACAGGGAACGAGCTAGAAAGAGGTCGGAAGACCTGAGGAGACAACAGGAGATGGTGAGGCCGAGCTTAGCAAGAGCTGGAGCTGCAGGGACCCAGGGAAAGAAGCCTGGACCGTCCAGAGCATCCTGGAGGAGGCTGCCTCGTGGCAGCTGGGGCCACAGAGGGAACATGCATCCTGCCAGAGATGCCAGCCAAGCAGAGAGCGAGGGTGGAAATACCCCACTGCTTTTCTTGCCCTGCCCACTAACATCCTGTTAGTGCCTTCCTTAGGCACGGCCAATGGCGGTCAGTCATTCAGGAAACCTGGGAACTGTAGTTTGTAGGCACCATCCAGGGAAGGGTAGAGGATGACCAGTATATGACTCTCAAGAAAAAAGCAGCCCTCATCTCTAATGAGTGGGATTATAAAGCTGAAGTTAGACATCAGATGGGGGCAATACTAAGGGAGTACAAATGGTGACACTCGTTCTGGTACTACTGAACAGGTGCCATGCAAGAAAGGCCTGGCCATCTCCTTCCATAAGATGACAGTGATCAAAAAGAGTGCCATTCTACCCTGAAACACATGGGTCTGCCTTGAGTTGGTCAACTCAATGGCAATGGGTTTGGCTTTTGTTTGGAAACAATATTGTCCAGCAAGACCTTTATAGGACTCTGCACCTAATATTAACCAGCCCCGTGGCAGAGTGTAGGCGACGAGGAGCCCAGGTCTTCCTTGAAGGGTCTGAAGTAGTCCTCCATGAGTGCTCTGAGATGAATTCTGGTGAAGACTCTGTCTCCTTCTGTCTCGACCCAGGCATGAAAGGACCGCGAACTTAAGTGATTGCCGAGCAGGCACAGACCAGGATCTCTGGTTTCTGCGTCTCGGTCTCAGGCCCAAAGTCTTCACGTCCCCTCTCCTCACAAAGGTCCAGCGCTGCTCTTTCTGGCCCCTTCTTGTGAAGCAATTTGGACCGATCAGTATCTCTTTATGTGGGCAACGATGTAAACCAGGCCGCAAGGTCTACCAGAGGGACTCGTGCCCAAGCATTCCAAGCAAGGCCTGATGGACATACTGCAACCCTGGGCTTGGCACTGAAATCCTATTCCCAGGAAGATGCTGCTTAGCAACTTTGGGGAATCAGAGACATTTGCATCAGATATGTGAGAATTGTTCCAAATGACAGTCAAGACAAAGCGAGATAGTAAGAGGACAGGGAAGATCTGTTTTGTTTTATCTCAAGAGGTTAATGTCCATTGATGGATGCCACAGGGTTTAATATTGTTCCTGTAAGATGGATGGATCGACTGCAAGGCAGATGGCCTTGTAAAGACATAAACTTTGCCTTTATGTGATTTTAGACCAGACCAAGAAGAGGGTGTCAGATACTTGCTCGTGGCAGAGCCTGGAAGACCAGACTCAGTTCTGCTCTCGGTCCTGGACTGCCGGGCAGAGCATAGCTTCCAGAGAGTGGACTATGAGGACGGCTGCTGGAGGTGGGTTTGTCCTCATCTGTTTGGTGCCATTGCTGCAATTTGCTGCTTCTTAAAAAGAGCTTGACAAAATAGGCTGCTAATTGTGCTGGTAATTAAAAACTGGCAGGACTGAGTTTGGCTCCTGTTCCCTACGTAGAAATCTTCCAAATCAGCCTTTGCTACTAACAATGAGTGAAAACACCTGCTCTGTTTCCCCACTAATTTTGTAAGACCTTCAAATGCCACTTAGCTGATGCTTTCCCGGAGCCCAGAGCTGGGAGGCTTTCTGGTAGTGCATTCAATGAGTCGGGCTATATATAGGCCGATCCAGCCAGAGGGCGACCTCCTAGAATGCCCCGAGGAGCTCAGGGCAGGGCTGTGCTCACTGCCCCCCCTCAGCCTCCTGCCAGGCCTGTTTGATGACACCACATTCGGCTCGGCAGCTCTGGCTCCGGGAGTCCAAATGTCAGTTCCTGGAGGTTGAGAGCCACGTGGCAGGCTGCAGCTTGCAGGCTTGTTTGTGCACGCCCGCGCCTGGACGCGTGCACACCCACTCCGAGCGGATGCGTCATCCTCCTACTATATTTATCTAGACGCTGTTTCTGCAGCTCTGAGACGTGTCTGGAGAAAAACAAGGCCTCCAGCTCCTGCTATGCAAGCTGTCTGTGCCCCGGGGGCCGGTTCCACAGCCTGGGTCTGCAAGTGTACGTGCGGCAGCCACACTTCTCATGCTCCTCCTTCCTCGGGCAGCCCAGTGTTCCTTTATCATCAAGTTGGACCCGGCCATCAAATCATTGTGACCCCACAGCACACGGTAGAGCTGCCCCCTTGGATTTCCAAAGCTGTAAATATTGATAGGAACAGAGCGCTTCATCTTTCGCCAGCAGAGCAGCTAGTGGATTTGAACTGCTGACCTTGCAGTCAGCTGCCCACCATGTAGCCCACTACCTCATGAAGGCTCCTTAAAACCATAGTGTTTCCGAGGCAGCGATCCCCACAGGAAAAGGTCACCAGGTCTTTTCTCCTGAAGAGCTGCTGGCCTTGAGGTTAGCAGTCAAGGTCTTAACTACTCTGCCACCAGTGCTCCTTCCAGCCAGCCTAGAGCACACAATAACAAGATTACAGTTTTGACGCTCTGGCCACTGTCCCTGGTCCTTGCTCATCTACACTTGGGTCCATGATCAAAGGGAATGAACATCCGAGTAGGGAAGCGTGAGATCTCTAGAGAAGGAAAATCAGTGAAACTTCTTTCTCTCCAGAAAATGGCTCATGCAGCTGTAGAGGGGGGCCAGGTCCAAGTCCAAGGGTCAGATGTTGGGTCGTCAGCTTCTCTGGTGGGTTTCCTGGCCCCCAGATAGAGACTGCTGAGTGCTTTGGGGCAAGCAGAGTGCCTTCAGGCATTTAACTGAGGGGTGGGGGGTGGGCAGGTTTGTTGATTCAGGAAGACAGAGCCTAGTGGTTTCTGGCTAAGGCTATTGGAGGAGTGGCATGTACTTGGGACAATTGTTTATAGAGCTAAAGAGCTCTGTAATATTGCCTGAATAAAGTAGAGGTACCAAGCTGCATGGCTGAGGGACCAAGGACCAGAGAGAGGTGGGCATGATGGATAAGAGGTTGTCCTGACTGAAGAATTGCATCCTGAGCCTTTGGGGATCTATTGTTGTAACCTGTTAACTTCCAAATAAATCATGCTTTCTTTGTGACTGCAGAAGTGACTTATTAAAGCCAGCAGGGAAGGAGAGAGTGTCTGGGGAGGTCGTCCGAGTTGCTAAAGAAGGTTGGAGAGATCTGCCCTTGACCTCATAGGCATTGGCCTTGGACTCATGTGGAGCTTGATGCTCCTTCTGTCAGATTCCATCCCACGCCATTCTTACAGGAAGTGCTATGGAATCGATGAAAAGCTCTCTAAACCCGACGTTGCTTTATTTCTGAGAAGCGGCTGCTGCCACTCACACGTGGAAGTAGACAGCACTCACTTGACAGCACGGTCTCAGGGCGGCATGCGGATGCTGCCTTCCCACCACCTTGCTGCTGTCCGCTGGCCTTGCATCTCCTTCTTCACAAGGTGCTGGTCCAAAGGCAGACTCCCAAGAACAAGAAGCCATTCTGGAACTTGCACGCCCCTGGGCGATGGACCTGCATCTTGTCTCATGTGAGACCGGTTTGCCAAGGCAGCAGCCAATAGACTCAGAGCACTGCGCTCCATTTCCAGCATGTAAGGGCATCTTCTCTCTCTCCTTCCTAGGGATGGCTTGAAGCATAAGCCAGGAACTTGCAGTCTTCAGAAAGTATTGGAAAAAGGAGGCCCAGCCTCTCTTTGAACATGACTTAACCTTCCCTGAGGGACTCAGGAGCTTCTCTCCTTGGAGAAATTAGAAGGACCAAGAACATGAACGCAGCCCTCCCTTCTCTGTGCTTTTTAGATGCCTGGCTCAGAGTGCACGCACTTTGTTCACCTCCTCCTTCTGCGTACCTGCCAAGAGGGCCCTGGGGCCAGGCCTGCTGCTCGGGCTGGTGTGAAGACCCTCTTCCCTTGTTCCCCTGGAGGAAGGCAGTGGGTGTAGCTGCTCTGTGTCTCTTCTGCAGAAACAACCCTTCGATGGGTGGGACAGGTCACTTTCAGACTAGGGGTCTCTCTGTGGCCACAATCAAGCCGTGCTTTCTGTGCCAGCTTTCCCATGAATACAACAGGTGTTTTTAAAATGAGGATTTGTCTGAATTCTGCAGCTGTTCCTCAGCACCACTGTATCCGCCTAGATTAAATTAATATGAAACTCCTATCTCCACAAATGCTCCCGGGATGGACTATGTGAACCCCTTCCAACGAGGAAATCCGTATCACATGACTGACGTTTCCTGATTAGCCAAGAGATGAAGCTCGTCCATTGCAAAGATGCTCCTAGACGGCCACCAACGATGAGGGTGGAGGCTCCGTGATTCAACTTAGGGCGAGTTTTCAGCTGAGGGTGTGACAGATGATCAACTGTCCCACAAACAAAGCTAGAGGAACGGTTAAGGGGTAGCCTTCAGCTTCATTTCTTTTCTCCACCCCAACCATAAGCTCTGGGGCAGGTGACTGACAGTCTCTTCCTCTTATCTTCTCGATCTGTGGAATCGGGATAATACTCCTGGGAATCATAGTGAGGATGGAATGAGGGACTTTGTAAAGAGGTCTCAGCACAGTGTCTGGCAGATAGTAAGACCTTCAATAAGTGTTCGTAGAATTAAAAATTTTTCTGCCACCCGAGCATTTCCTTTGAGGGGATGTCTTTAGAATGTGTCAATAAGGAAGTATGATTTGCTTTGAAAATGAATTTGTTTTGCAATCCTTTTATGAGGAAAACTGCACATGAGAAACAGCTATGTAGTGTTTTAGCAAATATGAACTGGGATTCACTTGTTTAAAAAAAAAGGATAAAGGAAATAAATACCTTTGCTACCGCTCTCTTCCACCCACACCATCTCAGAGACTACTTCTTGGGTGCTTTTGGCCAACGACACATACCAAACCCAAGATGCAGTGACAACAGGCCTCCTAGAAGCCTTGATGTGGTCCCTAAGTGTGGGGCACTTCTAATTTTGAAACGAGCTCTGTGGTTCAAAAACCCCATGTTTCCCAACAAGAGATGATTGATAAGACTTTCTTGTTCACTGATCAAGCTTGGTAGAAAGGGAAAAGCAGCAACTAAAAATACCCTTTGTGTTTGAGCTGAGGGCACTGAAGTCAAAGGGGATCCAGATTTACATATGTGATCACACAAGCACATATCATACTGGCAGCTTGGTGCACACTCATCCTTCAACCTAGGACTGCTGTTGTTGGCACCC
>NW_022106084.1:8109073-8112368 GCF_000313985.2 Echinops telfairi
GGAGCTCCTTCTCACCCATCCAGCTCTCCAGCACAGCGGCTCAGGGGAACCTCACGTCAGTCAATGGCTTGGCCAGAAATCTTTGCATTTCTCCTATGGAACAAATAAATGAGCAGCTCTTTGAGTAATGTTTCCCCTAAAAGCAAAAAGTTACCAAACTGCGTCCTAAACTTAGCATATAAGTTCGCTTGAAGAGTAAAATGAGCAGAGCATTCACTTCCCGTGATGCTGATCTTCCATCTGCCCCCAAGAGTTAAGGTCTGAAACCTAAGCCACTAGACTCAGGACTCTCTTGTTAATTTACAGATTTCAGCCTAGGATACAGGCAGTCAATCCATCATCCCATGCAAAAATTCAGTCACATTCTTCTTTATGCCCTTTTGGGATCCCACTGCTTCTGGTGAGTGAGGACACATCTCGTTAGTGGTTCCCTGTTAGATTTTTTGACTTCTTTGTGGGAGGCCCGCTAAAGTAACTTGTGCATAACCACCTTCCTTCTGACCGTGCAGGCTGGTATATTGCTGCTGGCCAGTCTTTAGCAAATCTTCCAGACTGGGAAGACAGGGCTGGCACACTCAATGAATCACAATGGTCCGATCTGGTCATGAGATGGTGCCGGAGAGCATGTTGTCCCGTTGTGCATGGGCTTGCTGTGTGTTGGATGCTGACCCGATGGCAGATAGCAGCAAGAAGATATATCAGAAGATAAGAAAAGGATTGTTGTGTATGAATCATAGTGACACAAGAGCAGTAGATGTAACAGCTGACAGAGCAGCTGGCCAGGTGTTTACCGGAGGCCCTGGGAGCCAGAGTAAGAGAAGGCTGACTCAGAGGGCAATGGGGTGGCCATGGGAAGAGATATGGGTGCAGCCTGTGGGCATGCGGCCCGGCTGTGTGAGATGGCTCCTCCATGTGATTACTTCCATCTCTCTTCTTGCGTCTTAGTTAGCTAGTGCTGCTGTAACAGGAACACCACAACAGGGGGGCTTTAAAGAACAGAAATTCAATTTTTCACAGTTCTGGAGGCCAAAAGCCCACGTGATGATCTAAGCCTTGCCATTCACTTCCTTCCTGGTAGGTTGGCCTGCACGTTTCTTGGGTAAATAGCTTGGAGGCCAGCCTCTTCTTACAGAGTCTATCTTCGTGTGTGTGTGTGTGTGTGTGTGTATGTGTGTGTGTGTGTGTGTCTGAGTGTATGTGCATTCATGTGTCCGGTCTGCTCTTTTTATACCTTAGTTGAGATTAGGTTTAGGACACACCCTGAATTAGTATGGACTCATTAACATAACAAATAAAACCCTAGTCCCAAACAGGTTTACATCTTTGGGTATATGAATTGGGATTCTCACCAGGAATGCAACTTAATCCATAACCAAAAAAATTCACTGTCATCGAATTGATATCAACTCATAACAACCCAATAAGACGCAGTAAACTTGCCCCTGTGAGTTTCTGAGACCGGAACTCTTGAGGGAAGTAGAAAGACCCATTTTTCTCCCGCAGAGCACCTGGTGGTTTTGAACTGTTGACCTTGCCAATAGCAGCCCAACGTGTAACAATGTGCCACCAGGGCGCCAAACATCTTAGAATAAGTCCCCACCACTAAGTAGGTCTGAGTTCTGTGAACTCAAAAGAATCTCATGATGGATCCCCTTCCTGTCCTGAATCAGAGGTCTAGATGGCAACTCACTGTCCCCATCGCATTTTGGGGATTCCCACTTAAACGCTCTGGTTCTTTGACCCCTAACAATCCCCCTGAGAAGATTCCGCGATTCTCTCTCTTCAGTGAGTCAAATAATAAAAATGAAACCAATCACCCACTCTTCTCCTGGCTGTCAACCTGCATTTCTCTTCAAGGGAGCTCATTCTGGGACGTGACCTCTGAGTACTGATGTAAAGTAGAGGACTATAGCTTACATATTTTAAAAGGACAGAGGGTAGCTGGTGAGATTTAACACTAACTGTATAATTCTGTAGGCTCTGCACTGAATATAGTGGTCAAATCAAATGCCCAGAACAGCACCGTTGTCATCTTCCTGCTCTTTTTTTCAATATTTGAGTAACTGACTCAAGGTTACACAATTGGTGAGGAGGTCACACCGAGATCCAACCTCAGTTTCAATCCCAGGCCTGGAGCTCGCAATCACTGTGTGGCCGTGGGAGTGAGCACTCAAAGCAGATTTCCTCCCTCCTCCCACCACTTTCTCTTTCCAGCAATGGCTTCCATTAGTAGGTCCAAGTCTCGGCCCGCATCGTGTGAGGTCCAGGCTCATGGCCAAAAGGGTCCCGAGGAGCAATTGTGCAATTGAGGGAAAATAAGGAGACAGAGAGAGTGTGCAAGGTGCTCACCTTTCCGGACATCGGAACAAGAAGGAGAGAGAGTGAGTATATTCTCCGACACACTTACATGGTCTTAGGGCATGCAGGCCCTGTCAATCACACCCGTTACCAGGTGGGCAGTGTCTTAACCTTAGATGTCCCAAGTAACCCAAGACCACTATTGGGTGGGTGGGGCAGAGGGGAGTTGACTGTCCTTTGAGCAAGGAGAGCAATAGAACATGTTCGTTCTTAGAGATAGGTAAGGTAGCCTTCGGTGCATAGAGAGTAGCCAAGGGCTTGTAACAGGCACCTTTAAAGTAGAACCATTATGGTGGGGGGCGGGGGAAGGATATAGTGGGTATGATGTTTAGTCAGGAGGATGTGACTGGGAGTCACCTCTAGCTCACAAATTTGAAGGCCACCAGAGTTGGCCTTCCAGACTCTTAATTGGGAGCATAGAGAATGTGGCTGCATACACTCTCTCCCAGGTCCTCAGTTTCCACAGCATCTCACATCCTGGGGGAGCTCACAGGCCCTCCACAGTGATACCCCCACCATCTGGTGAAGTCATAGAGTTTTCAGGGCTCCGGTGCTCACTTATAAGGGGCAGCCCATCCCCTCGCAGCATGCACTTTGAACACTTTAACCCTGATCTCTAAAAGTTTCTACTTTACATCCTTCTTGCTTTTGGCTTCAATTCCTAAGAAATCCCAAGTTCACCTCCCCACCTCCCCCAGGCGACAGAATGCTGTGCTATGATTTTATTAGGTAAGACACGCAGGCCCAATCCCTGTGGCAGCCTTAGGCTTTCGGGTTTCTGTGCTTTCTGTAGTGGAGAAACACTTCCGAATGAAGAAGGCCATCCCACAACCAGGCCTCTCTCTTCGTTTCTTCACAATGACGTCAGACCAACACTGTGAACAGCATCATCCGTGAGGGTTCCTCTTCCCGGAGGCTTAGGCCGTCTAAGTGATGT
>NW_022106084.1:8112544-8128483 GCF_000313985.2 Echinops telfairi
GTTAAAAATGTGAGGGGCCCTGGGCAGCTAGTTTAAAACCATCAGCTGATTCATGGGAGAAAGAGGAGGTTTAGCCCTCTGTAAAGAGCAGCAGCCTTGGAAACCCACAGCAGCAGTTCTACCCTGTCGTGTACAGTCATTTGAGTTAGAATCGACTGGGGGCCATGAGTGAGTTAAAAACATGCACTCAAGGACAGACGGAGGAATCCGTGGCTGGCGGGATGGGGATGGGGTGGAGCTAACGCGTGGGAACAATAGCTGCCAGAACCACATGCAGCCCCTCCCTCCTCAGCGCACTAGCGCGAGAGGAACTCTCACCACTGAGGGTGCGTCGTCACGCCCACTGAGGCAGACAATACCTTGCAGTCACTGGCCCCTAAAGCACCTTCAATGAAACAAAATCAGCACGAGGTCCAGGCGCATGGATGACCTTCAAAGCACTCATCTCTTCAGGCCATTCTTGGGGCTGCCCTTCTCTCCTCGTGGTCGTGCCAGGTGTCCGACACATGCGCAGGGCGACGGACTCTGGACGTGCAGGCCCCTGGTGTTTGTCACCTGTCTCCCAGGTTCCCACTGGAATGCCCCTTGTTTGGGTCTTCTGGGCTCTTTAGCACTGGTGGCATTTTTGATGCTTCTGAGCCACATGTGGACAGAGAAATCTTTTGGGAGGTATCTCGGAGATCCTATCTGCCTTCACATAGCAGCTCTGGCTTTCTGGGGTCTTGTCTACCATTCCAATGACGCCCTTATCTTTGGTCTGGGTGTGGACACATTCCCTGTCCCCCATGCCCCCAGTCTATGAAAGGTCTCTTTTCTGCTGGTTATCCACTTTGCTTCTTACAAACACTTTCTGCTGGCTTTGTTGGTTTGTTCTTTTAAAAATTTCTAAAGGCTACGAAGAGCTCAGGATTCTGGAACAAAACCCAGAAATCTTATGAAGTTACTTTCCAACTCTTCCCCCACCCCAGCCTTCTACCTCCGTCTTCCTCCAAGGCAACAAAACATAATCAGGCATAAGTTTGATACAACGGGGAAAGATGGAAAAGAAAGAAATTAATGACCTAAACTATTACTTGACCATATATATTTTAAACTCTCTTCATTAGTGATTTCCAACAGATGCACCTAGAAAGATGTTTATGGGGCTGTTGAAAAAACTCTTTTTAAACTTTTCCAGGTGCCTTAGCTCCCCTTGTTCTTGTCTGTTTTAGTGACTAGTGCAGTTCCATGTTAAAAGTTTACCACATTTAGCACAGTATTGTGCTTTATGCTGATAAAACTTAAATTTTAAGACATAGATAATATTTCTGGTCATATCCTGGAAACTTTAGAGCTAGAGAGAGCATTGGTCCCATCTTTATGATTAGAAAAAAGCTGGACATCCTACAAGTGAACAAATCTTCTCTGGAAACCGTCAAAGAACTGGTGTTGCAGGCAAACAACTTAAAACCAAGAGAGAGACAAAAGCCTGCAGAGAGAAACAGGATTCAAGCATTTGCTTACCTGGGGCAGATGTTACTGAATGACATAAAAGCCGATAAGAAGAGTAAGCTAGAAATGTTTTAAGGCCAAGTTTTAAGGGTGGCATGATAGAATTACCTGGAAAGAAGTCACACCTTCTTGTAGGTGTTTCTTTTCTTCGGGAACACCGGGGGTCTATGAGAAAGATCAAAGTGATTCCTAAGAAAATATCCTACAAGTTATTGGCTGAGGAAGAACAGCAGGTGCTCCCTAAAAGTCACCTCGATCTATCTTCCCTACCAAACAACCTGCGTTATGCAGATGGGACAAACTTGATTGCTGAAAGGGAAGAGGACTTTCAGCACTTACTGCAAGAATAGATCCCCAACATGAATTACATCTCACTATAAAGACAACAATGCTCACAACTCAGCCAATAAACACCACCATGATAAGTGGAGAAGAGACGGAAGTTGTCAAGGATTTCAGTCTATCTGTGAACATCTGTGAAAGTAGCAGTCAGTAAATCAAGGACTGGGCACATCTGCTGCATATCATCTCTTTCGTATGAAAAAGCATATGGCACTTTGAAGAATGAAGGAGTAACTGACCCAAGCCACAGTGCTTTCAATTTCTTTATGTGCCTGTGAAAGCTCGACTTCCACAAAGGAAGACTGGAGAAGGATTGGTGCCTTTGAATGATGGTGTTAGTGAAGAACCGTGAAGGTACCGTGGACCGCAGAAGAACGAACATAGCTGTCTTGGAAGAAGTAGAGTCCAAATGCTTACTGGAAGCAGTGACGGTGAGCCTGCGTCTTACATACTTTGGACATGTTATGAGGAGGGGTCCATTTCTGGAGAAGGACATCTTGCACCATAAGGGTCAACCAAAAAGAGGAAGACTCTCAATGAAACGAATTGACACAGTGGCTACGAAAAGGAGCTCAAACATAGAAATGAGGGTAAGGATGGTGTGGGCTTGAAGAATCTTTTATTCTATTGTGCATAGGGTCTAGACTAGACCAATACTCTGAACATCTTGACCTGATTGGATTGACATTTGTAGAACACTGCATCCAACAGCAGCATAATACGTATTATTCTCAAGTGCACATGGAATATTCTCAGCCAATGGAAAACAGACCTTGGCAACTTAATAGAATAGAAATTATGCAAAGTATGTCCTCAAATGATAGTGGATAAACTAGAAATCAGTAACCAAAAGACACCCAAATATTGAGATTGAGAACACATTTATACATAACCTACAAAATCCCCGGTGATGTCAAAGGATCCCATGCTTAACTGGTAACCCAAAGTTGGAGATTTGAATCCCCCCACAGGCACTGCAGGGAAGAGCAGCAATCCATTTCTCACAATGTGGCAATCCACTTCCCCAAACCCAGCTATTAAACACTGTGCAGCACAGTTTTATTTGGACACGTCTTGAGTCACAGTGAGACCGGACGGATTCAATGGTTGGTGGTTTCATGGTACAATGTTGCCTTCTTAGGGAAGGCCTGGGTTTGATTCCTGGCCAGTGTGCCTCATGGGCAGCTACCGCCTCATCTGTCGGTGGAGGCTTGCATGCGGCCATAATGCTGAATAGATTTCAGTGAAATCTGGCTTCCAGATGAAGCCAGGCTAGGATGAAAATCAATCAATGAAAAGCCTGTGAGTCGCCATAATCCTATCTGTATGTGATCCAGCAGTGTTTTGTTCCATTGAGCATGGGGGCATCATTAATAGAGCCTACCTGGATGGTAAGTAACAATAATAAAATCAGCAATGACAAAAACCTACAATAGTATGGCTCAAATAGAAAGCATCCAGATAAATGAATTAAAACATTTTACATTAATGAAAATAAAACACAAAATACTCTATTGTGTAAGATACAGCTAAAGCAGTACTTAGAGGGAAATTACAGTATTAAAATGCTTATATGAGAAAATATTTAAATAAATATCTGAATTCAGAACTCTAAACTTCCAGATTTATCCTAATACCCAAACAAGATTGTACAGGGCAAAAAAACTACAGATTAATTCACTTCAAGCATAGACATATAAGAATACACAAAAGAATTTTAGCAAATTTAGTCTACCTTAAAGAATTAAAAGGGGCAAATTCAAGTTAAAGCAAGGGGATGGAAGAATATTATAAAAATTAGAGCAGAAATCAATGAAACTGAAAATAGAAAAACAGTATATAAAATTAATAACATCAGAAGCTGATTAATTGATAATGTTACAAAATTGATAAGCATCTGACCAGATTTATTATCACAATGAAGCTGACATATTTACTGATGCCATAGCCATTGAAAGGGTGATAACAAATACTATAATCAACCCTATGCCATCAATTCAACAAATTAGACGAAAAGGACTATATCTTTAAAAGACTCAAACCATCAAAACTGACCCTAGAAGAAATACCTAAGTTGCATAGTCCTATGTCAAAGACATGACATTTGCAGTTCAAAATTCCCAAAAAGATACATTTTACAAAAAATTCAGGGAAAAAAGAATGCAATTTTTTGCCCAGCATCTTCTGGTTGGTTTGAGTTGCCAGTGTTTTGATTAGCACCACTGTGCTTTAATGGCTGCCCCACCAGGGCTTCTCAGTTTATTAATAGACCCACAGGTTCTTCAAAGGTATTTTTGACTAAGGTGATTCAATAGGCATAGGAGAGTCCTTCCCCCCAAATGAAGCTGGAACAATGGGATTATTCACATAGAGAGAGGGGCCAGGGCCAAAGAGGAAGAGGAGGGTCCTCTGCAAGTTGGACTGACATGCTGGCTGCACGATGGGATCCGGCAGGGGATGACGGTGGGGATGGTGCGGGCCTGGCTGTGTTTGGTTCTGGTGCTGACATGTGGTTGTCATGAGTGGCGTCTGAGTCTATGGCACCTAGCAACAGGAATGTGTGAAAAACAAAATGAAAAATGCACCTCCACCACCCTTCAAACTTTAAACCAAAACGAAGTCAAAGTGGTCCACAAGCCTAAATATAAAGCATAGAAATAGAAACTTCTACAAGAGAACATAGCCGGAAATGTAGGTTACTCTGGCTTTCGCGATGAGTATAGAGATCGGACAGCACGAGCTGCTCCCCAGTAGAAAGAAGGGGATTTCTGCCCCACCAAGTGTGACCGTCTCAGAAGCTCACAGGGGCAGTTCTCCCTGTCCACAGCTATACTGTGAGTCAGCGTCGACTCAGTGGAAGTGAGTTTGGTTTAGTTTGGTATAGATGTGACATTAAAAAACACAATTCACTTGTATGGATGGTGATAAGACATGTAAGAGCCCCCAATAAAAGAATTAAATTAAAAAAAATCACAATCCACAAGAGAAAAAAGATAAACAAGACTATATAAAAACCAAACACTTTAGCAAAAGACATAGTTAAGAAAATAAAAAGATAACGGTACAGACTGGGAGAAAATATTGGCAAGTCATAAATCTTACAAAGACTTGCATCCAAATGTTTAGAAAATGATGACGGCAACATATGTACAAATAGTCTTGAAACAACTGATGTATGGAGTGTTATAAGAGCTATAAGAGCCCCCAATAAAACGATTTTTAAAAAACTTGCATTCTGAATATATAGACATTCTTATACTCAACAATAAGAAAATAAATAGACAATTTAAAAAAAAGGCAAAACAGCAAAACAGACACATCACAAAGAAGCGATCCATGGCAAGCAAGCACATACAAAGATGCTCAGCATCCTCTGTCATCGTGTTACTGTTAGGTACCCTGGAGCTTATTCTGACCCGTAGTGACCCTATGAACAAGCAAATGAAGCTCCTCTTGGTCCTGCACCATCCCCACAATTGTTCTGAAGTGTGAGCCCATTGTAGCCACTCTGCCAATCCATCTCGTCAAGGGCTTTCCTCTCGTTCGCTGCTCCCTTATTTCACGAAGCATGATGTCCATTGTCAGGTCTCTCCTGACAACAGACAAGAGACCAAGTTTCTCTATCCTAGCCTCTAAGGCGCATTCTGGCTGTACTTCTTCCAAGACAGATTTGCTTGTGCTTTTGGTAATCCATGGTACTTTTAATATTCTTTACCAGCACCATAATTCAAATGCAACGATTCTTCTTAGGTCTCTCTTACTCCATGCCCAAAGTTCACATGCACATGAGACCACTGAAAATACCATGGGGTTAGTCAGATGCATGTTAGTTCTCAAAGTGACATCCTTGCTTTTCAGCACTTTAAAGAGGTCTTGTACAATAGCTTTACCCAATGCAACGTGTCATTTGATCTCCTGACTGCTGCTTCATGAGCATTGATTACAGAGCCAAGGAAGACAGAATCTTTGACAGCCTCAATTGTTTCTCCATTTTTCATGCTGCACCTATTGGCCCCATTAGGAGGATTTTGGTTCTCTTTGCATTGTGCTGTAATCCATACTGAAGGCTGCAATCCTGGATTTTCGTTAGCAAGTATCTCAAGTTCTCTTCACTTCCAACAAGCAAGGTCATGCCATCTGCTTATCACAAGTTGTTTATAAGCCTTTCTCTGATCCCGATGCCGCAGTCTCTTCCTTCCTTACTCAGCATACAGGTTGAACAAACACAGTGAGAGGTACAATCCTGACTCACACTTCTCCTGATTTTAAACCATGTAGTAGTCCCTATTCAGTTCACACAACTGCCTCTTGCTCCGTGTTCAAGTTCCACATGAACCAGTGAAGCATTTGGGAATCCCCATTCTTCCCATAGCTATTTATCAGTTGTTATGACCCACACAGTCTAATACCTTTGCACATTTGTCTTTAGAAAAATTAAAATTAAAAACATAATGCGATACTACTTTTCACCTACTTAAATTGCTTTCTAAAAAAATCCTGACAATCTCAAATGCTGGTAAAGAACAGAACACCAAGAATGCTTTATTCATTGTTTTTGAATGTGCAAAAATGGCACTACTATGCTGGAAGACACTTTGAAAGGGAAACACATACTTCCACACAATTCAGAAATCAATCCTAGATATTTAATCAAGTGAATTGAAAACGTACATTTACATAAAACCTGTGTGTGGTTGCTCATGGAAATTGTTTTAATAATCAACCAAGATGTCTTCAATGGGGTTACGGATAAATGAACTGTAATAAATCTATATAAGGGACCATCACACAGCAGTAAAAAGTAAGTGAGCTATTGACTCATACAACAGCATGAATGAATCTTAAATACATTCTGTAAGTGAACCGAGCTCATTTCTGGGGACTAGGTTCCATCTCAGAAAGACCCTTAAGGACTGAGGAGAATTGTCCCAGCAGGTTTCCAACGCTGTTATCTTTATGGAAGCAGCAGATACAGTTTTATCTCGCCGTGAATGCCGTGTGGGGTCCACCTGTAGACCTTTCACCTGGGCTGTACCAGCTTGTCTTAGTGGAAAGAAAGGAATCAGACACAAAAGGCTACATATTGTACCATTGTGGGTTTTTTAAAATCATTTTTTGCTCATTTTTAAATCATTATCAGCTCTTATAACAATCCATAGAGCTACTGTGTCGAGCACATTTGTACAAATGTTGCCATCATCATTTGCAAAACATTTCTTTCTACTTGAGCCCTTAGTATCAGCTCATTTTTTCCTTCTCCGCCCACCCTCATGAACCCTTGATAGATTATAAATTATTATTATTTTCATATCTTACACCATCTGCTGTCTCCCTTCACCCATGTTTCTGCTGTTCATCATCCTGATTGGGTGTGGGTGTGGGGGTATTGTAAGCCAGTCATTGCAATTGGTTCCCCTGTTCTGCCCCACCTTCCCCCTACCCTCATGGTATTGCTACTCCCATTATTGTTCCTGAGGTGTTTATCTGTCCTGGGTTCCATGTGTCAAGAATTCTTATCTGTATCAGTGTATATACTCTGCTCTAGCTGGATTTGTAAGGTAGAACAGGTCATGATAGTGGTGGTGGGTGGGGGAGCATTAAGAACTAGAGGAATGTTGTATGTTTCATGAGTGCTATACTGAACCTGGGCTGGCTCCTCCCTTCCTTATGACCCTTCTGTGAGGAGATATCCAATTGTCCACAGTTGGGCTTTGGGTCTCCACTCCCTTATTCACATGGATATGATTGGTTTGGGTCTTCTGGTGCCTGATACCTGATCCTGTTGATACTTCATAATCACACAGGCTGGTGTGCTTCTTCCATGTTGGCTTTGTTGCTTCCCAGCTAGATGTCTGCTTGTTTATAGTCAAGCCTTTAAGTCTTCAGACACTATCTTTTAATAGATAGGCCCCATCAGCTTTCTTCACCACATTTGCTTATGCACCCATTTTATCTTCTGCCATCATGTCTGGAAGGTGAGCATCACAGAATGCCAGGTTATTAGAACAAACTGTTCTTGCTTTGAGGGAGAAGAGTGGAGGCCCAATGTCTGTCTGCTACCTTAATACTTAACATGTAAATATATGTACATAGATATATTTCCCTATCGCTATATGTAAATATATATATGCCTGTTTTTTTAGCTTTATAAATGCCCTTTGCCTCCTAGTTCTTTCCTCTCATTTTACTTTCCTCTTGTCCCATTATCATGGTCAACCTCCATTCGGCTTTCAGTAATTCCTCTTGGCTACATTACACTTGATCAACCCCCACCAGACATTCTATGTCGTCCTTGCCATTGATTTTAGATCACTTGTTGTTCCCTTGTCCCTGGGTTTGTTGGTTTTCCCCTTCCTTTCTCCCACCTCCCCCTCTCCCATGTCCCCCTGGAACCATCAATCTCATTCTTTTCTCCTCAGGATTGTTTATCCTACCTATCTTACGTAGACATGAAAAAATTGGAAGCTTATAAATAGTTCCAGGTCTGTCTGTTCTTATGGCAAGAAAAGGGCAAATGTACAGATGGAAACCAGTTCGATGTCACACCGGGAGCTAGAGACATTTTCTATAGAGGATCCCAACCAGGGCATTTGCTAGCGTTATGGAGTCGTTGTATATGACACTAGGTGCTGGATCCATGACTTGCTTCTTTTCTCACACCACAATGTGAATTTCACCATATGCACTTAAAACAAAACAAGCAAAAACAAAGAACAGGATACCAGAAGGTCCCAAGAGGGAAGGCAGCAAAAAGGGAGAAGACTGCTGAGCAGCAACTTTTGAAGCGGCTGAAAGAGGAGAACAGCAGCCACAATAATCATGGCTTCAAAAATGTTCCTGTAGAACCTCCTTTTCTTTTATCCGCTGCAGTGAATTCTTCATGAATCTGTTTCTCAAGAGCAAGTGCTACATGTGTCTCCCTGTGTAGGCCCCTGAGTTACAGTACAGAGTTTTCCCAACTGATTTTTATACAGACCACCCTTTTAAGAGAAAAAAATTGCAGCAACTTCCAGTTTTGACATCTATTAACATCTTGTTTTAAAAATATGCATAATCATATGCCTAAATATATAAAATATTTATAAATGCATATCTTAGGCTTATAGTTCCCATGTAGTAGAAACTGTAGCAAAACGGCAAACTGTCGCTGTTGTTAAAGTGCCCCCACGTTGGTTCCGGCTCACAGCAACCTTTTGCACACCAGAATGCAGCACTGCTCAGTTCTGCGCCATCCTCGCAATGGTGGCGTCGGAGCCCGTCGTGGCAGCCACCGTGTCGATCCATCTCCTTGACCATCCTCCTCTTCTGGCTCACCCTCTAGTTGACTCAGTGTGACGTTCTTTTCCAGGGATTAGCCTCTCCTGATAAGGTGTCCAAAGTATGTAAGAGGAAGTCTCGCCACCCTTGCTTGGGTCTAAGAAGCATTTTGGCTGTAAGACTAAGACAGATTTGTTTGTTCTTGCCGCAGTCCACAGATGGCTTAAATAGTCTTTGCCAGCACCATAACTAAAATGCATCCATTCTTCTGTGGTTTTGCTCATTCGATGTTCAATGTTCACCTGCATATGAGGCAATTGAATATACCACAGCTTGGGTCAGGCCACCAGGTCCTCAAAATGACGTCTTTGCCCTTCAGCACTTTCAAGAGGTCTTATGCAGCAGATTTACCCAACACGGCGTTTGACTTGTTGACTACTACTTTCATGAATATTGGTTGTGGATCCAAGCAAGATGAAATCCTTGACAACTTCAATGTTTTCTCCATGTATCATGATGCCTTCTATTGTTCCTGTTGTAAGAATGTTTGTATTCGTGACATTGAGTGGTAATCCATACAAGGCTGCAATCCTCGATCTTCATCAGTAAGTGCTTCAAGTTCTTCTGGATATCAACAAGCAAGACTGTGATATCTGCAAATCACACACTGTTAATAAGCCTTCCAATCCTGGTGCTACATTCTTCTTCATTTAGTTTACCTCCTTAGACGATTTTCTTAGCATATAGATTGAATGGTGAAAGGATACAGCCCTGATGCACACCTCTTCTGATTTTAAACCCTACCTTATTCCCTTGTTCTGTGGACGTAACTGCCTCTTGGTCCACGTACAGGTTCTGAATGAGCACAATAAAGTGTTCTGGAATTCTCATTCTTCTCTACACTCTCCATCGTGTATTATGATCTACACAGTCTAATGCCTTTGAATGGTCAATAAAACGCATTGTATCTTTCTGGTATTCTCCGGTTTCAGCCAGGAACCATCTGATGTCAGCAATGATATCCCTCAGGTCACATCGTCTTCTAAATTGAGCTTGAATCTCTGGAAGCTCCCTGTTGATGATGTACTGCTACAACCATTGTTGTATTATCTTCAGCACAGTTTTATTTGCATGTGATCTTAATGATATTATTTGATCATTGCCTCGTTCTATCAGGTCACCTTTCTTTTGAAGGAGTTCAAGTATGGATCTCTTCCAGTCAATTGGCCAGACAGTTGTCTGCTATATTTCTTAGCAGAGATGAATGCATGCTTCCAGTGTTCCATCAGCTTGTTGACACGTTTTAATTGGTATTTCATTAATTCCCAGAAGCTTGTTTTTGGCTAATGTCTTCAGTGCAGCTTGGACTTCTTCTACTATCATTGGTTCTTGATCATATGCTACCTTTTGAGATGTTTGTATGTCAACCAGTTCTTTTTGAAACAATGAGTCTGTGTATTCCTTGCATATTTAAAAACATTATTCATGGATCATTCAATCTTATGTCCATAGAATCCTTCAATAGTGTAACTTGAGGCTTGAATATTTTCTTCAAGTCTTTCAACTTGAGATGTGTTAAGTGTGTACTCCCTTTTCGGTTTTCTAACTCCAGGTCTTTGCACATTTCATTATAATACTTGGTCTTTTCATGCAGCCCTCTGCAATGTTCTGTTTAGCTCATTCACTTCATCATGTCTGCTACTTGCTCTAGCTTCTCTATATTCAAAAGCAAGCTTCAGAGTCTCTTCTGGGATTTGTTTTGATCTTTTCTTTCTTTCCTGTCTTTTTAATGACTTTTTTCTTTCTTCATGTACGAGTTTCTTGATGTCATCCCACCACCACTCATCAAGTCTTCTGTCATCAGTGTTTAATGTGTCCAATTTGCTCTTAAGATGGTCTCTAAATCCAGATAGGTTTTACTCAGGGTCATAGTTTGCCTCTTGGTTTATTTTCTTCAACTTCAACCTGATCTTACAAATATATTAGTAATTGATGATCTGTTCCACAGTCAACTGCTGACCTACTGCTATTGAACTTCTCCATCATCTCTTCCCACAGATGTAGTCAATTTGATTCCTGTGAATCTGGTGAGGTCTGTATGCTTATGTCATTGAAAAGCGTATTTACAACGAAGAAGTTGTGGGTCTTGCAAAATTCTATCATGTCCAGCTTCATTTCTATCCAAAAAAGCCATATTTTCCAACTACCGTTCCTTCTTCTTTGTTTCCAACCTTTGCAATCCATTAGCCAATAACGGCATTAGCTGGATTTCCTTGCAGGCATATAAATATTATGTTTTCACGGGCAGCATTGTACTTCAAGACAGATCTTGAAATGTTCTTTTTGATGATGAATGTGATGCCAGTCCTCTTGAGTTTGTCATTCCCAAAATAGTAAATCGTGATGTCTGATTCAAAATGACCAATCTCAGTCCATTTCAGCTCACCAGTGCCTAGGATGCCAATCTCTCTGTGTTCCATTCAATTTTTCAAACTTCTAATTTTCTATGTTACAATTATTAATCTATGTTCATAGCTATCTCTTCTAATTTTGAGCTATGTCTTACCAGCAAATGAAGGTCCTGAAAGTTTTACTCCATCCAAATCATTATGGTTGGCTCTACTTTGAGAAGCCAGCTCTTCCTTGGTCATCTTTTGCGTGCCTTCTTCTGTCGTTCATAAATGTTCAGGGGTTAATGCCTTAGGAACCTATTCCTTCTTCCTAGTCTGTCTTAGTCTGGAAGCCCCACTGGAACCTGTTCACGTTTTGCGACCCTGCTGGTATATTGGTAATGAAGCTTTCAGCTTTGCAGCAACATGTATGCTACCGCAACATGACAAACCAACAGACAAGTGCTGGGAACCATAGACACACATACACAAAAAACGATGACCCCGGTAAAGCTGGATTTAATAAAATTCATTGGGGAATCTAAATCATGAATGCCACACTTGACTTTGTTCCCACTCCTGTGAATGAATCCTTTGACATGGTGGGCTTGCACTGGGACTCAATTCCACTACCATTGTTCCCTCTTCCAACAGCTACACAGAGTTCATTTTTGTAGAATACTCGATGTCACTTAGGATGACTTGAAAGTGTTTGCAATTACTAACTCCCCAACGTAGCACCCATTATTACTACTAGACCCTGTTACAATTATTCTATTTCTATGCGCCTAAAGCTCTGTTGGTGTTTAATTAATGCAAACTCCTAGTGGCCCCAAGTATATTGGAGTAGAACTCTGACTCTGATGGTTTTTGATGGCTGTTTTTGCTTTGGTTGGTTTTTCAGAAACAGAACTCTAGGTCTTTTCTCTGAAGCATCTCTAGGTAGACTCAAACTCCCAACCTTTTGGTTCCAACTGAGAGCATTGACGGTTTGCACCATCCAGGCATCTCACCGATACCTAGCCTGTGATCATTCAGATTCCATCTAAATTCGACTTGGCCCTTGTCCTCTGAGGAGTCGAAGTGTGAAGGCAGCGCAATGAAGCAGACGGACATGATTTGTCTCTGCTTGAAAAGAGATGCCTTTATCGGTGATGGTGATGCAGCCTGCTCTAGAGGATTCTGACAGCAGGAAGATGCAGCCACCACCCTCAGGTTGGGATTTCAAAATCATGCACCACTACACTGATCTGTTTTGAACGTTGTGGAACTCCCTGAAGTCACTGTAATGCTTTCAAAACTGAGAGGGGGAAAAAATTCAGTTACATGTTGGCACGTCAACCAACAATTTAAATAGAAAAATTAAAAAAGATATTTGACACCTGGCTGTGTTGACTGCCTGTGATTTGAAGACCTCCCTGTCGTACCTATAAATAGTCAAGTGTTAACTGTGGAGTAATGTACCACATGGCTGTGTCAGAGAGAGAGGCTGACTGGAGCATTTTCAGTAGCATTGAGCGGTGTTCCTGGCCGACTCAAACAGACAGGAGATTCCAAAATTTCTTGCTCCCCTTGGTGTGTGTTCCCGTCTGCTGCACCACACCTGAGAAACCGTTTCGGGCATTTGGATAGAAGTGGGGCAGAGAAACCAAATCCTGTCTGGACCACACGCCAGCCAGATTGTTGTTGGGCCAATCAGCAGCCTCGCGGGGTTTCTTTTCCTTGTCAGCAAGGTCAAGATCGTATTGGAGGAGATGCAGGTTCACATGCTCGGAGACAAGCTTGGCACCTAAGACATACTCTGCCATTGTTGGCTTTTCTTGGATGCCATCTGTACAGAAAACAGATCACCAAATCTTCCTCCCACGCAGCCGCTGGATTGGTTCAGACCAACCTCCATAAATGTCAGAGGTTATTATGATCAAATGTAACACAATGGATCAAAACATTCATTCTCCTCCCCCCCTCTTTATTTCTTTCCCCCCCTTAAACCCTGACTGGTCTATGAAACCATTGAGAGCAAGGGCTATAGAGCACTCCTCTATATCCACAGGTCCACAGCCCTGGACACACAGCATTCAATCGACATGTTTTCAGCTCGGAGAGAGGGAATCCAATTGGAAAATGGTTCAAGGTAGAGCAAGGTAACCCAACTAAGTGACGGAACAAACGTGAGTCATTTTCGCTTTGGACTGCGGGACAATGGCTGTGTGCCCCGGCCCCAGCAGGTTCCCATCGTCATTCGTTCACGAGGGTTACATTTGTGACAGCTGCATCCAAGTTTCCTTTGGAAAAAAGAGTGGAAGAGATGCCGATTGTTTGCCCGGCTGCAATATAGACCCGAGTGCTCATATGCAATCCAATTGTTTTAACAAATCCTGCCTGGAGGTGCTCAAAATGCTTTTGATCTGGGTATTGGAGATTTTATAGATATAGATATACGGACACAGGTGTAGATGTAGGCACAGATGCAGACATACATATACATACTCGTATACATAAACATATACCTATACTAAGGACATATACTAGATACTCCTAGCTAGGAGTGGAGCCAAACCTATCAAGCTAGTGAAGTGTGGCCTTTGGAAAGAGAGTGAGGGACTCTGGGAACTGCTCTCTCTCTCTCTCTCTCTCTCTCTGCCCCTCCTACCTTCCTGCCTGAGGGAACTGCATCTGCCTGGAGGGTGGCCTCATGTGGTCCACCTGACCCTGAGAGCTACTCACATCCTGCCATGTTCCCAACCTTGGCTCCATACGACTGTGTACCCACCAGTTTGTGATCTTTCTGCTTCTCAGCTCACCATTCGGCATCCCTGGCCTGTGGCTGCATGAGTCTGAAGAGGGACTTATGGGCTAGCATCGGACTTACGGACTGGAGCTGGACTGGGCTGAGATGCCTTCTTTTGATATAGGATGATTTGTTGATATAAAGCTCTTTCTAATTCATAGATGAGTGTCACTGGATTTATTTCTCTAGACAACCTGGCCTAACACAATAGATAAATAGGTATGTATCTATATGTACATGTATATATACACATACCGTATACACTTGTGTATAGCTGAGTTTTTCAGCACAGTTTTAAAGCAGTTTTTGTGGTAAAATTAGGTGCCTTGGCTGGTATTTGGGTGGGCTTATACTCGAGTGTATACGGTATCTATGTAGGGAGACAGTCACAGAGACACAAATGTTAACAAACTCCCTGTTAACTGAAAGGCTAGAAGTCTCCATTCACCCAGAGGTCCCTCTGAAGGAGGGCCAAGTGAAACCAGCCCTGGAGAGCCCTGAGGGGCACAGTTCGACCCAGACACATATGGGTCTCTTTGAGTTGAAATCCACTCAGCGGCACGTGGTTATTCAAACTCGGTTTTCCTGATGATGTTCCCACTTTCCTGGACTTCTGTTACACCTCACTAGAAAACCTTAACAATCTACCCAACTGGCTCACTGCCATCGAGTCAATCCCAACCCATCATCACCCTATAGAACAGGGTAGAACTGCCCTCTGAGTTCCCGAGACCGTTACTCTTATGAAAATAGAAAGCCCCGTCTTTCTCTTACAGAGCTGTTGGTGGTTGGGAACTCCTGACCCTGCAGTTAGCAACCCAACAGGGAAACAGGCAATGGCTCCAGGGCTTCTCCACAATACCCCACCCACCAGCATGTTTACATCCCCACTGCCAGCCCGACGGCCTCTCTTCTTTAGTGTCTCCTAACCAAAGCTCCCCAAGCGCCTTGGATAGTCACAGCACAGATTCACAGGAAATCTCCACTTAAACCCTCAGAGAGGGAAAGCTCCCAAGGGAGCTCTTTCATCAGAGTTGGCTCTGCAGGTTAATGTGAAACCTTCTGATAAAACAGTACCCAAAATGAATGTTCAAGGCATCCATCCACCAGAGGGAGCCAAGACATGCAGAATCATAGGTACCACTGGCCCAGCACGCCCCTAAGCAAGCTTTTCAGACAGGACTCTGGATTTAGAGACAGGCAAGTATCCGTTTCGGGGTCCCAGGAAGGCGTGCAAAATGTCAGAGTCGGATTTCGTTCTTGGCTTCATTTTTCTCTTCAGCCATAGACCTGTGTAAGCCAGAAGAAGAAAACTACCTGGAAGGCACTGACATTCATAAATGCCCGCGGAGGCTAGTTTAAGGAGCTCCGATCTCAGAGTGGACTGCGCCCTGAGTTAATCACCACCAGGTCAGTGGTTAGAACCCACCTGCCACTCCTCTGGAGAAAAAAGAGGCTGTCTGCTACTGTAAAGATGTATAGTCCCCGACACCCAAAGGGATTGCTGTACTCTGTCCTATGGGGTCGCTGTGAATTGCAATAGATGAGATGGCAATGCGCTTGTTTTGTTTTTCAGTTTTCAGAACATGTGTGTGAAAATAGGAATAGCTCATGCTTACAGAAATTGCTTTCTACGTTGTGAAGAGATTTCACTTGGAGAGGCAAGTG
>NW_022106084.1:8129475-8130594 GCF_000313985.2 Echinops telfairi
CCAGCCATGTAAGCTCGGTGCTGGAAAGGCCTTGGTTTCCTTCCCTGTTGCAGCCCCAGTGCTAGAACGATGCCTGGCATCCAGCCGGTGTTCAGTGAATAGTTGCTGAATGAATGCTGGGCGAATCTAGGCAATTTCAACCCTGGCTAAAAGTTACCTGGCATATGCCAAGTAAAGCATGTGAAATGCGCCTTAATTTTTTCAGTGTCTCCCAAGCAGAATTGGGCGTCTTCAGAGTATTTAAGGAGTTAGAATGTTTACTTTGGGAGCAAGTAGATGCCATATGAATGGTTGATGCTTGACGCACGACAACGTGCAGCCTAACATCCTTTAGTGCAGAGAGCAGATTGCCCAAAGGTAATTGGACAAAACAGAAGACTACTCGTTGGCATTATTTAAGTCCTTGCTAGGCGGCCTGGTGGAGTATAAATGTGTATGTTATGAATGTTGCAGTGTACTATTACTGAAGCTGGAGAAAGGGTATAGTTTAGGGGGAAAACAACAACAACACTTTTTCCTTAAACATACACACACTTTCACTTTGACCTGGGTTATAGAAACCTGGAAAATAAAGCAAGTTGAAAATTCCCTAATATTGCCTTCCTTACATCTAGCAATATTTGCACTTTATCTTTGGCATGTACACCTAGAGGTAAAAATAAGTATGCTTATAGTCAGCCTATGCATTTCAATACTGGTGTAGGATAGAGACCACACGGTGAGTGGAAAGTGTGTCAGTTTTGGAACTCAACCCCACAGGTCTGTCACTTCCTATCTCCGGATTTGGGGCAAATTCTTTTGTCTGTGTATAGCTCAGTTTCCTTAAAGGAATCAAGAGATGGCATCGTACAGAGGTAGTAGAGCTAGCACAGACCTTTTAATTAGGAGTTTGTTTGACTGTGTGTTAGTCTGGGTACTTTAGAGAAACAAATCCATAGAAACTCATATGTATAAGAGAGAGTTTTATATAAACATTAAGTGCACATCAAGAAAACATCCCAACCCAGTGCTGCCCAAGCCCACGAGTCCAACATTACCCCATTTGTCTGACACCAATCCACAAAGTTCTCCTCCATCTCACAAAACAGACGCAATGATGCCAACTGCAGGAGGAAAGCC
>NW_022106084.1:8132296-8134019 GCF_000313985.2 Echinops telfairi
GTGATTAACTTGTTATAATATGTCTGAACAGGACCTGTTTGAGATCTAGTTTGAGGCCCTAAGAAGGATTCGTTTCAAAGAGCCCCTAGCAGAGCAACCTCAAAGTCATGTCTACCAAGAGGTGGAAGGGCAAAGCCAAAGTGAACCAGTCAAGAGCAAAAGTCATGGCAACAGTTTTTGAGGATGGTCAAGATATTTTCTTTGTCAGCATTCTGGAGGACCAAATAAGGATGAGATCTGCCTATTCAGAGTGCTTTGAGAAAGTAACCCATAGCCGAAACAGAAAACTTCCCTAGAGTATCCTTCTCCACCATACAATGCTTCTGCTCCTTCATTTAATCAGAAAAGGACAATTGTGTGAGCATTTTGATAGGAAATCATTAGGTACACACTATACAAGCTCCTGATTTGGCTCCGTGTGGCTTCTTTTTGTTTCCTAATCTGGAAAAGACCTTTAAAGGACACCCATTTTTCTTCAGTTAATAATGTAAAAAAAAAAAAATTGCGCTGATGTGGTTAAATCTCCAGAACCCTTCCCCCCCAATCCCTTGTGTAATTTTTGCCCTGGGCTCCTAACGTGCTCATGCTTTCCCTTCTCAAAACTCTTGACCAGGCCCTTCCCCGAAAAGGCACTACCTGGTCAATTTGGTTAATTAGATCTCACTTGTGGTGCTGCTGGGTAAATGCTGGGCTTCTAACTACCAGGTTGGTGGCTCGAACTCAGTAGTCACTCTACAGCGGAAAGAGGAAGCTGTCTGTACCCATCAAGATGTACAGCCTCTGTAACCCGTGATAGGGTTGCTCTGGGTCAGAATCGACTTGACAGCCATGGGGCATTAGCTTTAGTTTGTCATTGATGATGCATCTCAAATATCACCTTCTCTAAGTCTTTTTAAGACTGCCAAGCTGATACACTCTTTCCTTCTCTAAACTGCCAGCCAGCCCTCTTGCCTTTTTGCCCTTTCATGAGCTTATTAACATAAATCATGATCTCTTACCTTGTACTTTTCAGTGTCCGGCATCAGAGGTGGGTGACCCAAGCAAGCCTGTGGTGGAACACATAGGAAACTGTTTGCTAATTAGTAAGGACAAGTAAGCCTATGTGTAGCTTGCTTACTGAGTAGACTGTCCCAGTCAGGGACTGTTCATCTGAAAAGAGGCTTTGATTCCTTAAGAAAATGCTGTGGGGTTGGGAGAGGAACAATTGTTAGTCATACCTAGAAGCAGAGACTTCGATGTTGGTGGGGGAAAGGTGGGCGGGGGAGAACGCTTCACTACAGATTAGAAAGTAGACACAAGTAAGCCTGTGCTTACCTGGCTTGTGGGGTATGCCGACACGGCGTAGCGGGTAAAGTTGTGTTCTTGTTGAAGGCTGCGGAGTCGATTCACCTCAGAGCACCGCAGAGGCAGAGGAGGGTTGCGTCATGGGGTTTCTTGGTTGTACTTTGTGGAAGCAGATCATTGGCTCTTTCCCCTTCAGCCTGGCCCAAACCCCCAAACCTTCCGTTGGTAGCTCAGCACTGACTGTTTGCATCCCCAGGGCTCCTTTTAAGCCTAGAATCCGCACCAAACCCATTCCCTGTGAAGTCACTTCACACTCATCATGACCCTGGGGACAGCAGAGCACATCTTTCCCCAAGCAGACGGCCTCAGCTTTGTTCCCAGGAGCAGCTGGTGAGTTTGATCTGCCAACATCTTGGCTGGCCACTGAGCATTCACACCA
>NW_022106084.1:8134964-8136769 GCF_000313985.2 Echinops telfairi
GTGTTGATGTGTAGAGGTGTGGGCTACAGGACCCAGAAAGACATTCAGTTGTAAGAGTGCTTCTTCTCCAGCTCAGAGTACTGCAGGAAACATCAAGCTGACCTGTTGGAGTGAACCCTTAGTTAAAACTGGAACTGTCCCCCTTTGCCTAAGTACATCATGTCCAGAAGGCTTCTAATGAGAACGGAGCCCCTGGTTCTTGACTCTCCGACCCCCTCCCCTCAATGCTTTTGTAGCTGGGCAAGCAACATAATGAAAAGACAGTGTATGCAATCTTCTGACTCTGTTCATTTTAAGCTTTAATATTGTCTTTCATTGTTCATTCAAAAATGTTCAGTTGTGTTATAGAGAGGAGCCCTGGTGCAGTAGTGTTTATGCAGTGGGCTGCTGACTGCAAGATCAGCAGTTCGAAGCCACCAGCCACTCCCTAAGAGAAAGATGGGACTTTCTACTTCCATAAAGAGTTACAGTCTCGGAAACTCACAGGGGCAACTCCGCTCTGTCCCATGGGGTCACCATGCGTCGGCATCACCTCGATGGCACCGCGTGTGAGTGTTTCATATATAGCTGTATAAATAAGTTGCAGGAACTACCTACATTGAAATAAAATTTCTTTTAGAGAAAAATGTGTACAAAAGTATAACAAAAAATGAGAGGTGCTTCTTCCTACAACAAAGGACCTATGGGGAACTGGGAGTCCTTGTGTGGGGCAAATAGTTATGTGTTTGGCTACTAACCCAAAGGTTGGCAGCTTGAATCCACCCAGAGAAACCACAGAAGCAAGACCTTGACACTCTCTTTCTGAAAGGTCACAGGAATTGAAAACCCGAAGGAGCACCCTTCTCCTCTGAACGATGGGAGGGGGGGCGGGTTACTCCAAGGCAGCTGGTTTTCAGAATGTTGAGGTCAAGGCCCCTCTCTTCTTGGGTTCAGCGTCAGACACCGAGAAGTGAGACCCTGCCACTGTAATGCATTTTCATAAGGTTTTTCATAAGATGAGACCGCAGTTTGCAAAGGCCCCGATAAGGAACCATACTTTCTCAGATGGGCCTGGTGGCTTGAGACCATTGTTGTGATTGGCTTTTTATGAAGTGGATGCTGTGTGCCAGTCACTTTAGCCCCAAAGCAAACAAATAAACTCACTGCCAGAGAGTCCGCGCCGACTCACAGGGACCCTCTAGGACAGGGCAGCACTGCCCCCGTGGGTTTCCGAGACTGTAGCTCTTCACAGTAGTGAAAAGCCTCATCCTTCTCCCAGGCACTGTCATAGCTATTTTATTGAATTCTCATAGAAATGTAGCCCCAAACCGAACCCAGTGGCATGAACTCGATTCCAAGTGTAACAGTGTTTCTGGGCCTGTACATCTGTATGGGAGCAGACAGCTCTTTCTTTCTGCTGCGGAGTGGATGGTGGTGGACTTGAACTGATGACCTTGCTGTTAGCTGCCCAATTCTTACCCAGAGCACCATCAGAGCATCTCCGTCCCCATGATGTGGACGAGAAGTTAGATGACTTTTGCCCATATCACACTGGTAAGTAAGTTATCGATCAGATTTTAGAGGAATTCACCAGCGCTCTCTAAAACCTCCTTCAAGTACATAAAATCCGTTTCTTCCCCTAACCTCCTCCCAAGGCTTTTGGGGCCCTTTCGGTGGGCAATTCAGCACAAGAGAAAGGTGATCAGAGTGAAGACAGGTTTGGCACCTGGCCAGGACACAGCTGCAGTGCCAGCTCAGCAGCCCCGGGCAGAGTGGTGTAACTCTTGAACACAGTCCTCTAACTGTTTGCAGTTAGAAATGCAACA
>NW_022106084.1:8137981-8139051 GCF_000313985.2 Echinops telfairi
TGTTAAAAAAAAAAAAAAAAAAGAAATACTGATGTTGTGGATCACAGCCCAACGCACAGGCACACTGCCACCAGGGCTCCTACTGAAGGGATAGGGGCATGTCAATCAGATGCTGCAGGCTCTGACTTAGGGAGGGGTCAGTTGTACCGATCTGCTGGGTATCAGAGTGAGCCATCTCAGGAGCAGGAATCACACAGGCTAGATTCCACCCCTACACCTTCCTATCTTCAGGTTGACTTGAGATTATGTCACGTCCACAGTCGTCATCCAATGCTGCAGACGGTCAGCTCCTGCTGGAAAAGCCTGCACAGACTTGCTCAAGGCCACCTTCTCCAATGACATGGTAGAACCACAATTCAAACCCGATTCACACATGGAGGAGACGCTGTCGCTGAGCAAGGTCACATCGTACTGTTTCACCGCACTCATTGCCTTCACAGGCAGCGGCTGTTGGGGTGGAGATAGAATAATACTGAGGAGGATGTGTTGTTTGTAGTTAAGGCTCTCCAGGAGCTTGTTGAAGCTGAGCAGTCGAAGGAGACTGATCCTCTCTTATTAAATTCTTTTGTTTCCCCATCGTTTTATTAGGGGCTCATACGACTCTTACCACAATCCATACATACATCAATTGTGTAAAGTACATCTGTACATTCATTGCCCTCATCACTGCTCCAAATCCTTTCCGCCACCGGCCTCCCATCCATCCCAGCACGTCCCCTCAACCTTCTGCCACCCTCATGCTTCCAGGAAGAGGAAGCAGAATGCGGGCAAGAGAGCAGGGCATGATGTCGGGTGTCCAGGCTCCTGTGGGCAGTGGTGTTCAGAAAGTGTCGCTGAGTGACTGAGCCTGATGACAGGGGTGTGAAGGCCGAGCCAGGCTGGAGGGGAAGCAGTCACCCCTGGGCTACCAGGGCAGCTTGGAGAGGGGCCCACGTCCCCTGGCTCCGATTGTGGCTTCCATATTCTGGATTGCATACTCAGAGCTTTGCAGAATCTTGCTGCTCTAAGGGCCTTCAGGGATGGAGGGAGCACAGTAGGTGTTGGTGAGCTGAAGAAAGCCCAGCCCAAGC
>NW_022106084.1:8139958-8147781 GCF_000313985.2 Echinops telfairi
TCTATAAATGCCCTTTGCCTCCCAGCTCTTTCCTCTATTGTGGTGACCTTCCCTCCTCAGTGAAAGAAATGCTCTTAGTAATTATCCCGAGAGAACATCCGCTACAAGGTGCTGGCTGCACTTGGTGTTCGACGCTGTGAGATATGGAGGTGTTCACTGCCATTGAGACGATGCTGACTCATAGCAACCCTACAGGACAGAGAGAGGCTTCCACCCAGGGTTCCCTAGGCTATAATTCTTCAGGAAAGCAGTCTGACACACTGTCTCCAGCAGAGCAGCTAATGGGCTTGAACCATCGGCCTTTGGGTTTGCAAGTACTTAACCACCACACCACCAAGGCTCCACACTATATACCAGTGACTCTAGAACTGCGGTTCTCAACCTGTGGCTCTCGACCTCTTTGGGGGTCGAATGACCCTTTCACAGGGGTCGCCTGATTCACAACAGTAGCAATGAAAATCATTTCATGTTTGGGGGTCACCACAACATGAGGAACTGTGTTAAAGGGTCTCAGCATTAGGAAGGTTGAGAACCACTGCTCTAGAACATAGGTTACAAATAGACACTGTCAGGGGCCAGGCAGTGTATTGGTGGGGAAGAAGTAATGGTCATCATTTACTTCCTACAGTGTCCAAAGAAACTCTATAGAAATTTCAATCCTCTTTTCAGTGGATTAGGTTTCCCTCATGCAATCTTAAAAATAGATCAGCTCTTAGTATGGTTTACGGAGCCCTGAGAGCATAATGGCTGTACATTGGGCTGGAAGACACAAGGTCGGCAGTAAGAAGCCATGAGGGAGAAAGACACCGCTCTCTGCTCCCATAAAGAGTTACAGTCTGGAAAACCCATAGGGGCACCGTCGCAGTTACATAATCTGGTGTCAACTTGAGACTACTAAGAGTGAAGAGGTAGATTTTAGCTTGTCAATCAGGTCACCCTTTGATGACCTCGTTTGGAAGCGCTACAGAGATAAATCGCTCACTGGAGGGCAGACCCACTCTCACTCCCTGGGAAGTATTCCTGTTCACAAGCCACATGGAGACACACTGAGGGAGCCAGAGCTCTGGAGCTGGAGGGCTACATGGAGGCCCACGCCAGTGCTGAGATGTCCACTGCCACTAGATCCACAAAACTGTCCACCACTGGTCTGTGATCTTCCTGCATTCTGTGTCATGACATGTGTTGCCTGCGTCTGAAGAGGAACTTGTAGATTGGTATCACACATATGGGCTAATATTGGATTTATGAACTTGATCATGATGAGGCTGGGATAATTACTTTTTGATATTAATTTTTTCCTATACATAAATGACTGTCTATGAATTTGTTTTTCTAATCATCTCGGACTAACACAGGCACTTCTACCCTGTCCTAAAAAGTCACTAGGAAGCATTGCTTTGATGGCAGTGAGCTTGTTTGATTTCGTTGGCTTATCTCATAGTGGTCTCTCAACTTTAATCCTTTCCACGGGAACACACTTTGCCAGCATCCTAAATGTTGGGGGACGTTCTGTGTTTTTCACCATCATTTTCCTTGAATCATTTTCAGATCTGGTCCTAGACGCAGATCAAACTTTATTTCCTTCTCACTTTTGATTGAGAGATGGGTATAAAGAGTAGTTTACTGTCCTCCTACCTTTACTCTGAGGACAAAGGAAACAGCGGGGCAAAGGTAATGATACCACTGAGTCAGGGCCGAGATGCTGAGTCCCGTTGGGTCTGGGTCATAGCAGGCAGTGAGGGCTGAGGCTTCCTGGGAGCGCGCCTTGGTCAGAGGGCAGAGCTGCTTCTGGTCCAGCTGCCTGTTGCCCTCGAGGGACAGACGCGTAACCTGGATTGCTAAGATGACACTGGATATTCAGATTGTATTGGTGTTGTTTCTTGATGTCCAATGCTTTCCCCCGCCTCCTCGTTTGAAACACAGGAAGATGATGATGGAGGCAAACAGACCACATTGCAGGTCACGTGTGACAGAGGAAGAAATGTGTTTCGGACTTCTTCTTCCTTAAAAAAATCTCTTGTCTTTATCGCTCACCTGAGTTTCTGATTCATGAGCCAACTGCCCGCTAGACACGGAGGTATGCCGTCAGCTATCGTGACTGAACCCACCGACTCCCTCACCTCCATGCATAGAACCCCGCCCACACACACACCCAGTGATGCATAGAACCCCGCCCCCCCCACACACACACCCAGTGATGAGGGCGTCCATACCCAACTCACAGGGACTGCCCTTGTGCCAGAGCACAACTGTGCTCCCCAGGCTTGTCTCATGAGCACATCACCAGGCCTTTCTCTCCAGGCACTTTCTGGGGGGCTCCAACCTCCAGGCTCTTGGTTGGCAACTGAGCCCCTTGACGAGTTGTCACACCCCGGGCTTCGCTTTTGCCCCTCGCTCCCTGCCATTGAGTTGATTCTGATGCACAGTGATGCTCTAGGACAGGTTAGAACTGGCCCCGCGGGTTTCTGAGACTAACTTTTCTTCATTTGCTTTCTTGCTTTAACTTTTATTTTAAGCTCAATTTACTCCTGAGCCAGAAGTTTTTGCTTCTTCAGTTTCTAATGGGAGATCTGTTTCTTCTGTGCAACCTCCTCTTCTGGGTTAGGAATGATTTTGTTCCTTTTCCGTCAGGATCATTTCAATGTGGCAGGGGGAGCTCATGAATGGATTGATCCAGCCATGAGCTCTGTAAGTCTGGCAGAACCTGTTGGGGACTTTGTCCAGCTGGATGTTCTCAGCAACCAGAGAATACACAACTAAACCCTTAAGTTCAGCATTGCGCTCTGAATTTTTAAGGAGGTGCAACAAGAATTCAACACTCTTTTTGGACCTCTGGCCTTGGCTCCAACCCCACTCTTTGGCCTAGGTGTACCTGCTGACTCCACCATTGTAACGTCGGAAGGTCACACACTGCTTCTGCAAAGTGACTTCTTTCAAATACTTGGTGGCTTTCTGGAGATGCATACCCTGGGCAGTTTCACTGGTGTTTTTAAAATGGACTCAAAGATTCAACCCTCTTGATTTGCATGATTTTGTGGAGTTTTCTGGGTCACGAACCATTTTGGCAGATTCCCTCAGGCTGCTACAAAAAGAGACAAAAGCTCTTTACAGGAGTAGAAAGCCTCATCTTTCTCCCACAGAGCAACTGGCCGTTTTGAACTGCCGACCTTGTGGTTAGCAGTCCAAGTCGTAATCACGACTCCACCAGGACTCATTTCCCACACCCCCCCAAAGCTGTTCTTCCTACATTCATGCTTATCACGAGTGGGGCTGCCATCCATTCAGAGACTTAAGCTAGAGCTGCATACATCAGCACCCCCTTGCCTCACCCCCCACGGTCCAGTGTATCACTGCATTCCCTGGATTTGACTTTGAGGATGCATACCTTTCAACTCTTCCTCCTATTGCAATTCATATCCCTTCAAACCTGCCCTCATATCTACAGTTGGACGAAGTCGAAGACAACTGAAGGCCGTGATGAACGTCTCCCTTCTTTCCCTCCCTCTCCAGTGTCCCTGTCATATGATTTGGGCTCAAGAGCAAGTATCTAACATTCTGCGCGTGCTCAGCTTGCTGTACATCTCTGGGTTTACTGAGCCCAACACCCCCCTGCCTTTTTCCCAGCCTGGCTAACTTCTACTCATTCTCGAGACCCCACTCATTCAGGCGTCACCGTCTCCACACAGCCCCCCATGACCATCTCAGCCTGGGTTAGCTTTCCTCCCTCTGAGTACCTCAAGCTTACTTCTCCCTGCACGTCTGCGTGCGTGAGGCCAACCCAACAGACCCAGCGCTGCCACAGGACAGAGTCCGAGTTTCCGCATGTCTGTACCTCTGCCACCTTCAATATAGTAGGCATAGAGTAGGCACGCCCTCCAGTTGTGCTAAAGGATTCTGACTGCGTATGGTGTGTGCTGGCCTGTGGGGCAGCTTAGGAAGGGCAGTTGTTTGCCTAAGAATCTCCTCTTAAAGTTATACTTTCTGTATACTTGTCATCCTGGAATCAATCCTGACGCGTAGCGTCCCTATAAGACACGGTAGAGCTACTCCTGTGCATTTCTAAGCTTGGAACTCTTGATGGGAGTAGAAAGCCTCATCTTTCTCCTGATTCTTAGGGGTAACTTTCTGAAATTGTTTTTACTTTTGAGAGCTTCTCCCCGGGCCAGTTGTGTATCCTTTCCAGAGAGCATTCATGGGGCGTCTCTACAAGGTAGCAGAGGTTCATCGGCACCAGCTCTGTGTGGGGTTGGCACAGAGGGCTGTGGCGGGAGGTGCCTGGCTCTGTTGAGTCGGTTAGACCTTGATCAAGCTATCCACCGTCCTTGAGCCATCTCTCCGCAGGTGTGAGGTGACTTGAAGGGTCCATCGCAGACTTGCTTTGAAGACTCAGTGAAATAACAATGACCACAGCACAATAACGGCAACTTCTTGAACTAGGTTGGCCTGTCATAAGCACTCAGCACATTAAAAAAAAGAAAAAGATGCTTGTTTTTAAAAAATATATGCTATTGCAAATACACACCACAAAACATAGCACAATTCAACAATTCAATTGAAGTCCTCGGCACATTTTAACTCGTCCTATAGCCCACCTCAAGGAGTGCATCCAAGTTTCTTAAAGAGGCCAAGATTTCTCCACCAAGGTTGCCATGGTAACAGTAGCATCAGGACCACGGTGACTGCAAGTACCTGTAGACAGTGCACTGTCAGCCAGGCCTGCCTGTTGATGTCCTCCTCATCAGGGAAGCTTGGGGGAGGAGGCGGGAGATGGATGTGAGCAGGCTCTTTAGAGAAGAGCATAATTCTTTTCTGCTACACATGATGAAGCCTCTCTGGTGCCTCTCCTTCCTGGCCCTCACCTCTTAGCTGCTGCTGCTCTTCCTGGGGCCGCTCTTTCTGCCTCAGCCTCTTTCCTGGCTCTGCTCTCTCCAACCTCTCCCAAATAATATTCAAAGCTGCCTCGAGTCTGCCGTTGGCATCAGCCAATTAGCCCTCATTGTAAGGTTGCAATAAGCCTCCCAGAGAAGTGGCACCATTGTTGTGCGCTTTTATGCAGTGCTGCTTCCTACCATTCTAAGGAGAATGTAACAATGCCTCCCTCACGCCCAGCTGAAAGCAGCCTCAGTTTGAAACGCTTTCAGAAGGCCATCTGCCATCTCCTTGCCTGAACACAAGATCAGACACGGCCCTCGTGAGTCAGCACTAAAAGGTATCAGGGCCCGGACGCCTTTTTATCTCCCCCTCCTTTATAACACGGGAGAAAGAAGGAAATAGGCTGGAGGCTCCCCAGCTGAGAGGTAACACTGAGACATGGCCAGAGCACTGTCGGGGGAAAGGGGAGCTGGCCTGTCTTTTCTGGTGGTGGATGAGCCCCTTGCAGCAGGCACCTGACTCCCAAGAGCTCCTGGCTTTGCCGGGTTCCCCTGGCCAGCGTTTGAGAGTACCGTGCGGCGGAGCACTGTGAAACAAACACACGGGGCAGTGACCATGCTGGGCTGGGTCCCGATGGCATCTCAGTTTACCCCCTACCATGCATTTGATCGTGAAAATCAAACATGGTCTGCTCAGCCTTCACTTGTTGCTATCAGGACAACTCTGACTCTGAGCCAGCCGCTAGGCCGAACTAGAACTAGAACTGCAACTGCCCCGTGAGGTTGCCAAGGCTGCCAGTCTTCATGGGAGTAGATGGCATCTTTCTCCTGAAGGGTGAGTGGTGGGCTGGAATTGCCACCTGCTGGCTAGCAGGCAAGTCCTTGACCACTGTGTGCCCCGCGCTCCTTTCTGTCCTCCGTGACCCATGGCCATGGAGTGGATTTCATCTCGTAGTGACCCTGTAGGAAAGGTGGAGCTGCCCCCTTGGGCTTTGAAGGCTGTCATCTTGAGGGAAGCACAGCCACGTCTTTCTCCTTTGGAACGGCGGGTGGGGTCAGCCTTGGGTTAGCGACCAAGCGCTTACTCACTGCACCACCTGGCCTTCCTGCCACCATCTTTGCCGAGGTCCGAAAGGCCATCCCTAGTGTGGTGGGAATGTTATTTGTGGTGGAAGGGAACACGTGTATTCATTTTGCCAGCAATGGGAGACCGTTGCTGCAAATCGTAACCGGCATTTGGAATCCAGCTAAGTATAGATAATGGCATTGGCAGAGGGAGACGCTGCTCCTGCGAGCTGAAGATAATAGGAGCGGTGACCGTCAGGGCAGCTCTCCTGGCCCAGCAAAAACACCTCAGAGACTTGGCATAAGAGATTCAACAAGGAAAAAGAGGCGAACGCCGCAGCTCCGTCGCTTTCTGGGAGAGGTGCCGCTCCAGGGTCACTAATGTATGGCTGGACGGTGTAAGGGCGCTTTCTGTGGGAAAAAATTCAATCGGAGGAAATCCACTTAACTGAAATAGAGGATCTCATCTGCTGCAAAAAACAATAGTTTTAATAAACAAGCTTAAGAAATGGGGTGTGAGGGCAGTACCTAAATGCTCTCAGTAAGCGAGCGCGTGCGCTAATTGTCTCATCAAAGGGCCAGTGTGAATATTTAGATGCTTGCTTTAAAAGGCGAAACCATCCATCAGTTGCCTTGCATCCTTCTTTCACTTCATGGCATCAACAGCACAACCATGGGAGACAGACTCTTCTCATGCTATAGCCATGCCAAATCGTTCACAGCGGTCCTGTTTTCCCACTAGCCTCTGAGGAAAATCCGACCGACGCTTATCCCCCCCAAATCAAGGGTGTTTTCCGTGCCGGAACTCACGGGCTTGGTGGATGATGACCTTTCCCATGTCCTATTCCTGTTGCGAGGTGGGGACTAAGTGGTACCAGAGAGGGTGACCTTCATCACACCAAGACTTCCGGCGGAACGGGTCAGCTGTGGACGCCCTCTCCCTCACAGGCCTCCTGGCTGGCTGGCGTGCATTGCAAAATTGAGGGTCAGACCCTGGTTTCCTTCGAGAATCTGGAGATGTCCACAGCCTTCAAAAGGAGCTGGGGACGCAAAGAGAAGGAGAAACAGCATCCTCCAGAGAAGGCAAATGGCCTTCTGTTGCACTCCCCAACCTGAGAAACCAACATTTCAAATGGTCCACACGCTAGGAGTGACCCTACTGCAAGTAGCATCCAGAGCCACTCTCGAACTCCTATGTCAGCGTGGGCCACATGCTGGGCTGCCAACCACACAGCCAGCAGTCGGAAACCAGCAGCTGCGCCCCCAGGAGAGAGAGGAGCCATTGTTTCTATAGGAGCAGATGCTCTGAGTCCAGGGTTTCCACAAGTGGAGCCCAGCGTGAGAACAGAGTCCTGGGTGGCACCCCACAGGACTGGGCCAGAGAAGACCACGCCTTCCTGTCAGGGTGGTGGGGCCTCCCCTCCACCAGCCTTCTGGGGGTGCTCAGACACCAAACCGCTCTCTTCTGCCCCTCCCCAAACTCTTCCCCACTAAGTCACTGCGGCCTGTTTTCCACACACCAGTTTCATTGTCTGCTGAATGACTTTGGCTCTGCCATTGCTGGTCATGTGGCATAGGTTTAAAAGCTTTTTGAAAAAGCTTGTACTTTTACATCTGTTCAGAGTTTCCTGCCCCTCTGGGGACTCTTCACCACCACCACCACCACACACACACCCCCTACCCCCGCTCTCCCCTTTCCAGGAGACCAGTGGCTCCATGATTATTTGGTCATCCAAGTGAATAGCCTGCTTTCATTTTCATTTTTGGTGGCAAGGTTAGGAATTTTTCAAAAGACTGAGAGCTTATTATAAAGCTTCCTTCATTAAAAAAGATGTGTAGACATTTCAGTAATGGTGATTATCATTCTTGTTTATTTTGAGATCTTAA
>NW_022106084.1:8148765-8152935 GCF_000313985.2 Echinops telfairi
ATGTTTTCTCGATGCACAGTTAACCTTTACATAAAACTCTCTCTTATACATGAGTTTCTGTGGATTTGTTTCTCTAAAGTACCCAGACTAATCCAACTCTAAACAAACTCACTGCCATCAGTCTCATAGCTACTTTCTTGTACAGGGTAGGGCTGCCCTTTGGGGTTCCTGAGACTGACTCTTTACAGGAGTAGAAAGTCCCATCTTTCTCCCAAGGAGCAGTTGGTGATTTTGAACTGTCGACATTGTGGTTAGTAGCACAATGCCTAACCATTACACTACCAACTCTGTCTGCTCTGTTCTGTGTGTGTTCAGTTGGCAGCGAGTATTGACCCCAAAATATGCATTTTCCCAACTAATGCCCTTCTGTGAAATCGTCATTGATTGTCCACCACACACTCGTCCTGGGAGAGCCTGTAGCCCCCGACAGTCCTGAAACAACACTGTTTTGCAGAATTTCGTCACTGACACACACAAGAACTCCTTTATTTGTCTATGGTGTGAGTTGGGGTTTAATGCTTCTTCCATAAGGTGAAGCCATCTAACTGTGAAGGAAATTAAGTGAATCCATAGCTAACGGCTCGTTTTTAAACAGCAGACTATGCATGTAATACTTCCTCCATTTCCCAACCATTCCATCTTTAAGGGCCCCTCTCTCTCTCTAGAGAAGCAGAGAAACTGAAGCAGTGTCGGGGAAGGACGGTGAGTCGGTGGTCCCTCTGGGCTTCCCTTTGGTTCTCAATTCTGGCGAGGGTGAGAAAGCAGCCGGCTCTAAGTCCCAGTGGGCTCTCTGATTACTTGGCACAGTCTGAACTATCACCCTGACCTCGTCACAAGTAAAATGAAGAGCCTCGCAGAATTACAAGTTTGAGGTCCGTATCTGCCGAACTCATTTCATAAATGAATTTCCTTGACTTGATGCCGATGCATTCCAACACACGTTCCCCATAGGCGGCAGAGCAGAGGTGTACTTTTCCAATGGCTCTTCAGTGACTGATATGGTAGGAAACAGATCACCAGGCCTTTCTTCAGAGGCACCTCTCCATAAAGGTGAATCTCCAGCCTTTTGCTTGGAACAGTTAATGCAGTCAGCTGATAACCGAAAGGCTGGAGGTTCAAATCTACTCAGAGGACTTATTACATTCCAGACACTGTATATTAAGGATTTCACATTCGTTATCTCATTAAATTTCCATAAAAGGTACACCCTAGACATCATTATCCTGTTTTTCACATTGAAAAGCAGGGCTCAGAAAGATTCAGTGACTTGGGCAAAGCAGAGGTGGGATTCCAGCTCAAGTTTGAATAACGCCTCACAGGCACGGGACTGACACAACTGCATTATCCTGACCAGGCAGCAGCAATAAGGTGCCCGCAGTGCAGGTATAGAATAATAAAATACGGACACCTGGTTATGTTATGAGGTCAGTGTTTCACAAAGGTAATCATGGAATCAGAGGGCAAGCAGGGCCCCAGAGACTCACTAACAGCATTGAAATATGCGCCCTCAAGAAAGGCAGACTACAAAATGTTGTCTATGCAGGGCTTACAGCCACCAAGGCACAATTTATATATGAACTAAGGTGGGAAGGCTGCTTGGAAAAATGCATATCTTAGTGTGCATTTTATGACTGGTTATTACCTTTCCATATTGTTATATTTATGCAATTAAAAAAAATAAAAGCAAGATGAACCATATGGGTGTTCTAACATATGGAAGGAAGGCATACATTTTAACCTAGGTACAGATTTGGAGAAAAAGGTGAAAATGGCAGTGTTTGGATTATGGGCATCTATCAGCACCACTGTTGCCCTTTGCGCTCAATTGACTTAGAACAACCAAATGCAGTGTTGGAATGAGCTGCCGATCATGCGAGGCACAGGGAGGAAGGAACAGAACTGATGGATGCCTCGTGTCGGCATAGATCTATCTTACTTTAATGTAATAAAAATTCTGAAACAATTGCAAAGTACAGAAACTTAGTCATTAACCCCAAAAGAACTCTGTTCTCTCCCCTTGAATCATATGAAAGAAAACTGCAACGGAGACCCGGTCGAGCCTGGGTACTTTTAGTGTGTGCCTTTCCATGCCAGGACTCCTTCTTTCCAAACCACGGTACAAGAGGGAAGAGCACGGCGACAACGGCTGTCGTCAATTGTTTGGCTACAGGTCGGAACCAGGTGTTGAGCTGGTTCTCGGGTCTCTTAATACCAGAGTTGCTGCCAAGTTGATTCCAACCCATTCGTGGTGACCTCATGAGTGCCGGAGCAGAATTCTGCTTCACAGGGTTTGCAATGCTGACTTTTAGGGAGGAGACCACCAAGCCTTTCTTCCGAGGCACCTCTGACTAGATTCAAACTCCAGACTTTCTGGTAGCAGCCAACTGCTAATAGCAGTACCAGCCAGGGATTCCGTCTCATCCCTTTAGTAGCCCGCAGCCTGGAGCTCTTCCTCAAGGTTTACTTGACTCTCATGACCTTGACAATTTTAAAGGCTTCAGGGCAGCTATTTTATAAATTTGGGTTTAAAATGTCTTCACAGTCGATTAGTTTAGTAGGAACATCACAGAAACCACTGTGTTCTCATTGCACCCTTACCAGGTGGTCGTTAATTTCTACCTATCCCATTACTAGTAACCGTGTCAACTGTGACTCCCTGTCTTAGTCCTGTCTCCGTTCTTCATTGGTATTTGAAAGTATATGATTATACGACTATGTCGACATCCAATTTCACATCAAGCTTTCTATTTTTTTATTCACTTCCTTCTACCAGAATAGACTTAACTTGGTCTAATTTATCCAATACATTATCATCTTCAGTATATCCTTAGCGATGGAACAGAGGATAGCTGCATAGTATATTAGATTCTCTTATATAGAGTATTTTTAAAATCAAGGGCATATATTGTGTGGCTTCCATTTCTACTGTCTTAAATCATTCAAATTCTCATTTATGCTCATGTCATTTCTTCTCTAAATTAGTTTCCAAAAGAAAGATAGGGGGGAAAATAAAAAGAAAGGAAGGAAAGGATGATCAGAAAGAAAGAAAGAATATTACTTTATGAACCCACCCACTTAACAAATACTTACCATGAGTCTACTAGGTGGACCATGAGTCTACTAGGTGGCAGCAACTCTGCTCAGGCTATGAATTTGGAGTGTCTGAACTGTACAGTCTCAGCTGAGCCCTCTCCCCACACCCCTCCTCACTACCTCCTGCTGAGCAATCCTAGAAGGAAATACAAATCCGCTGTGACTGAGTTCCCCAGAGTTGTTAACTTCTACACCAAACATTGAGCATTTCACATGGATCTCAAATTCAGGAATGCATTAGGATGACAGCCGTGACTTCTGCTACCATGACACACCCGGCGTTCCTGGGTAGAGCAAATGGTTAATGAGCTTGACGGCCTCATCAAAGGTGGGTGGTTCAATCCCCCCAGCAGTGCCTCCCAAGAAAGGCTTGTCAACCTACTTCCCCAAATCAGCCATTAAAATCCCTATGAATCAAATTTTGCTCTGCCCAGCATGGGCTCGTCACGAGGTGCAATGCACTCCACAGCAGGGACTGCTTTTCCCTGTGTATCAGACAGACCAGGGAGCCCTGGTGGTGCAGTGGTTACATAGTGGGCTGCAATCCTCAGGGTGGGCAGTTTGAAACCACCAGCCGCTCCACAAGAGAAAGAAGGGGCTTTCTCCTTCCGTAAAGGGTGACAATCTCAGAAACACACAGAGGCAGTTCTACCCCGTCCTACAGGGGTCACTCTGAGTGATGGCAGTGAGCATGTATGTGTGTGTTCAACCAGACATACCACTCTGACGAAATGGCTCCAAAAACCAGAGTTCAGCAGTTTACCAGCGTACTTGACCTGCCCCGTCCTCTGAATCCCTTACAGAGGGACACCAGCAACACCGCGCGGCCTCCGCCTGTTGGCTCTTCTGTTCAACATTCGAATGGAGACTGCGGGTCGGAACAATAGTGTGTCTCTCCTCTTTCCTTTCTCCTTGTGCCCTCCACACGCTCTGCTCCTCCTGTTCTGTCCTTTCCTTGACTTTCATGTTCTCGTCATTGTTCTCTGTGGCCTGCCTTCTCCTGCCCAGCGCCTGTCTCTTCCCGCCCCCGGCTCGCCCTTTGACTCTTTCACGTGGACGCCTGCCTTCATCCACCTT
>NW_022106084.1:8153035-8173399 GCF_000313985.2 Echinops telfairi
TCTTTCTTTCTTTCTTTCTTTCTTTCTTTCTTCATCCTCATCGCTGTGCCCTTGGTTCCTCTGGTCCAGCCAAATCAAGCCAGCTGCTTTAGAGCTGCTTCTTTCGTGGCAACCCCACCTGGGTCAGAGTCTAGTCGATATTGAGGATGAGTTCCACACAGGGTGCGACGAAAGAGACGAGACAGAAGCCCGGGGTGGTGCAACCTATGAGCAGTTGACTACTAAGAGAAAGTCTGGAGTTTGACTCTAGCTAGGGGTGGCTAGGAAGAAAGGCCTGGTGATCCCCTTCCAAACCCTGCCACAGAGATCACTAGAATCAAATTCTTGCTCAAGTAGCTGTGGCAACATTAGGCAGATTATTCACTCTCTCGAAACGTTCGGCCCTATCTAGTCAGTCTATCTGCTTTGTAAACAAGAAGAGCTCACTCACTGGACCAATGGGCAGCATCATGACCCGTGGAGAAAAGGTCAAAGTTGCCAAGGCTTTTGTTTTGTTTAGATCCATAATCAATGCTCCTGGAAGCAGCTGTCAAGAGATCAAGAGCTGCATTGCATTAGGCAAATCTACTGCACAAGACTGCTTTACAGGACCGAAGAGCAAGGATGTTAGTTTGGGAACAAAGGTGCGCCTGACCCAAGCCAGGGCATTTTCAACTGCTTCATATGTAAGTTGGACCTTGAAGAAGAAGAGTCGATGCTTTGAATGGTCGTGCTGGAGAGGAATATCAAAAGTACCACGGGCCGCTAAAAGATCAAGCCAAACCGGGTTGGAAAAGTCAGGCCAGAGTGGTCCTTAGAGGCTAGGATGGCAAGACTTCGTTTTACACAGTATGGACACGTTGTCAGGAGAGACAGTCCCTGGAGAAGGACATCATGCTTGGTTACATGGAGGGGCAACGAGGGACAGGAAGGCCCTCCACGAGGTGGTCTGACACCGTGGCTGCGCCCCTGAGCTCAGGCACAGGAACAGCTGTAAGACAGGCACCGCACCGCACCGTGCTTTGTTCTGTTGTGTACCGGGTTACTGTGGGTCAGACCTGACTCGGTGGCACCTGTCACCCACAATAACCACTAGTAAAATGTTCTCAGCAAATAATCTAAGACACAGTGCATGTGAAAGTTAGACGGTGCATAAGGAGGACCTCCGAAGAGTAGCTGCATTTCAGCGATGGCATTGGCAAAGAACATTGCATAGACCATGAACTTCCAGAAGAACAATCCAGTCTGCTTTGGGAGAGGTCAAATCAGAATGGTCCTTAGAGACCGGGTAGGTGAGACTTGTCTCTCATACCTTGGATGTTATTCGGCGAGGGGGCGCAGGGGCGGGAAGCAGAAGGTGAGCGAAAAAGAAGGCCCACATGCAGATGGATTGAGACGGAGGCTGCGACAGAGGGGTGGCTGGGAGAACGGTGCGCGAATGTGCCTTGGTTTGTTACTCGGGCCGTCGGTGACCCGGAACTGCCTGGATGGCAACAAGTTCTCATTCCTTCATCCCCAGCACATATTATGTGATGATAATTGTCACTAAGTGATCAAATTGTTACATGATTTGGGGACTAAAAGCCTATGTCCTGTTGGCCAATACAGTCAAAATATTTTTGACTTTATTGTAAAGTCATACTCCAGACTCAGGAAAATTCTAAGCTTATTTTTATAAACTTTAGCGCTTCCCCGCCTCCCCGCCTCCACTTTTCTCTTCTGTGAGGGTAAACCAAGCCAAACTCACTGCCGTTGAGCCGATTCGGACTCGTGGTCGGCCTGTCGGAGAGACGAGAACTACCCTGTGAGTTTGAGGCTACAGCTGGTAATGGGAGTAGTGAACCCCATTTCTCTCCCAAGGAGTGGCTGGTGGTTTTGAACTATTGACTTTGTGGTTGGCAGCCCAAATGCCTAGCCACTACACCACCAAGGCTCTATTAGGATTGTGTTAGGCCGAGTTGATTAGAGAAACAAATCCAGTAACACTCATTTAGGTGTAAGAATGAGCCTTATATTGAGAAGCTCCATATACCAGGAAAACATCCCAGCCCCGTCCAGCTGCCGTCCCTAAGTCTGATACTCGTCCATAAGTCCCTCTTCAGACTCATGCGGTCACAAGCAATGGTGCAGAAGGCAGGAAGGTCACAGGCCCGTGGGTGCAAAGCCGTGTAGCTCTGATGACGGTGGACGCATCTCCAGGGCTCTGGCTGCCATCAGGGTCAGCCAGCAGGAAGTCCACGGCTGAGCGAGCGGGAGGTTCCCAGAGCCCTCCTCACGAAAGGCCAAGCCCATAAGGAGTCCCTATCAGGCTGTGACCTGATTGACAGGCCAGACACCGCACCAACACTTTCATGATGTCTTCAAGTTGACACGAAATTACGTAACCACCACAAGGACACACTGAAAAAAGAAAAGAAAAGAAAGGAAGCATGAACTTTGTATTCTGTTTATTGTCATCAAATAGATTTCAACAAGCAGGGACCTGGGGGACAGGGTAGAACTGTCCCTGTGGGTTACAGGAGCAGGAAGCCTCATGTTTCTCCCACAGAGCAGCTGGTGGTTTCAAACTGTTGACCTTGTAATTAGCAGTTCAACAATTAACCCGCTGTGCCGCCAGGGCTCCTTGAGCTTTGTAGTAAAGGTTAGCTGAAATCCACCTGCAGAATTTGCTCATTTTACCTGAACTAGCAATTATTTTTCATTTCCCATTAACACCTCCATCCTAAGAATCCTCTCCAGAAATTTTCAGACAATATAAACATTGACAGTTAGAGAAACCTCAATGACTTAGTGGTCAGGAAAGCTACAGAAATTGTTCTTAATCCATTTGGCAATTTGTCGAAGGGGGTTTGCAAAGATCTGGCCAATTTCTGGCCCCCGGAGACTCAGGACGTGATGACTGGCGCTTTGCCTCCACAAACAGCCGGGGAGGACTTGCCCGGTGAAAGCCTCCACCTGGTGAGCCCCTCCCAACCTGACTGGGTCATCAGAGGAAATGGGCACTAGCCCATGCCTAGGAGGGAAGGCTGCCAGCACCTTTAAGAAAGGCTTGCTTTTAACACAATGTCACATGCTAACACCGCTGACTCTGTCATCAGAGTCAATGCCGCCTCATAGAGACCCTATAGGACAGGGTAGAACTGCTTCTGTGGAATCCTGAGACAGTAACTCTTCGTGGGAAGAGGCCTGGTGGCTCCGTGGTTAAGAGTTGGGCTGTTACCTGCAAGGTCAGCAGTTCAAAACCACCAGCCTCTCCCAGGGAGAAAGATGAGGCTACCAACTCGACATAGCCTCATTTCTGGAGTCACTATTTTAAGATGATTTAAGAAGGCAGAGTTCCTGACGGAAGGGAAAACCCCCAGGGAAATCCCTTCGCAAGAAAAAAATAACACACACACACAAACTCACAGAAACACAAAAGTAAACAAACTAGCAAAATAACAAACTGTTCAAGCTATGGAGTCCAAGAAGATCTAGAGTCAAAGGACTGAGACACCGAGTGTCTACAGGTTAGGACTTTGAACCAGTACTTGGTTAGGCAGTGAGCTGCTAATCACAGGGTCGGCTGGTCAAACCCCCAAGTTACTCTTCAGGAGAAAGATGAGGCTCTCTGTTCCCATCAAAACTTACAGTCCCAGAAACTCATATAGGGTGTGTCTGAGGCACCAGTTGATGGCAGTGCACTTGCATTTTAGTGAGGCAGGGAGAGACATCATGTGCAATTACCCCAGAGACTTTCCTGCTTGGTAGTTGTACTGTGGTCAGACAGGTTTTGTCAAACAAGTCACAGAAGACAGAAAAGACTTTGGGCACCTCTTTTCACAATCCCCCCTCCTGCCCCCCGATGCAGAGTCCAACAGAGGCCTCCGGTGGGCTGAGCCCTCGGGCTGGCCAGGGCTAGAAGCACTGCAGGCTAGTCCATCTCTAACAGAGCACTGCCATCTCTCTCAAACTTGAGAAGCAAGTCATCCTGAAGGGTTTTGTTTAGTTTTTGACCCTTCCCTCTCCTTTATCCTCCACAGTTAACTGAAGCAGTCAACAGATCCTACTTCTACTTTTCTGACCATCTTTGTTAATACCTTCTTATTTCCTCACTATCTCTAATGTATCGGGGCCTCCATCAACTCAATGCATATCATAACTTAGCCTAATTCTCTGTTCCCTCAGGTGCAAAATAAAAATAACCATAGCAACCGCTCGGAGGGGCTTGTGGTGAGGACTTCATGGGGTGTTTGTGGTCAGCATTTCGTGCAGCACTTGACATCCAAATAGGCACTATTACCATCATCACCACCTCATTTTGTTCCTGGCCTGTTCCTCTCTCCAAATCACTCTGTAAACTTAAGGTGACCAGACATCCTGCTTTTGGCAGGACAGTCCCGATTTTTCCCACATCCCGTGGCATTTTTAAAAAGTCCCGATTTTTGGAAAGAATGCACGACAAGCTGCCATGTGGCTATTTCGCCAGGATATGAGTTTTATCAATGGTGTCCCGCTTTACCAATGTTAAAATCTGGTCACCTTATGTAAACTACCTCTCCACAGTTTTCTAGAAAGCATGTCACCCACTGCCTTAGGAATCTATTCAATCAAACTCCCGCCTGTCTTCCCACGCCCCCTTCCGCTCTTTCATCTGCTCAGTCTTCTTATCTGCTAGTCCTTCCTGGTTCAGACCTCAGAGATCCAACCTTATTGCCTACTCTTTCCAAACAGATATCATTCATCCCTTTAGGCAACATGTTTATGACTTGTACGTTGGCTCCCCTGCTCTGGGCCAGATATTGAAGAAATAGCAGGAAGTAAGACCGATGCAGTGCCTACGTCCACGAGCTTACAATGGGAGGAGAAGTGTCGCCGTCAGAAACGCCCAGCCCTCGCTGCTAACACTGCTCTCCCTCCAAGTTTACCCGTAGTCAACAGCCAACGTGAGTCCAGTGTGACTCATCAGCAAGATTATCAACTCAAGGGGCTTCTGCATTCTCCCAAGTACCTCGCACATTCGACTCCAAGGCACACATGGGGACTGAGACGGATTCCCTGATGTCTATGGGACAAAGAGCACGTGTCTTCTTGGCAGTCCGTTTTTTTAAGTGTGCATGTTTTCTTAAACCTGCATTCTGATGGAGGAAGGAGAACTTTAAACGTCGACTAATTTGAGCTAAGCAGTCTGGTTTATCAATCAGAAGAGGCTGTTATTTTACTTCCAGTTCGTAGGCAATTAACGGAGATCTCATGAGAAAGTGAGAACTGGGCGTTCTGTGGTACTGCCCACTCAGTCCGTTCATGAGGTAAGAGGGAACCCTTGAAGAAAGTCGTGCTCTGAACGCTACTGCCGTGTAACGACTTATCCCAAGATTCAGGGGTGTAAAGAAGCACCATTTTGCTTTGCTCACAGGTTGGCGGTTTGATGGATTTTGAGGCGTCGGGCTGAACAGCTATCTCTTTGGGAATCTCTCCTGGGTCTGGCCAGCTGTCAGCGGTTGCAGTCAGCTGACGTCTGACAAGCTGCACACCCAAGCGGCGCTCCCACGTGGCGGATGGCACGTGGATGCTGAGCCCAGGCTGTGCACAGAAGCACATGGGCTCTTCAGTCTGGTGGTTGGGGGTAGGGGGTCGACTTCTTCCTAGTGCTCGTTTGATCCAGAAGCAGTGTCCTAAGATCACCACCTTTAATATCTAAGCTTCAAATGTCACAGAGAGTCACTGCGCCCACACTCCGTGGGTGGAAATCACCGCAAGGCTGTTGAAATTCAAGAAGATGGGACATTGGAATGAGAAGATGGAACCGAATGTGTGACCACTTAAAAAATCACTAATATCTACCTTCTGGCATCAAGTGACGTTGTTGTTGTTGTTAGATGCCATGAAGCCAGCGCCACTCAAAGCGACACTATATTCAGCAGAATGAAGCACAGCCCAGAACTGTGCCCTCCTCGCAGTTGTGCTTATGTTGAGCCCATTGTGGCAGCCCCTGCCATCCATCTCCAGGGCCGTCCTCCTCTCCGCCGCCCTCTGCTTTCCCAAGCGTGAGGTCCTTCTCCAGGGACTGGCTTACCTCGGCGATTCTTGCTTCCCAACGCTGAAAGAACCCACGTGCAGAAGCACGGCTGTGATCCAAGGTACTTTAAGAGGGAGCGGGCCGTTTCGGGTAGTCCAGTGTCAGATCCTGCATGTGACCTCTGGAAAGCGTGCAAGGTTGCATGGTGTGAGCCCTGGGAGAGTTTGCTTCGAAGGAGCACAAAAAATCACGGAAAAGGGTAGGAGAGTGGCATCCTCAGAACCCAAAGGGGAGTCCTGGAACCGAAAAGGCCGGGAGAGAGGGAGAGGGCGAGTCTTGAGAGGGTGTGTGCATACACACACACACACACACACACACACACACACACGAGAAATTGGCCCTCCGACCTGACAGAGAGTGGCCTGCCCTTATCTGTGCTATGTCCTCCCTCCTGTCCCCCACTTGGGAGAGGCGCGTGGTTGGCGTGGTTGAGGCTATTGGCCATTCTCAGTGACTGAGTTCAGGCATCCCTGTGACGGGATGTCGCTGGTGCCTAGTGTTTGTGCCCAGGTTGACCTTCACCTGCACCTAGGTGACCTTGGTCTGAGCATGCCCAGCTTTGGACCTTCCCCATAGGTGTCTTATGTGGGCCCGATTTCTTTCCAACCCCTTTGTTGTGGCATGGCTAGTTTTTGTTTCGTGTAGGCATTCGGCGGAGACAACCGTCTATCCCTAACCTTTGTACCGCTCAGTTTCTCCTGATAGCATGTCCAAAGCAGGTGAGATGACGTCTTGCCAGTCTTGCTTCTAGGCGCACTCTGGCTGCACATGAGGCCACTGAAATACCGTGGCTCCGGTCAGTGGCACCTTGGTCCTCAAAGTCACTTCTCTCCTTCCAAATGCGAAATCCACTTCCCTGTCTCACGCCCCTGACCACGGCTGTGCTTCAAGCGTTCAGCTGTAACACACGAGATGCTAGACCCCGTCTCACGGTGGTGAAGATGAGACAAGAAAGGCCAAGGCAAGAATGTTGCCCATCACGGCAGTCTGTACTACGAATGGAGCCAGAATCACAATTTCCCTGTAGCTGCAACGGCCATTCCTGGAGGGCAGGGACTTTATCTTGTATTATCATTACAATCTATTTATAGTGTGTATATTGTTTGTTAACACAGCCCATTGCCAACCATAGTACCTGGATGCCCGTCTGTGAATGTTGGCTGAACCTTATCTGACATTGGCCGCAGGCTTAGATCCAGGGTCCCAGCAGGCAAACGGGAATACGGATGACACTCTTTTCTGTCTGAAGATCTGTGAATGAATGAGACAGTATGTGTGGCTCACACCCGCCCACAGTACCGCAGCGATGCAGGGATAGACTAACATCAATACTTTTCTTCAGCCTGGGGCCGTGGACTAGATCAAGTACATGCTCTGTCACTAGTCTCCAGGAGGACTCGGCCGGCATTCAACTCAGCAGAGGATTAAGCCCCTCCCCTCTGTGGTGAGACTTCAGACAAGGCGTTTTATCTCTCTGTCTCATTTCTCCAGGAGAGAAGACTTTGAGAACTCGTTCAGTTCAAAAGTTGGTTAGCTCAGTGAAATGTAAACACGAATCTGTATATAAACGGAGGTAAATAGATGCACATAATTAAGGTAATCCGGCAAGGAGAACTCTCAAGTTCACTGTCATGGAGGCATTTCCGACTCAGAACCGCCCTCTAGGGCAGCGTAGAACTGCCCAGGTGGCTTTTGGAACAGTGAATCTTTCGTCTTTTCTCTTGAAGCAGCTGGTGGTTTAGAACTGCTGACGTCGTGCCTAGCAGCCCAACGCATAACCCGCTACACACCAAGGCTCCTGATCCTACAATAGAAAACACCAATAACTAGATGAAAAGGAGGAAAACGAGAGCATTTCTTATTTTAAAACTAGAAACGTAATGAATCAATCTTGCCACAAGAGGTCACTAGTGTAGCACCTGAAAGAGAACAGCTGTGAGCTAGTCTCCTAGGCCTGCTCTCCAAGGACTGCATGGTCTTCCAGGTTATTCTGAGCATCTTCTGTAAATGGGGGGAGCCATGACCAGAGCAATAAATTACATATTTGCCTTCTCTGCCCTCTTCCTGAGGTGGTGATGAGGGGCATCGAAATAATGTTATAGGAGACCTAGGCCAGTGTAAGACATGAAAAAATAATTTATAAATTATCAAGGGTGGGGGAGGGAGGAGAAACAAAAGAGTTGATACCAAGGGCTCAACTATAAAGAAAATGTTTTGAAAATGATAATGGCAACAAATGTACAAATTTGCTTGACACAATAGATGTATGTATGTATTGTGATAAGAACTATATGAGCCTCAACAAAATCATTTTTTAAAAAGTCTTAATAAATTTCACAAATATTAAGAAAAAAAGATAAAATTTTGTAGGAACTGCTACAATGAAAAGTCACTACCAAGGGTCGTGGGGAGATGAGCCAGTCAGGGTTCAGTGTAGCAACAATGAAACATACAACTTTTCTCTAGTTCCTAAATGCTTCCTCCACCCCACTATCATGATCCCAATTCTACCTTATAAATCTGGCTAGACCAGAGGATGTACACTTGTACAGATAGGAACTGGAAACACAGGGAATCCAGGACAGATGATCCCTTCAGGACCAGTGGTGTGAGTGGCGATACCGGGAGAGTAGAGGGGAGGGTGGGGTGGAAAGAGGGAACCGATTACAAGGATCTACATATAACCTCCTCGCTGGGGGACAGACAACAGAAAAGTGGGTGAAGGGAGACGTTGGACAATGTAAGATATGACAAAATAATAATTTATAAATTATCAAGGGTTCATGAGGGAGGGGGCAGCTGGGATGGAGGGGGAAAATGAGCTGTTGCCAGGGGCTTACGTGGAGAGCAAATGTTTTGAGAATGATGAGGGCAATGAATGTACAAATGTGCTCGACACAATTGATGTATGTATGGATTGTGATAAGAGTTGTATGAGCCCCTAATAAAACGATTAAAAAAGAAGTCACTACTGAAATCCAGATTTTAGCTTCTAAAGCAGCACGGACGTGTCTACTTCTTACGACTAGAAAAGTAAGGGCCCCCCTCAATGTAGAGAAACCCACATGCTCACAAAAGGACCAGAGGTAGCATCCCGGTAAATGGAGTTGTCGAGGATTTTGTCTTGTGTTGGGGAAATCTCCTGCACGAGACTTCTTTGAAGTGTTGAAAAATGAAGGGGGTTAGGGTGAAGACTAAGTTGTGCCTGACCCAATCCATGGGATTTCCAATAGCCTCCTGTGCGCATGACAGGTGGACATTGAATAGAGCAGACCAAAGAAGAACCGATGCGTTTTCACTATGGTGCTGGTTAGGAATGTTGCAAATACTATGGACCAAAAGAGCTAACACCTGTGTCCTGGAAGAAGTACAGCCAGCATGCTCCTTAGAAGAAGACTCCTTCTCACACAGGAGAGACCAGGCCCTGGAGAAGGGACATCATGCTCGGCAAGTGGGGGGACATAAGAAAAGAGGAAGACACAGGATTGACGCAGTGGGATTACACGTGAGAACCCTCGTGAGGGTGGCACAGGCCCGCCGGGCAGTGTTTTGTTCGGTTGTACACGGGGTCGCTGTGAGTCGGAGCTGACTGGATGTCCCCTGTGTGAGTCTGGGGACATTAGAGAAACAAATCCACAGAAGCTTATATGTATAAGAGAGAGTTTTATATAAAGGTTAAGTGCACATCAAGAAAACATCCCAACCCAGTGCTGCCCAAGCCCACAAGTCCAACATTAACCTATTAACCCACATGTCCAACACCAATCCACAAAGTCCTCCTCCATCTCACAAAACACACACTATGATGCCGACTGCAGGAGGAAAGGCGAGTCAGTGAATGTGTAAGCATCTCAGCGCTGGCAGGGGTCTCCACACGGCTGCTCCAGCACCCTGGGCTGCATCGGGGTAGGTTCATGTGGCTTCTCCTCAGGGATGTCTTGCAGGAAGTGAGCCTTGCTGGGTAAAGCAGGGAACTGCTAAGGCAGCTGCACCCTGGTGCGACCATCACAAAGCAAGAGACCAAGAACGAGAAAGGCGAGGCTCACCAAGCCATTTATCTCTCTGCCCTTCAATTAACCCCACATGTGTTTATTGGCCAGGTTAGCACAATCAACTTTAACTATCTCAGCCCTCAACAACAACAAGGAGCCGGGACAACAAACCAATCTGTGTTGGAGTAAGGACACCAGCGTGTCTCTTAGAAGCAAGACTATCAGGACTTTGTCTCACATCCTTGGATTATGTTGTGCGGAGGGACCCGTCTCTGGAGAAGGACGCCATGGTTGGTAAAGCAGAGGATCAGCAAAGCAGAGAAAGACCCGCAAGGAGGTGGGTTGACCCCTTGGCTGCCCCAGCGGGCTCCAACATACCCCTAGTGGTGAGGATGGCACCGGGCCAGACGGTGGTTGGGTCTGTTGTACGAGGGGTTGCCATGGGTCCACACAATCTGGGCGGCACTGAACAACGATATGGAAGGACCTTTCCCTTCGACTTCCCAAAGTCATCTTCCCAGTGGCCATTAGGGCAAGTATCTTTCGAGGTGCACAATTCCTTTTTCATGTAGAGGAGCATTTGCAGCAGAGCAGTGGCTTTCTCTGGTGACCCCACTGTCAGTGACAGAGCACGGAGGTGGACATTCACCAAGTGCATAAACTGTAAAAGGAACCACAGAGACGCTCGCGCGACAGTGCTGCGAAGGGCCAGTGGGCACGGACCAGTGGGGTTGGTTTAAACAAATATATTTTCAAGGGCATTTAAGCATGCAGCCATTTAAATGGGAGAAAGCCTGCTGGAAGTGAGATCAGGGCTTTGAAACGTAAACTTCCTAGGGATCTTCTTTGAAGTAAATTCCCTTCCGGGAGTGAGAAGAAAGGCTTTCGGGTTTGCTGGTCGTGGGGTTTGTTTGTTCTTTTGTGATTGGGGCCAGAATACCTCTGCAGAGTCTGTCAACCTTCTCTTAAGAGGAAAGCAGCACTGGATAGTCTCCCAATTCACTTCAGGGGGTCCACAAGGAAAACCCACCTCAATCTGCAGAACCCACCATTCTGCCACCAAGGCTGAGGAGCCGTGCTTCTGCACTCCTCCCTTCACGTATGGAGCTGTTGCTGCCCCAGGCTTAAGGGGCTTGCACTGCCTACACTAGGGACCAGAGGCAGAGGTCACTTCCGAGAAGCACACAGCAGGGCTCCTCGCACTGAGCAGCTGGACTCTCCCGGTCTTCACTCAAGAAGGAGGAGCCTGGCCGGGTCTCTGCTTCCCACTGGCAAAGCCAGGGCCTGCTTGGATACTGGTGATCTCGGAGGTTCGCCAACGCCGACATGAACGACAGGCTAGCGGGTCCTCAGTAATGATTATTGCAAAACATCATCCACTAGCACCTAAGGAGGCCAAGGGGTGGAGTCCAGACCTGTAAATACCACTCGACTTGTCAATCGCCAGGGTGCCAGTGACTTCCAATAGCCATTCTTCAAACGGCAGCCCAGGGTAGTTCTCTTCCCCACGGGCATTCCACCAACACTGCTGATGCCCTTTGTGTCCTGGGCTGTTGTTGGGCACCTGAGGATTGGTACTACAGTGGCCTACTGCCAGGGAATTGATAGCAATTTGTAGCAAACCTGTGTGGGGTTTCGGCAGCTGGAAATCTTTATAGGAGCAGTCTGGCTCGTCCTTCTCTCTGCTGGGGGTATTGAACTGCTGACCTAATAGTTACCAATTCGATGGTTACCCAACTGTGCCACAAGAAGCTTCAAAAAGTTTGTGGAAAAAATTCCAATTTCTTTAACTCAGTTTTTCCCCATGAACTTCTTGAAGGATGCAGTATACGGATCTGTCCTCAAAACGAAGGATTATGCAAGTTATCGATTTTGGGTCGAGACATTCTGCCATGTGTGCTGAGTGTATGTTCTTGTGTATGCCCCTGTATGTTCTTGTGATAAGACAAGAGGCCAAGGCCCTGACTCAATCTTTGCCCGGGCCATTTCTTAGGATGGGTTTGTAGTGAAAAACTTTAAACGCAAGAAACTAAACACTGCCATCCAGTTGCCTGTGGATCACAGTGAACCTACAGGGCAGCACTGACTCGTTCCCTGACGTTTCTGAGACTATAAATCTTCACAGGGATAGAAAGCCTTCTCTTTCTCCCACAGAGCGGCTGGTGGTTTCAGACAGCGGGCCTTGTGATGCGCACCCCAACATGCCACTCACTTTACCACCAGAGCTCCTGGACAACTTGAAGGGCTGAGATAATGCTTCTCCTGGAACAGAATGAACCTGCTTCCACGCGCTGTAAACGCAGTAGATTCCCAGGCGTGGTACTGATCTCCTGTGTAGGCTATCTGAGCCTATTACGTTACCCGGGTGGGAGCGGAGTGTGTGGGGGGACAAATCCAATGCAGCATGAAGCTCATGCTGCTGGTAAACCATGAGCAATTGTCTTGACTCTTAGCATCCCCCGTCGTCGGCCAACGTTCATCAGACAGTAGCAGCTGATGTGTTAGCTTGTCAGTAGCTGAAAGAGGTGCCTAGGTGGTGCAAAAGGCTGCTAACCAAAAGCCTGGAGATGCTACTCCAGGCATCGGCACTTCAGAAGGAGGACCCCCTGCTCTACTTCTGAGAAATCAGCCGTGGAAACCCTTAGGGAGCACAGTTATACTCTGACACCCACGGGGACTTTCAGGACTGGGATTGATTTTGAAGGACCAGCTGAGGAGCTCTCCCAAGGTGATTACTTTGAGCCCAAATGATTACTTGGGAACCAGAAAACTACTACTAGGATTGCGCTGATTGCCAAAAGGGCACAGAGGAGCAGCATCTGACGCCTTCTAAGGTTACTAGGCTGGGAAGGAGGAGACTCACCATCAGCATCAGCCCAAGGATGGTCCCTGGGAGGCCGGGTGAGACATGTCCCGGAGCCCCGACCTTCGGAACCAGTTGTGACACCAGTCGTCCATCCTACAGTAGTCATTGCTTCTCAGCTGGGTTAGAGAAGTCACTGCACTAGCCATACAGAACTCAGGCCTTTGTGTTAGTCCGGGTAGACTAGAAAAACAAATCCATAGAAACTCATGTGTATGAAAGGGAACTTTAGATAAAGGGTAAGTGTACATTAAGAAAGCATCCCAACCCCATCATCCAGTCCAAGTCCTTAGGTCCAATATTAGCCTATATGTCCAATACCAATCTATAAAGTCCTCTTCAGATTCACGAAACACATGCAATGACGCAGGAAGATCATAGGCCCGTGGGGAGAAAGTCTGCTGGATCCAGTGGCATTGTAAGCATCTCAGGGCTGGCTGTTCTACTCTGTTCTGCAAATCAGGATGGACTTGACAGCAATGGGTTGGTTTGCTCAATAGGGTTGGTTTTAGTGTTATTTGTTAAAGACCTCAGCATTAGGATACATGATGTCAAAGGAGCCAGGTTAACCGCATGTCAGGCCCTCATGTTGAGGGGAGGTGGGTCTATAGTAAAGCTATTCATCTCTGGAGTTTTACGGATAATTTTTTAATCATTTTATTGGGGGCTTGTACAATTATTATCACAATCCATACACACAGCCATTGTGTATAACACTTTTGTACATTTGTTTCCCTCATCATTCTCAAAACATTTGCTTTGAGCCCTTGGTATCAGCTCCTCATATTTCCCTCTCTCCCTACTCCCCCTCCCCCACGAACCCTTGCTAATTTATAAATTATTATTATTTTGTCTTATCTGTCCAATGTCTCCCTTCACCCACTTCTCCATTGTCCATCCCCCAGGGAGGAGGTTATATGTAGATCCTTGTAATCTGTTCCCCCTTTCTCCCTCACCTTCTCTCCACCCTCCCAGTACTGCCACTCTCACCACTGGTCCCGAAGGGATCATCGGCCCTGGATTCCCTGTGTTTCCAGTTCCTATATGTACCAGTGTACATCCTCTGGTCTAGCCAGATTTGTAAGGTAGAATTGGGATCATGATAGTGGGGGTGCAGGGGGGTGGGGAGGAAGCATTCAAGAACTGGAGGAAAACTGTATGTTTCATCATTGCTACACTGCACCAGGACTGGCTCATCTCCTCCCCGCAGCCCTTCTACAAGGGGTTGCCCAATTTCCCACTGATAGGCACTGGGTCCCCACTCCACTTTCCCCCTCATTCACAATGCTATGATTTTTTGGGCGGGTCTTTGATACCTGATCCCTGATCCCTTCAGCACCTTGTGATCTCACAGGCTGGTGTGCTTCTTCCATGTGGGCTTTGATGTTTCTCAGTTAGATGACCACTTGTTTATCTTCCAGCCTATAGGACCCCCAATGCTATATCTTTTGATAGCTGGGCACCATCGGCTTTATTCACCACATTCACTTATTCACCGTTTTGTCTTCAGCAATCGAGTCAGGACAGGCTGGTGTGCTTCTTCCATGTGGGTTTTGTTGTTTCTCAGCCAGATGGCCACTTGTTTATCTTCAGGCCTTTAAGACCTCAGATGCTATATCGTTTGATAGCTGGGCACCATCAGCTTTCTTCACCACATTTGCTTGTACCAACTATCTTCAGTGATTTTACAGATAATTTTACTCACTTTTGAAAGATCCACAGTATTTAGATCAGAAGGGAAACTAAACTGTCCAGTGAGTAAATGAGTGAAAAGTTTAGTGATCGAATATAGGCTAAGCCACAATTGGAAGTTAGGTGTCCTTTACCTCAAAGCCAGGTTTCTAGACTGTCAATACATCAAGGTTTCCAATCTCATCATTGATCTCATCTTCCAATGACGTGTACTGTGATTTAATAAAAATTTTTGATCTTAGTTGTGAGCTTAATAATAGCTGCAAATTGATAGAATTCCTTTTTCATAATTTCATATTACATTAAAATAAATAAATAGTTTGTTTTTGTTTAAAGCTCAGCATGTACCCCCAAAGATCTAAACACTAATCTTTGGGAAAGAGTAAGTTAGATAATTCTTCAGTCCAGAGAAAAATATGGCTCAATCTGGAACCCCTTCTCAGAGGGACGAACAACAGAAAAGTGGGTGAGGGCGAGAGAGGACGATGGAAGATATGAAAATAATAATCTATAACTTATCAAGGGTGAGGGAGGGTGGGTGGGTGGGAGAGGGGAATAAATGGGGAGCTGATATCGGGCTCAAGTGGGAAGGAATGCTTTGAAAATGATGATGGCAGCATATGTGCAAATGTGCTTGACACACTGGATGAAGTATGCATTGCGATAAGGGATTTAAGACCCCCTCAATAAAAATGTTTAATTAAAAAGACTGCATCATTTATATTTTTTCATAAAGTTTAAAACCATGACCACATGGAAAACATGAATCTTTCCTTCGTGGTTACTTAAGAAACCCCCCAAAAACACACTAGCAACTTCTTACCTTTTGAATGAATGAACTAAATATTGATTGTTACCATGAAAATATAATCCTAAAAGTGCACAATGACTGCTTTAATTGACTAAACAGCTGCACGGTACAGTATTACATCTAGTTTTAAAAACAAGTTCCAACAAGTATGTGTTTTTTTACTCACTAAATTCAGATCAGAACTCATTCGTGAATGAATTCAATAACCTTTCAAAAGGGGGAAAAAAGTGAAAAAGAAAATATGAGTTCTTGTTTAGGAATGAGATGAAACATATTTTGCAAATTAATGACTTTAAAGTATCAAGGAACACACCTGGTTACACTTGAAAGTTATCAAAATGCCTCCATTTAGCATATTTTGCTTAAAAATAACTATAGTGTGTTTACAGACCTATGATTACTTCAGACAAGACAGAAGTCTTCCTATGTGTGACTGAGGTTACTGTCACTTGGCAGGGACAGGATTCTCAGTGGTTTGAGAGTTCAGGCCTAGTAATCCCCGATGATGTGACCTGACACAGTGTGAGCCACGCCACCATGAGAGCTACTGTGAGCAGCCCAACAGTGGTAAGAGGATTAGGGTGGAATGCCACCCCTTACGTATGCCATGGCCCTGATGATGGCCTCTCAGGTGTGGCCCATTTCCTACATAAGTTGACTGTGTATTGAGCTCCTCTACTGCTTATTGGGTCTGACTCCTGCATCTGGTGAACAACCTCCAGTTCTGGGAACCTGAGCCAACAGCCTGCCATATACCTGCCTACCCGCTAAGCCATTCGCAGTCTGCCATCTGACCTATTGAGTTTGGATTCATCTGCCGCTCTATCCACCAGTCTGTGGTCTCCTGCTTCCTGGACCAGCTGCCTCTGCAGCTACACCATCCTCAAGTCAGGAGGAGCCTCCAGGTGAACATCTGACTCACAGAGCTGAACCAGATTGGATTTACCCACTTCTACAGTTTTGTGATAGATTTTCTGCATATGCATGTCTATCTATTTATGTATGTATCTGTCTATTTGCTTCTCTAGAGAACCCAGCCTAACACAACATGTCATACTGGAACATCAAAACAATATTAAGTTTGCTATTTTTTATTTGCAATTTCTTCCCTACATAAATCATTGCCTTGTAACAGTACTTTCTATCGATAGTGTCATTAATTTCACCAGTGGTATAGAATTTATAATAGGTAAGAAACAGAAATTATACAAGTATAGGTCTGCCTCAATTATTGGCTTATACAAATTAAACTTGTAAGTAACTGGACACTATTTACACAAACAATGGGGACTGGTGTTAAGGTAAAACGTTCAATAACACTCATTCACAAAGGTAGAACCATGCCTACTGTGTTAGACAGGGTTCTCTAGAGAAACAAAACCAGGACACTAATAATTATGTATATATATTTATATAGATAGATAACATAACAAATAAGCAGTTAATTAATCTATGAAACAGTACAGATGGCTCAGTCAACTCACTTCTGGCAGTCCTTCAAGTCCTGAGGGCCACGGGGTAGTCCTTTGTGGAGCAATTCAGGCTATCCGGCCACAGGCAGCAAACAGCAAGCAGGTCACCAACAATCAGCCAGATGACAGGGTCCGACAGTCCTCAGCTCAGGAGATGTACCTTCCAGTAGCGTGGTGAAGCAAGACTTGAAGGAACCTCAAGTTACATGGGTTAGGTGTCCCACAGGTAGTGTAGCTTGCAAATGGAGGCACAGAACAAGCAAGGCAGCCACACGCTCATCCGATAATCAAAGAGCAAGAAAGAGAGAGGCGAGGCTCACTGAGACATTTATCTCTCCGCCCTTCAACTAATCTTACCTGTGTCCATTGGCTATGTTGGGACAACAAACCTACTTATCACACCTACCAGATTAATATGTGCATTAGAAAGCAAGGAAGGCATTAAAATAGTAACTATATGGTGGTCTCAGGCCATCCTTCATTGGGCCCCCTCAAAGCATTAGAGCTGAACCAAAGTCCACGGACCACCACTTCCATAACCTTGGAGTGACAGTCATCTGGTTCTTCTCACAGTTCCTTAGTCCACTACAGGCGAGTTGGAGGTCAAGCCCTGCTCACTTAGTGGAGTGTCCACATCAAATCCTCCTGGTGTGCACAATAGTCTAAAGTCCCAATAGTCCATAGCACAAGGCCTGGGCCACCAAAAGTTGGATAGAACCTAGGTCAAAAGTGTCCCATTAGGAATTTAGTACTGAGCATATTCTTCCCTTGCATTCTATACAAGTGTATTAAGCATTTTTCACTGTATGGAAGGTTGAATGCCCTAAAATAACCATTTGTCACTTTATGGTAATCATTTCCTTGTGTTGTTTTGACAGGTTTATAAGACTTTAAAGTGCATCTTTAAAGTCTACAGGTCATTGAACCTTTTTAAAATGGAGGTTTTATCATCAAAAGAAATGTATATCTTTAAAGTCTACTGTATATTTTGTCCATTTTAAAATACGTGCATCTCAATTATTTTGCTCTACACAATTTTCCTCCATCCCCATCCTCAACTATGCAAATGACCTGTCGAAGGAAAGAGTTGATGCTGTTTTGGCTTGTTTGGTTGTCATTGTTGATCCTTATCCCGTATAGATTTTATCCTAGGTAGGAGTTAATCTAGTTCCCTGTCTGCTATTATTTCCTGTTAGCGGTCAGCTTGCATTGTGTGTGTGTGTCTGTGTGTGTGTGTGTGTGTGTCTGTTCTGTCTGTCTGTCTGTGTGTGGTCTAGTGATGTTGATGTGTAGTGTCTAATTTAGTGCTGCCCAACCCAATTAATTGCAGATGCCCATTGGGCTCAAACATAAGAACGATTGTAAGGATGGTTCAGGACCGAGTGGTGGTCCATTCTGTTGTGCATAGGGTCGCTGTGGGTCAGAACCGACTGGGCAGCACCTAACAACAGCATTCACTTAAAATTTACCTAGCGGCTTCTGCTGATTTTTTTTCAGTGGGTTGCAGATTTATGAAGATTAGAAAGTTTTTCCTTTCCTTAGCGAGCATCACAGAGGGTCTCCTCTGTCTGTGTTCTTCGTCACAAGGGCACCCTGTAGCACCACTGGGTCTCTGGCTAATGAGAACACAGCAGAGCAGAATGTAGAAAGCATGCAGTCGGAGCTCCTCCAGACCTAAGGCGACCCTGGGGCGCAGCGCGGTTGATGGAAGGTTTTGTAATCATTCAAGCTGCGGGGAAAGTGAAAGGAGAATGGTTCCCGACATAGACTCCTAGAACTCTGGCTATCGGCGGCTTGTCCAGATTACCGTGAACATGCAGCTTCACCAAAAGACCACCGCTCTCCATTAAATTAGTGCTGCTAATTCAAGTGTTAGCCATTTTCTGTCAGCTACTGGGCTATTTTCTTACAGTTAAGTTGGAAATGAAAATCATTTGCAGCACTCTTGAGGCTCCGTGGATATCCGCTGACATACCACAGTGACATATCACGCTGGCTACTTTGTGGAGGAGAGTCTGGAAGGGGGAGCTGGCAGAGAGACGAGGCAGAAGCTATTTCAATAACCTAGATCCCAGAGAGGCTGATGGGTTGGCCCAGAGTGTGTGGAATAAGAACAGTCGTGAGGATGGCACAGGGCGGGGCAGTGTTTAGCTCTGTTGTTCACAGGGTCACTATGAGCTGGAGCCAACTCAGCAGCGCAACACAACAACAACATGTGGAAATGGAGACAGTAATTGCCAGACTCGGAGTTCCGTTTGCAGAGTAACCAGGGCTTGGATTGAAGTGAGTGACATGCACGAGAGACTGGAGACTGGAGGGTAAACCTAGCTCGTTTGGGCTGAGCATCTGGAAAAATAGGGTTGTCATTCACTGAAATAGAGACGACTACAAGAACAGTAGGTTTGGTGTGTGCATGGAATAATATGTTTGGTGATTTTATTTTTATCAAATCGTGTGCGGCATACCTCGTAGGAAGTTGAGGAGAGGGATGCTGAGAAGGCAGTGAGCTATACCAGGCTAGCAGCTACGTGGAAGATCTGTATTGGAGATACAGGGGGCTTCAAACAGTTCCTTGAAAAGTGGAATAAAAGGTAAAGGAATTTTCAAACAAATATTTTGAATTACGTTTGTATAGATGGTAAAGTTGACATCAGCTATATGGTAATCAATGCCATCCAATCATTGAATCAGGCTACAAGTGGTGGTGGTGGTGAAGCCCCATCAAGTTGGTTCTGACTCATGGCGACCCTGTGTACAACAGAACAGAACCCGGCCCATTCCTAAACCATCCTCGCAACCATTGTATGCCCATTGTTGAAGTCACTGTGTGAATCCATCTCACAAAGGGCCTTCCTCTTTTTAATTGACCTTCTCTTTATCCAGTATGATGTCGTTCTACAAGGACTGGTCCCTTCTGATTACATGTCCAAAGTACATGAGATGACGTCTTCCCATACTTGTTTCTATGGAGTGTTCAGACTGCGCTTCTTCCAAGACAGATTCATTTGTTCTCCTTGTAGTTCATGGTAGATGACACATTCTTTCTCAGCAGCACAATGCGCGGCATCCTCATTTCTTCTTCGGTTTACCTTATTCATCGGTCAGCTCTGGCATGCACATGTGATTGGAAGTACCCTTGTTCAGACAGGCACGTCTTGGTTCTCCAGGTGACGTCTTTGCTTTTTAACACCTTAAAGAGGTCTTTTGCATCATTTTGCTTTTTGATTACCGCTTCCATGGGCACTGATTGTAGATTGAAGTAAAATGAAATCCTTGATAACATCAACCTTCTCTCCATTGCTTAACATACTGATGGTACTTTTGAAGACCATTGAAAGTACCATGGACTGCCAAATGAACAAATCAATCTCGGAAGAAGGACAGCCAGAATTCCCCTTAGAAGCAAGGCTGGCAAGGCTGGCGAGATCTCATCTCAGGAACTTTGGACATGTTATCATATTATCAGAAGAGAGCAGTCTCCGGAAAAGGATGTCATA
>NW_022106084.1:8175881-8185273 GCF_000313985.2 Echinops telfairi
TATGACAAAATAACAATTTATAAAATATCAAGGGCTCATGAGGGAGGGGGAGCGGGGAGGGAGGGGAAAATGAGGACCTAATATCGGGGGTTTAAGTGGAGAGAAAATGTTTTGAGAATGAAGTACAAGTGCGCTTTACACAATTGATGTGTATGGATTGTGATAAGAGTTGTATGAGCCCCTAATAAAATGTTTTTTTAAAAAATAAAAAGGGCAGCTGTATCTCCAGACGTTCAAAAAACAAAACAAAAAAAAGGAGTCAGCATCGACTCGGTTAACAGTGAGGTTTTGTTTGTTTGTTCGTTGCGTGCTGAGGCCAAGGAGCCCTGGTGTCACAGTGGTTAAGTTGATTGCTTAACCAAAAGGTTAGCGGTCCGAACCCCCTCGCTGTCCAGCAGGAGAGATAGTAGTCTGCTTCCATAAAGATGTACAGCCTTAGAAAAAACCCGATGGTTATTTTCACTCTTAGGTATTGACAGGGTTGCTGGGAAGCGTAATTGACCTGTTACGTGGGTGTGGTTTGGCTGAAGACCTATCAGCCCCTCTAAGGAGAAAAGGCGGTTTTCTACTCCTCTAATGAGGTACAGCTTCAGAAACCCACCGACTTCCCTCTAGTGACTCTATAGGGTAGAGTCACTGTGGGTTTCAGGGCGTCAAATTCCTCATCCTTCTCCCGTGGAGTGGCTGGTGGTTTCAAACTACTGACATTATGTTCAACAGCCCGACTTGTAGCGCACTATGCAACCAGGGCTCCTACAGAGGCGTTTACACTGTTCTATCGGGTCGCTGTAAGTTGGAATTCACTGATAGAAATGAATTTGGTTTGTGGCTGAGGTTGTCCAGCTACTGCTTAGGGGCTGGCTTTCACACGCTCAACTCCGCCTCCTCACTGTCATTGGCTGTTGTTCTTCCTGGACACGCCCACTTTCCCCGCCCCAAACAGCCTCAAGCCTGATTGGATGCCAACGTTCTTTTGTTTTGGCAAAATCAAATCGGTGTCTTAGGAGATAGGACTGGGGCTCCAGCCAGCTAGTGCGCAGGCGTCAGTTCTGAATCAGGATTGGCTGGAATCTGGGCGGGACGAGGCGGGGCTTTCCTCTTGGCGCACGCTCTGTGGGCGGGGAAGGCGGGGCTGCGAGTGTCAGTAAGTCCCTGCGTCCGGGCCTGAGGCGTCCTCCCACCCCTGCTCCTCCCGGCCCCTCCAACAGCAGGTGAGGGCGGTCCCGGGCTGCGGCGGCGGCGGGAGCTGAGGGCCCCGGGCCTCAAGGGCCGGAGGACTGGAGAGGCGGGGTGGCAGGACAGCGGCCGGGGGCTGTTCTGGCTGGTGGCTGAGGCCTGGCTCCCTGCGGAGCCTCTGTGCCAGCTCCCTTTCTGCGTCTAGCAGGGCCCTGCGGTTCCTGTGCGCCCCCGGCCCCAGGCGCACACCCCGTCGGGGATGGGGCTCGGGAGGGCGTCTGGGGGGACGGGCCCGTGCTTGGCTGGGCGCCCAGCCCAGGAGACAGGGGAGGCAGCGGGGGACCTTCTGGGCGTTGACAGCTACGCTGGGATTCGTTGTTCTTTCCGCTTCTCTTGAAAGTCCTGCTAGCAAGTTTGGGGTGGGAATGGGGAATAAGGGTTAAAAACCTAGGGGCGACTTTCGTGGAAAGACAAGGGTTCCTTGACCCAGTGTCTGGGCCTCCCGGTGCCATGACATAACAGAAGGGTAGCTGCTGGGCCAGGTGTTCCCACGCACCTACAAACTCTGCCTTCTAGCCCCACCCCAGGGGTCCTCATTCGTTCAAATCGCCCCCAGGGCCTGGTCGAATTTGAAAAGGGGTTCATCTACCCCAGAACCTAAACAAAGCGTTAGATTTGACCTAATGCGAACAAACTGCCGAACCCCTGCAGCTTAAAGGGAATGGAATTGATCATCAGTTGCTGGGTTCTGAACCGAAATGCCCCAGGGATTTGGCGTCGGAGGTTGCCAACCGTTCGGCAGGCTTTGATTGTTGGGTGCTGTGGCTTTCTTTTCTATTTAGAGCAAGCCCATGTAACCATAGCACTGCCCCACCGTGTCACTCCGGTTGTGAGGTCGGGCCCCATGGAAAAGGTTGGTGTGTGAGCTCACCTGGTACTCCATGGAGAATGTCTTGGTGATTTGCTTCTACAAAGATCACCCATCAACCCCCCGCCTTAGATTCTGACTCATTGTGACTCTAGAGAGGGTTTCAGAGGCTGTCGCTCTCTATGGGAGTGGATAACCTTCCCTTTCTCCCAGAGGCCAGCCGGTGGGTTTGAACCATTGGGTTTTGCGGTCAGCAGTCCAACACGTACTAGCAGCAGCATTAGGGCTTCTCTTGGGAAGATCACCGCAATTGAGAAAACCTGATGAGGTAGTTCTGTTTTGTCACAAGGAGCCTCTATGAGTCAAAGGTACCTTTCTCCCTGAGAGCCCCTGGGTGGGTTCAAACTGCCAACCTTTCCATTAGCTGAGCTTAGCCATAGCACCACCAGGGCCCCATAAATTGTGATAAGAGTCACATTAGAGTTTCTTCTATTTAATAGAAAAGGCAGGGACTTTGGAGTTAGATCTGGAAAGAAGTTTAACCAGAATGCTCCTTAGAAGATGGCAAGACTTCATCTCATATTTTGGACTTGTTTTTAAGAGAGATTCAAACCAAACATAATGGCATCGAGTTGATTCTGATTCACTGTGACCCTACAGGGCAGAGTAGAACTGCCCCCGTGGGTTTCCGAGACCAGCTCTTTACGGGAGTAGAAAGCCACATCTTTGTGCCGAGATGCGGCTGGTGATTTTGAACTGCTGACCTCAAAGTTAGCCGTCCCAGGCAGCAGCCCCTGCATACCTACCATGTCACCAGGGCTCCTGCTAGGAGAGACTGGCTGAGACATCCTGCTTGGTAAAGTAGAGGCCCTGAAAAAAGAGGAAGACTCTCCACAAGGTGGGTTGACCAGTGGCTGCGCAGTGAGATTGAACATAACAGTAATAATGAGGATGACACAGGCCAGCCAGTGCTGCCTTCTGTTTGCACATAGGGTCACGGTGTGCCCAAACTCAATGGCTCCCCAAAACACCATCACCAGCAGATTTGTGGTACAGACATTGGTTGTCAAACCGGAGACAAACTAAATAACCATTTTGGAATTTTGTGTCCATGTGTATATATTGCGGTATCCTTCTGTCCATTTGACGAAATAATGATGGAAGGACAGTAATACACAAAGTAGTTGGACTAATCCATTAATAAGTACATGACGGTTGATGTTAGATTATAGCGGAAAATCTGCTTTAGATGCAGCGAAATTTGGTGGTTGAGGTTGGGCAGGACTAGGAAAAAGTCTCAAGCTTCCCAGTCTCCTGTCTGAGCGCAGCTAGGGTAGACTGCTGGGCAGTGCTGGGGCATGAGCTGGAGTCTCGGCTCTGTTGGCACTTAGCTTCGTGATTGGGGCAGGCCATTCTCATCTTCAGCCCTGGCTGCTTTATTTGTAAAATAGGCATCTAGAACATACGACGTGGCATAGTGGGGTACCCTTGGGCTGCTAACCACGAAGTCAGCGGTGTGAACACACCGGCTGGAGAAAGATGAGGCTTTCTGCTCCCTTACAGAGTAACAGCCTTGGAAACCCAGGGGGCAATTCTACTCCGTCCTGTAGGGATGCTGTGAGCTAGAATCTACTTGATGGCAGTTGGTTGGAATGATTTAAGCTAAAAGAGAAGATGATAACTTACATTTCTTGAATTATGCACTATGTGCTAATATCGGTTCCATGCATGTGTGTATCAACTCATTATATCCTCACAACAACCCTTGATCTACATTCTATTGCTTTTCCTACTTTGCAGATTAGGAAACTGCCTGAGAACATATCGATCGGCTTAGTGTAGGGTTCTAGAGCCTACACACAGCAGAGCTGGCATTTGAGTTCAGGCTCAGTTCATGTTCCGACCACTGTGCTCAAAGTCCTCTGGAGAAGAGGGATACTGTAACACTATGAGTAGAGATTGTAGAGGTTTATTTGATACTGTGATAGTCTTTGGTCTATGGGCACAGAAAAGATCATTTATTTAGTTAAATTGATCTTAACCTAATGCAGTGGTTCTCAACCTTCCTAATGGTGCCGCCCCTTAATACAGCACCTCATGTTGTGGGGACCACCCCATATATGGGCGTATCTGCATGTGGGCGGACCACCTGGAGATGGATAGAGGAGTGGTGTCTCGGTTCCTTATTTCCATTGGAAATAAGGTCTTAGGTGACGCCTGTGAAAGGGTTGTTTGACCCCAAAGGGGTCGCAACCCACAGGTTGAGAACCACTGCCCTGATGTTTGCCATGTTTCCTGATCCTTGTTCTCACCATGCCTTCTGACTCCTGGATGCGAGGTACCCAAAAGATTCTGGATTATCTTCCACTGACCAAGACTGGATGAGAGTAGGTACCAGGCTTTATTCTTGTTGTTTGAGATAATCTGTAGTACGTGATTGGCCATAGCTTAGGTTAGAGTTGTGGAATCTCAGAGGATCCTCCATTTCAGGGCTAAGGCAAGTGCCTGGTACTCAGAGCAGCCTTGGATTGAACAGACCCTCAGCACCCCGAATTTGTTTCTATGTTCCCACATTTAGGTATTCATGGGAGCCTTCCATTATGTGTACGAAAGAGTGGAGTTTAAAATGAACTGCCGAGAGGACTGTAGTCATGGAATTTGAGTGATGTGATAGCACCTGTCGATGTACAGGGATCTTATGCTTGGAGCACTACGCTTTGCGTGGAGCACATCCCATGATGCACTGTGGTAGTGTGTTGGGGTACTTCAGGCTCGATGCTGCACACCTGGAGGAAGGATTCTATGTATTTTTAAAGAAAATAAAATACTTGAACACAGACATCTCAACAACTTTTCAAAGCGTGATCTTCAAATACTAGAATAGTGTATATACTCGTGTATAAGCCGAGTTTTTCAGCACATTTTTAAATGCTGTTTTGGTGGTAAAATTAGGTACCTCGGCTGATTTTTGGGTCAGCTTATACTCAAGTATATAGGTAGGTTGAATAACTTAACAGATCATAATAAAAACAACCCTCTGAAAAATATATAGTAATCCATTTGTGTGGATTTACATGGGTGCAGTGGTACAGTGAGTTAAGTGTTGTGCTACCAGCCAGAGGGTCAAGAGTTGAATCCACTAGCCCTTAGTGGGAGAAAGAGGAAGCTGTCTGCATCCCCTGAAAGATGTACAGTCTCCGAAACCCGATGGAGCAGTATTACTCTGTCCTGTGGAGTTGGTAGGAGGCAGAATCGACTAGATGGCAGTTAATGGGGACTAAGACACTTCCTTTGACGTACATAAAACCTGTGACAAAAAATGAGAGAGGAGCCCCAATACTAGATAAGTGGCAGTGATTCTAGCTTCTTGTGCAGACAGCCTGGGTTTCACAGTTCCACAGACGGAAGCGTAACGGTGCTTAGGGTGTAGTAATCACACCCCAAACCCATTGCCTACTCAGAGTGACCTTCCAGGACAGAGTGGAACTGCTCCTTACATGTCGTGAGACTGGAAATCTGTGTGAGAGCAGACTGCCTCCCCTTTCCCCCAAGCAGCGGCTGGTGGGCTTGAACTGCTGACCTTGTGGTTAGCAGTCCAACAGTTATCCGACAGTAGTAGGTGCTCATCAAATACTTGTTGAAAAAATAACAGCATGACAGAACTAAATTGCTTCCAGGCAGTAGATGGGTTAACAGCTCTGTTTGGGGCAGCAATCTGGCGTCATTACTTAGTGCAGCTTGAGCACATCGAAGGTGAAATGAAGGTTAGCAACAGAACACATTTCCCAGTGTCCTGATGTGTTCTACTGATTTGTAGATTTTTATCCAACCAATATCGATACTTTCTTTCTAATCCAATTACTCTGTTTGGTTTAATTGCAACTGTGAGTTGACTCGATGGCAGTGAGTGATGACTAAGAGGTGGCATGTGGAGCATTTTCATTTATTCCACGCTGTTGTTAGATGACAACGAGTCAACGCTGACCCCCTGCACAACGCTACGGAACACTGCAAGCTCCTGGGCGGTCTTCACGACCGTTCCTCTGCCTGAGCCCATGGATGCAGCCACTACGTCACGCCGTCTCCTCGAGGGCCCTCCTCTTTGTCACCACCCTCCGCTTCACCAAACATGACGCTCTTCTCCAAGGACTGGTCTCGCCTGACCATATGTCCTAAGTGTATGCGATGAAGTCCTGCCATTCTTGCTGTAAGGAGCACTCTGGCTGTATTTCTCCCAGCACAGATCTCTGTCCTTTCAGCAGTCCATGGTTCTTTCGACATTCTTCTCCAGCGCCACAATTCAAATGCATTGATGCTTCTTAGATCTTCCTTATTCAGTGTCCAATCTCACGTGCATATGGGACAATGGAGAGCACCAGGCACAACTTAGTCCTCAGAGTAACTAATAGCCTTGCTCTTCAACACTCTGAAGAGGTCTTGTGCAGCAGATTTACCGAGTGCAGTACTTCCTTTGATGTCTTTTGGTCTCTTGACTGCTGCTTCCATGAGCTTTGATTGTGGATCTAAGCAAGGCAAAATCCTTCACAACTTCAACACTTTCTCCATTTATCATGATGTTATTGCCTGTTGGTCCTCAGTTGTGAGGATTTTGGTCTTTTTTTACATTGAGTTATATCCATATTGAAGGCTACTGCCCCTGATCTTTATCGGCAAATGCATCAAGTCTTCCTCACTTTCAGCGAGCAAGGTTGTATCATCTGCATTTCGGGTCGTTAGGAAGCCTTCTTCCAATCCTAATGCTGCATTCTTCTTGATACAATCTACCTTCTGATAATTTGCTCAGCCTACAGATTGAACAAGTGTGGTGAGAGGCTGCGACCCTGACACACACACCTCTGATTTTAAACCATGCAGGGTTCCCTATTAGTGGTTTAGCTACATTATTGTTTTCCTTTTGAATTTGATGTATTAATACAACACTAAACAGTATACTTATGACAGTACTTAGGAAGATTATTTTGGAAAAGATTTGTCTTTATTCCCACTATCTTTAATATAAGAGCATTAAAACCCATAGTTTCTCATTTTATTGTGTGCTTTATCCATATTGTGTACCTTTTACATACTCGACATCAGTGAATGTACAATTTTATCAACATTCTTCCATGTTAGAGTTATAATTCTTTTTAGAAGCCACTCCATTAGAAAGCACATTTATAATTTAGCGTTTTCTGAGTAGTTATGCTAGTTCTTATTTCTTGGATTGTGAATAAGATTTGCATGAGCATTCTTCTGTATCTAACTTTTCCCTTTATTGTAGTTGTCCTTAGGCTAAATTTCCATGAGTAAAATTATTTAGCAAAGGAGATTTAAATGTTTTTATGGATCCTTTTATAGTACTGTTTTCCAAAAAGAATATACAATTATATTCTTGAAAATTTATTTTCAATATTTATGCATTTTTAAAAAACTTTACTAGAATTGATCATCTCTTGCTTTTCAGAAAAAACTAGTATCTAATTATGTATTTTTAAAATGTTACAAGTAACAAGGAACGTAACATGTTCTATTGTTTACTAACATACCTCTCCGAAAAATATTAATATATACCCTTTGTTATTGGTCATTTACTCTTAGAAACAGTAAAGCATGTGCTAAGGCGCCTATGAACCCACCTAATTTAATTGCCTTTTGAAACTGTACCTTAGTTACTGGATGTGTTTATGTGTCCAACTTTTCGTCATTGCAGACCACTCATCAAGGACTCTGTATCCAAGGTCCAAAAGTTCGCTTCCCAAAATGATGAATGCCGACATGGATGGTGCGTGTTCCTTTTCCATCTGATACTTTCCTGGTTGTTGGGATGCTATTGCTTGTTAAGCAATGGGAAGGACAGAGGGGCAATTACTGGAAGACCAGCATCTTGGCTGTGTTTAAGACTTTAACCCATCTGGTTCTAGAAAGGGAGCCCTCGTGGCAGAGTGGTTACTCGTTGGGCTGCTAACCATAAGGTTAGCGATTTGAAACCACCAGCCACTCCCCTGGAGAAAGATGAGGCTTTCCACGCCTTTAAAGAGTTACAATCTTGGAAACCCACAGGGGCAGTTCTACCCTGTCCTGTAGGGTCGCTGTGAGCCGGCATCCACCCGATGGCGATGAGTTGGGGGTTTAGGAGGTCATATTATTTGTGCCTTGTGCAATGTGGGGGTGTCCATTTTTGCTTCCTGGAGTAGCATGATGGGTGTAAAGAAAGCATCTTGCTGGTTTTTAAGCACTAAGCTACACATGGGACCACCTTCTGTGAACTACAATGAGCCTTCTCATTACAGCAGTCGATGCCGAGAACCAGGTGGAACTGGAAGAAAAAACCCGGCTGATTAATCAAGTGTTAGAACTCCAGCACACACTGGAAGGTGAGTTGGCATTTTGTGGTTTTCTTGAATGACACTCCGATCTGCGCAATAGCATTTATCTCGCTAAACTTCAGGTTACTGCACACAGTTTTTAAAGGTATAAATCTGGAAGTCCATTTCCATTGTTCTTTCCTCCTCCCTCCTGCCTACAGTGTTGGCTAATGATTTTAAAGGAGAGAGAGGTGCAACAAGGAGTTCAGGAAAATTCCATTATCTTTTAATTCCATTTTTCCGTGAACTTTATGAACCCTCCTGATAGTATTATGTTTCCTCTATTATGTCTCTTTTCTCCCAGTAAATGACATGGTGCTATTTCATACACGAGAGCTTGTTTTTAAGCTTCTGCCTCGTGTGAAAGCCCACTTTAGTTGGCTGACACCTGCGTTCGGAGTCTTGCTGGCTGGTGGAGGCTGGGTTGGCTGCTCACCACAAGTTGAGCGTGTGGAACCCACCCGCAGTTCTGCGAGAGACGATGACAGACTCAGAGACCCACGGGCAGTGCCACTCTGTCCGTAGGGAGGCCGTGAGTCAGAATCCACTCGATGGCATGAATTGGGTTGTACATGCCTGTATTAAAAATTGCGTCCACCAAATGAATTCAATGAGAACCACCACCCAAACAACTTGTTTTTAAAATGAAAGTAAGCAGCTTGGTGTCCCTCAGCGCCCTCTGGCTGCTTCCCATTGTACGCAGCGACAGCCTTCCTGTGTCCCCAGCTGCGGTTTCTCCGCTCCACTCAGTCTCGCTCAGCCTCGGCATTTCCACCTCAGACACACTGTGCCCCTTGCTGTTCCTTCCGCGTGGCAGTGACCCATTGGCGCAGTGTCGGAGCAGCTGCTGTCCCTTGGTCTGAGTCTTCCTCCCTTACTTATTTGCATAGCTACTTGGCTTCATTTCCTCACTGCATTTAGGTCTCAGGTCAAATTCCCCTGACATTCCCAGTTACAGAGCACCTTCTCTTCTAATCGCTATC
>NW_022106084.1:8186205-8189569 GCF_000313985.2 Echinops telfairi
ATAAATGAGGGTTCACTGTTGTTGCTATAGGAAGTTGGCTGCCTATATCCCGTATACGAAATCAGTTGTGTTCACCTAGTTCATTAAACATTTATAGGAAATACATTGTGTTCTTATACGGTTGATAAGATATAAACCAGACTTCTTGTTTATAAAAGTATGGTTTTCTTTGAAAACAATAGCCATTTTAAGAGTTATTGAAACATAACTGCTGCTTACAAAGACTTTGTTGTTGTCAGGTGCCCTTGACACTCTGTTCCTACTCACGGCTACCCTGTGCGCATCAGAACAAAAGCCTGTTGGGTCTTTAACCAGTCTCAGAATTACTCTTACGTTTAACCCTGCTGGTATTTGACAATACCAGTGACATCCACCATCACAGCAACACCCCCTCCACTGCAGTCCGACGAACTGACAGACGAGCTGGTTACAAAGAGTAGCATTCAGTTTCATGTGAAATATCTTCAAGGTGCCCAAATTAGTTCTTGAAAATGATTTCCTGATTGGTGCTGAGTTTATTTCACTTGCCCTAATTTCTCGAAAGCAATCTGAATTCAGTAACCACCTGTGAGGGTTTTGTTTTTTCCCTGTACGAAGGAAGCTCTAAAATTAGTTGGTAATTATCATTGCCATGGAGGTGCTCGTCGTAAGATAGCGTGTTTAGATAAGAAACATTTGGTAATGTCATTGTCATCATTTTCCTGTTGTCTCTTTTTTTTTCTTTCAATCTAGATCTCTCTGCAAGAGTAGATGCAGTTAAGGAAGAAAACCTGAAGCTGAAATCGGAAAACCAAGTTCTTGGACAATATATAGAAAACCTCATGTCAGCTTCTAGTGTTTTTCAAACAACTGACACCAAAGGCAAAAGGAAGTAAGGGCGAGAGAGCCTCTGGGCTTCGTGGAATCGCTGCGGGTGGTTTCTGGTCTTCAGTGTGTTTTCCTTTCACCTTGGATAGATTCCAAACATCTCAGTACCTGTGTTTGTGGCTTCATTGAGTATTTATGAAGGTAATGGCAGATCTAGGCAAAGTTAGGAGAACGAAGGGCCGAACAGGAGACTTCTCTGTATATTATGTTAGTCAATGGAAACGTGCAAATGTATTGTAGAGACTTTATAATTAGAATTGCTTATATTTATGAAACCTTGAAAATGAATGTTTTATCAAATTTGCAGTTTTAGGGTTAGCACTGGCTTGTAGGTGTAGTACCAAGATGATACGAGAAAATAACTACCATGTTGTGGAAAAGTGACCAAAATTCCGTACTGAATGCACAGCTTTCTATGTCCCCTGTCCACCATCGTGTGCCTCTTTCCCATTGGCCGCTCCATTCCCATCTCCCGGCCCCGGAGCAAAACAAGAGGATGGTCTCACATTTGTAAGAGCAGTTTCACTAGTTAATCACTTATGAGAGCAACCTGACCTCATTATAACTCACTCAAAATAACCTTCTCAGCTGGGGCTTGTGTATTTGTTATATTTTGTAATAAGATAGGCTGGTTTTTCTTTTTAATAAATGGAATGAAAATAAAGATTATTCCTTGACACTATGAATTTTCGAACTGGGAAGATGTGTTGGTCAACACTTCCCTCTGCACAAGATGACTGATGTGGTCCCGGAGAGAAAATACTGTGTGCACTTAAAAGAGAAAACCTTGGGAAAACAGAGCAGAAAAATACTTAGGAAGCAATAGTAGCCAACTCCAAAGGTCTTCATCCCAAATTTTCGTTGTCACCTCCCCAGTTTATGCCTTTGGGTTTAAATGATGCGAAAGTGGGTTCACGTCTGACCAGCACTGTAAATCACATCTAGAAGAAAGCCATCCCATAGGGTTTGGCCTTCTAAGGTCTATTTATAGCCAGGAGTGTTTCTCAAAGTGGGCCAGCCATCCCACCCCTGGGGTGATGGAGTGGTCCAGGGGGGCTGCAAAAGCAGATAACTACACTTTATCCTGGCTGTAGCACGAACGATTTTAATTGTCAGGGGAGTTGAGTCATTTCTTTCTGAAAAGGGGGTGGTGAACTAAATATGTCTGGGAACCTGTGATTCATAGCACCTATAAGATTAACTTTTGCACAAACTTCTGAGTATGTTAGTATCAGAATCATGAAAAAGAGGGGAGCGTTTCCCTTGTGTACTAATTGATAACCTTTCACAGTATTCTCTCTCGCCACTTCTCCCGGAACTTTCTGTAAGTCCAGCTATTTGGTTTACAGAGTCTTGGGCATCCTTTTACTAAACAATTTTTAAAACTTCATTTGTAGTTTTCACTTAAAAATGGCATCAGAAATGTTAACATGTTTATTACAGTAGACAGAGAGCTCCGCTAACAGAGTCTATGGGTCTTAGAGTTGGGGCTACTTTTAATCATGGAATAATCTTAGGATTGCACTGATGGATTTGTTAAATGACTTTATTTGTATGAATACTTGATTGTCCTACTGCAGACATATGCTTCCCTTTTGTGACCTCATTCACAAGCATTTAAAAACTGTGCTGCAATTCTACTTTGCTGTTTAATAAAAGCCGTTTCAGAGATGGTGTGTTTGTCATGATTGCCCAGGTACCGGGTATGTCGTGGTGCATCTGGAATTGAGCATAGCCAAATGATCAATCGCCTGTCCTCAGGATCCATATCACTGGGTATGTAGAGAAAGGTGATCTTTAATAAAACAAAGATTGGGCATTACACATATCCATTTTAAGAATGAAAACATTCAAATGGAGAGGCAAGGAATCCTAGCTCTCCAAGAGAAAGGGAGTTGGGTTGTTCCGGTAAAGCCGGATTACTCTAAGAAGCCATGGCAGCTCGGTAGGTAAATGTGATCAGAATGCTACCAATGCCACCAGTGGCTCCATGGAGGAAAAGACCTGGTGATGTGCCGCCATCAAGACTGTTGTTCTGTGCCGTCCAGTCAGCCCCCACTCACAGCCACCCCAGATCCAACAGAAGAAAGCACTGCCTTGTTTGAGTCCATTGTCGCAGCCACTGTCAGTCCATCTCCTTGATGGACATCCCCTCTCACTGATCCTCTACTTTACCAAGCAGGAGGGCCTGCGCCAGACCAGACCCGGCGCTCCCTGATAGACTGTCTAACGTTCAACGTTGCAACGTCCTTGCCTCAAGGGGGCATTCCAGCTGTTCATCCAAGACCACCCCACTTCCAGCGTCCCTTGCCCACCCCAGGATTCCACGGCATCAGTTCTCCAGGGTCACTGTCCGGCTTTCACGTGCGTGAGGCCACTGAAAAGACCATGGCTCGGGGCCAAGCAAGCCCTACTGTTCAAAGTGACTCTTACTGCACACTACTTTGAAGAGGTCTGCTGGAGCAGGCGAGCCCCGTGAAATACGCCATTTGACAGC
>NW_022106084.1:8190680-8192487 GCF_000313985.2 Echinops telfairi
AGCTCTGGTGATCTGCTTCCAAAAGATTGTAGCTTATGGAGTTAATGTGCAGACAGGGCCACGGGAAGCTGGATTTGACCCACAAAAATGAGGTCCTTGTCGCTGCCACCATGGAATGGAAAGTAGTGGATATGGCCACAAGTTGCAAAAATAAATGTTTTGTTTTAATTAAACCCTCAATTTGGAAAATGAAAAAAAGTGGAACACTGATTCAAAGCATCTGTAGACTCCTTCCAGGGAGTCTGTGGGAAGATCTGGTTCCTAATATCGGGGAAGTTCCTTAATTAGACCCTGATTCTCAGCTCTGGCTGGCATGCCTTGGATCCGTACTCTCCACTATTCTTCAAAGTTCTACCCATTCCCCTCCCAGATCAGTCTAAAGTCGAGGTTGAGGGGTGTTCCCTCCATGGAAACTGTGGATGTAATTCACCTGTTTGGTACTCATTGTTGCAACATCCAGCTGGTATTTCTTTGGTAGTAGCCTTCTCCAAAACACGCAGGCTTTTGTCATCTACTTCCAGGGCCATGTGTTAGGAACGACAACCAAGCTTTTTCTACTCCAAATTTTCAAAGTATCTTTTCTTTCCCTCTTCACAGGCCCCTGCCCCTCTCTTTCAAAGTGGAGATTGTATTAAACCGCGAGATCAGGAACAAAGGAGATTGTCTCCCCAATGCCTACAAATGGTCCCAATACAGGGGCTGGAAAGAGACCAGGGAAGGTCAAGCTAGGCATGTGCAGACAAGGAGCCACCCCTAAGCGCAGGTGAAACCAAACCAAGCTACAACCTAGGCCCATGACATCACCCAGGTGTGCTTAACTCAGCCAATGACGTCAGCCAATGCCCTCAACTCTGCCTCCCCCAGCCAGCGGGGGTGGGGGTAGGGGGTGTCGGAGGGGATAAGAGCCAGGCCCGCAGCCAGGCACACCCTCTTGGCCCTCTTAGCCCACCATCAGTCCCTCTTTCACTCTGTTCTTGCTCAGGGGCATGCTATAAACGGAGGACCACCTGTGTGAGGGCACCCACACGCCACGTGCCTTCTCAGGGCCAGTCCAGGGCCGCTTCAGGCGCAAGCCCTCTGGCCTCCTGGGATTGACTCCCCAGTTCCGCACATGTGGGTTTCACGGTCCCCGGTCTGGTATTTTCTCCACGTGGTTTTTCCACACCCATTTGTGAACCCCACGTGGCTTCTGTTCAGCCCAGGCACGCTTCCCAGGAATAGCATGTACCCTTTCCAGACTAAAAGACCTGACACTCCCTTTCCTCCAAAAAATCTAAAAAAAAAAAAAAACACCTTACAAAAGTGCTTCTGCTGTGTGAATTCCTACAGTGTATGAAGCAAAGAACCGCGGTCAACCCAATCCAGGAACATCACGGTGGCACCCACATGGTTGGCTTAGTCCTCGGTCCCTTTTCTGTGGTTTAACATTGGGCAGTCTTAATCGGCTTTCCTCTCCATCTCCCACAACCCCCCAAATAAAACAGTTCTGAGCCTTTTCTACGATTCCTAGGTTTTCTACTCGCATAGAGATTTTGAGAAAACCCACAGGTGCAGTTCTAGCCAGTCCTCTGAGGTCAGAATTGACTCAGTGGCAGTTTGTGAGTGTTCTTATTACTCATCTGTCAAACCCCGTGAGGCTCCCAGTATCAGAATGCTTCCAGCTCCCCTTGGAAACGGGTCAGTTCTTCTCATACTTTGCAGAACACCAGAGCCAACCGTGTTGCTGTGGCGCCAATTCTGATGTATCCGAACCCTCTGGGACAGGAGAACCGCCTCAGTGGTTCCTAGGCTGGAATTAACGGCCAGC
>NW_022106084.1:8193548-8195866 GCF_000313985.2 Echinops telfairi
AACTCAGATTGCCATGATGCACGCTTGGCCGATCTATGGTGTGCATGCCTCTACTGGATCTCCTCTCCGTTCAAATAGATGTGCTCTCTCTGGATTCCAACATGGCACGTGAGCACCTACCTTTTCCGTCTTGTTTCCTTTTCCTTAATCCCACTAGCTGCTTCTAAGGACCCATTCAGTTGTGGCGCTGGATCCCACAGATAGCTCAGTCCCTTATGTGGAGCTCTTGGGGCAGATGTTTCAGCATTTGGAAATGTTTAATTGCCTAAAGTATGATGAGCCATATACCACAATGGTTGGAGGCAGTACCTAGGATCAAATATGGTAACATCTCTACAGGAGTATCTAGTCCTACTACTAAGTGGTTGTGGTAGGTTTCTGGGGTGGTTTACCTCGATTCTTGCTTCTCACCCTGAAAGGATTAACAGTGGCAGAAGTACTTTGTAATCCAAGTAACTGTTATGAGGGAAAGGGAAGTTTCGGATAGTCTGGTCTCAGAGAGTGCAGAGTACCACCATCCCCTAAAAGCAGACAAGGCTGCGTGGTGGGGAGGCTGTGGGAAAGCTCCTGATCAGAACTGGCCGCTTCGGAGGAGCACGAAAAACCACGTGGAAAAATGGCCGGAAAGTGGAGTCCACAGACCCAAAAGAGGAGTCCCAGAACCAATCCCCCCTCCCCCCCAAAAAGCAAATGAGAGAGTGGGAGCCCTGAGGTGGCGCCCGCACACACGGGAGAGATCACAGCCTCCTACCTGAAAAGAGAGCGACCTGCCCTCAGTCCATGCTATTTAACCCTCCTATCCCCACCTGGAGGGGGGGGGCGGGGATGGGACCTGCCGTGGTGGAGGGTATTGGCCCATCTTAGTGGCTGAGTTCAGAGGCACCTGTGACATGATGTCACCGGTACCCAGTGTGCGAGCCCAGGTTGACTTTCACCTGCGTCTAGGTCACTTTGGTCTGAGCATGCCCACCTTGGATTTTCCCACAGGTGTCTAATGTGGGCCTCATTTCTTTCCAAGCCCTTTATTGTGGCCTGGCCAGCTAATTTTCATTTAGTGTAGGCCTTCGGTGGAGACGACCCCCTCTCTCCCTAATCTCCCTACCACTCAGAGACAGACTATAAAAAGTGAGGTCTGATTTCGCTGAGGAATGAGCGTTGCTGCCAAATGATGAGGAAAGGTGGTTTGCAGAGCCTTTGGGATTTTGGAATTGTACCTGTAGGAACATAGCTTTCGCAGAAAAGTAACCGATATCCTGCAAGTGGGTAGTCCTAAGGAGTTTACAACATCACGTCTCTGTTCATGAGAAGTGGATTATAAGATCTATAATTAGCTCTTTAGTCCCAAGCAAGACAAACTGATCTCACTTCTTTAGAACCTAGTTGCTTTCCCCAATAACTGCTTTTCCCCAACCTGAGCTCACCCCCTCTGGTGGACATCGCCGGGTACTGCTCAGTACAGATGGAACTCAAAAGATCACCGGGAAGCCACAGAGGGCACCTCAGTTAAGACCACTTGTCATTATGCACGAATCAAACATTTGGCTATAGTCAAGGTTGTTTAAGACTTGAAAGAAGATTTGTCCATCGCCTCTCAGCTACCCGATCAGAAAAGCAAGCTACAGTTGATTGCACCTAAATCTGTAGCTTAATGCCACTTCACAGCAAATTTGCTCTCACAAGGACTTCATGTTGGCCTCCCGCCATTGGTGTCGAGTGGATTCCAACTCATAGCAAACGTTACCGAGTCAGTAGGACGGCCCAAGCTTCAAGGAAGCAGACTGCTTGCCGCCTTGTTCTCCCATGGAGTGGCTGGGGGTTTGAACTGATGAAGTTTCCGTCAGCAGCCGGGGGTTAACGGCTGCCCGGCCCCCAGGACTAGTTTAGGTATGCCTTCAGACCCCATTTACCCCATCCTGGGGCAGGTGGAGGTGTTGGAGAATGATGATGGAAGCCAAAACAACAAGGGTGTCTTTGTTCCGTTTTACACAATGCATACATTGAGAGATGACTCCTGATCAGATGCTCGACCTGATATTGTCGTCAGGTGCTGTTGGGTTCATTGTGACCTTTCATCTGTACGGGAGCAGGTCACCAAGTGTCTGTCCGTAAGCCCTGAAAACAGCCTCGTACTTCGCTGAGAATGTAGGCTGCGGCCGACAGATCGAATGTGCTTGATATGCACTAAGGGACTAGGCTAGTTGTTCAAAGATCATTTCCCAAGTCCCGGGAGCCATTTTCTCTACAACTGACTGTATTCTCCCTGGTGTTTGGATCTCTCGAGTCAAATTCCCAATAGGTTTCCAGGTACACTTGTCACC
>NW_022106084.1:8197029-8208302 GCF_000313985.2 Echinops telfairi
ACCTAATGCTGGGGGCTTAAGTGGAGAGAAAATGTTTTTTGAGGATGAGGGCAGCGAATGTATAAATGTGCTTTACACAATTGATGTATGTATGGATTGTGATAAGAGTTGTATGAGCCCCTAATAAAACGATGAAAAAACAAACAAACAAAAGACAAATGGAGCTATCTATGCAGAAAGCAATCTTCCAGGCTTTGTCTACTGCACGACCTAGGACACACTATGTAATAGTGTTTTAAGTTTTAGTTCAACCTGTCAGCCATGGGACGTTGATGGAAGGGGCAGTTAACAGTGAGCTGGCAATGTTGGTTGCTCAAATTTTATCATTGAGAGCTCATAGAGCTTGTTAAATTTCAAAGGATTCTGCAACCAAGAAAGTACCAAAAAAATAAAGAAAAAGATAGAAAACACTTAAAAAAAAAAGTCCCTATAAGACACCTGGTCAGAGTTTCCATAAATTATGAAATGGTTTATCTCATGTAGCAGTTATTCACTTTTAGAACATTTTCATCTAGTGCGGCAGTTACATAATCTCCTGTCAACTTGTGCAGGAGTGGAGGTTAGACTGTCAATCAGGTGGCAGATTGATGATCTCTTTTGGAGGGGCTAAGGAGATAAATAGCTCCCCGGAGGTGGGACACTTGCTCACTCCCTGCAAGACATTCCTGACAATGAGCTCGATGGAGCTACGCTGATACAGCCAGAGCTCTGGAGCCGGAGGAGCCATGTGGAGACCCCCGCCAGCACTGAGATGCTTCCACCACCACTGGATCCACAAGACTTTCCACCCACTGGCCTGTGACCTTCCTGCATTCGGCGTCATTGCATGTGTTGTATGAGTCTGACGAGGAATTTATAGACTGGTATCAGACATATGAGCTAAAATCAGGCTTATGGAATTCATCTGGACTGGGCTGGGATGTTTTCTTAAAGTACAATTACTCTTGGATATAAAGCTCTCTCTTACACACACAGTGTTTATGAATTTGTTTCACTGGTCAACCCAGACTAATACATCCAGCATGATGTCCATTCATAAATTCTAAATGCAAAGCCAGACAGTCTTTGCAAAATCCACTTTCTACAAATAAATACCAAGCTTTGGCCATCTACGTACCAAGAATTGCCACCATCATTTGATGAAAGTTCAGAACACACCAGGGGAATCAAGCATTTCATCTCGTTTTCCACATATGCTCTAAGCCCGTGGTTCTCAACCTTCCTAGTGCCGCGGCCCTGTAATTCAGTTCCTCATGTTGTGGTGACCCCTAACCATAAAATTATTTTCATTGCTACTTCATCACTGTAATTTTGCTACTGTTATGAATCGGGTGACCCCAAAGGGGTTGCGACCCACAGGTTGAGAACCGCTGTTCAGGCGTGAGTTGTGCTCCTGGCTGTTTACCTGCCTTCAGGGAAAGGAGAAGCTAGAGATTTGTTTTACTAAGTGCATCGCTGGGCAGGGGTTTTATAGGAATTTCGCTGGGGCTCCCCAAGGGTGAGGTGTATCTGTCTATGAAGGAATCAGGGTCTGACCCATACCCAAGTGATGTAAAGTTCCCCGGATAAACTGCTGTTCTGTGTGGTCTAAAAGATAGCTCTCCTTCCAAAGGGTCTACACTGGTTAGACAAACATAAAACAGAGTAGCAACAATGAAACATACAACTTTCCTCCAGTTCTTAAATGCTTCCTCCCCCACCTCCACTGTCATGATCCCAATTCTACCTTACAAATCCGGCTAGACCGGAGGATGTACACTGGTACAGATAGCAACTGGAAACACCGGGAATCCAGGACAGATGACTCCTTCAGGACCAGTGGTGAGAGTGGCGATGCCTGGAGGGTGGAGGGAATGTCAGGTAGAAAGGGGGAATTGATTACAAGAATCTATGTATAGCCTCCTCCCTGGGGGATGGACAGCAGAGAAGAGGGTGGGGGGAGACGTTGGACAGTGTAACATATGACAAAATAATAATAATTTATGAATTATGAAGGGTTGATGAGGGAGGGGGGAGGGAGGGGGAAAATGAGCAGCCAATATTAAGGGCTAAAGTAGAAAGCAAGTGTTCTGAGTATGATGAGGGCAACAAATGTGCATATGTGCTTGACACAATGGATGTATGTACGAGCCCCCAATAAAATGATTTTTTAAAATTCTGAAAAAATTATCAATGGGAACACAACATAGCTCTATTACAAATTAGGTTCATGATTTTTGAAAAGGAGGAACCGTATTAACAGTTGCTTCTAGCTCCCCCAGAGGCAACTAGGAAGCCCGTTGAGCTGCTAGACACACAGACCAATTATAAAGCATGATGACTGAGATCGGTAAGTCATTAGAAATCAAAAAGTAATTAGAAATCTCTTAACCCAGGGAGGCGGGGGGATCAAAACGGTTGCACATGTGCCAGTTAACCAAGAGGTTGGACGTGTCAGTACACCAAGAGGAGACTCAGAAGTCGGCTCAGGGGTCTGCTGCTGGGAATCCAGCCACTGAGAGCCCTGGGAGGCCAGTTCCAATCTGGCCCACCCGGGAGCACCATTCAGTGGGGTCCACTCGATGGCAACTGCTCTTTCTCACAATCAAATAAAACAATGTAAGTCTTCTCGAGAATAACTGATCTACTAAAGCAGGATAACTTTAAGATTAAAAAAACTTAAATTTTATTTTCAAGAGCAGTGCACTTGGCGTGGGGGGGGCGGGGGGATGGCTGACTGACCACCATTAGATGTTGATAAACGACACTGCACTGTTAAGCGGTGTTTTCATGAGGGACACATAGACAGTCGTGTCCGGTTGACTTGTCTCCAAAGGAATCGATCATTTGTTTTAAGGGAACCACTAACCACAGCCCTAATTTGACACGGCCTGGATCAATGCCGACGACATACAGCACTGGCAAATGGTGGATAGAATCAAACAACCATATAGAAACTTTATTACATTTAGCTCTGTACAACAGAGTCCTCCCCGTTTTCAGTATAGGACTACCCGTTACGCTGCGGTCTGGCCGTTTACATGGAAACCCCAACAACGGATTTTTCCAAGAACAGCGAGGAACCCAAACTACAAACTACTAAAACCATGTAACTTCTAATGACCGTCGTCTCGTAAATTCTGGTCTCTAACCTGCCATTTTTCTTTTATTCTAAATTCCAAGACCGAGTCACATCCGAGGTAAGTGGGGTTTGTTTTTCCTCCCCTGAAAAGAAAGACTAAAATAAACCACTGAAAGAATAATAAGGTTAGCTATTAGGAACAGGAGGGGAAGACTGGTTCAAGTTCAGCGGTGGCACACTGATTTCCAATGCCGCGCTCGCTCCCGTGAGTTCACAATACTTGAGTCGGATTCAGTCCTTCCGTACTCGTCTCCTGCGGACTGACTTGACGGGCCCGTCTCCAGAGCCCGGGCTCTCCTCCGCCTCCTTCATGAAGGAGAGACAGGCAGTTCAGTACGCTGAATGACCAGCAGAGACGAGGCAACTACAGTCAACCCCCAAATCATTGAAACTGTTTTTAAACAAAAACATCAACAGGGGAGGCTACTGTCCTCTACTTATCCCTGTTGGCCTACAAGCCTCTGAAGGGTTAGCTCTACCTCTTGAATCTTTCCCCGAGATTTGTGTGCTTCCTCAGCATACATCGCCTCAGAGCGGTTGTTTTCTCATCACCGAGGGATTCTAATGATGCTCCTTTCAAACATTCTTTTGCGTTTGGGGAACAAACAGCAGTCTGAAGGTGGGAGATCAGCGCTGTGGGGTGGATGGTATAATGGCTCCTAACAGAACCCTCCAGAGACCAGTCCTTTGTCACCCTCAGAGAATGAACACAGGGGTATCGTCCTGATGGGGGGGTGAAGTCTTTCAGTACAATTTTCCTGGCCTTTTCCTCACCAATGCAGTCTATAATTTTCTTAAACGTTCTTTATAAGAAGCCCCCATGATCACCCTGTGACTTTGAGCAACAGCTATCAAGTTTGCCCCTGAAAACAGACAGTGCCACTGAGTCCATGCCGATTCAGAGCAACCCTATACGACAGAACAGAATTGACCTGTCGGATTCTGAGACGGCTTAACAGTTCATGGGAAAGCCTCATCTTTCTCCAGGGAGTGGCTGGTGGTTTTGAACTGCTGACCTTGTGGATCGCAGCCCAATGTGTAATCCCATGCCAACCAGGGCTCCTAGTTTGCCCCTTATGAGGCCTGAAATACAGTTGCTATAACCTTCTTGGATGACCCCTCTGCTTTAAATATATGTGCTCCAACTGACTACGTACGGGCCACAGTTTTGTCTGAATCTTGTTTGAAGTCCCCTCATCAAGACTGAGACAAGTGTATTACTGAGAAGATGTATCTACACCCATTCACCGATCTCAGAGAGGTATTTAAACATGTTTTACCTGAAACAAACCTGTGCATATATGAACTGGGACACTAGTAGCCACACTATTTGACTTGCATCTAATTCTCCGAATTTTACGGACAAGTCTCACTTTAGATTTTGTAAACTGTGCTCGGTTTCACGTAGCCTTGCGTTAACACATGGTATTTCCTTTTCTTCTTTATGGATATATTTTAAAGGATTATTTTCTGTTGAAGAGTTGATTGCTTACCTCATCCTCTGACCCAGACTTATTTGATTTATTGCCTTCTTCCTGCCCTTCTATGATCTCAATTTCTTCCTCACTCTTTTCCTCGGGTTCACCTTCCTCTTCTGTAATAGAGATTGCATTAACATAAGAAACTCAATGCATTTTGAAATTTGTTACTAAGAATTATTAAGTACAATAAATGGATTTGCTTAAGTCCTATTATTTAATAAGAAGACCTTTAATGGGGAAAATGTCAAAGGAGTTATAAATTCTATAGTATTGCTACATTTTTAGAATTAAATCATCCGATGTGAAGTCAAGGCTGGGAGTAAAGACTCACGTAGCCCAGTTGCTATGCAGACCAAAGCCTTTATCCCCCTCCCGTGGTCAAGCCTTGGTCGTGCGTCCCCAAATCTCTGAGGCCCTTTTCCTCTCCAATATGCTATGTGACTCTCAGATCTACTGATGACACCTCGTGCTCTGGTTCCAGGCACTGGCTTCTCTTTGGAGTCCATTTAGCCAAGTCTCCATGTTTGTTACTAAGATTACCAATGATACTACGATGGTAAGTGGGCCCTGTGTGCGAGTTAAAGCACCACGCTCATCGGACACTTGCACCATGGTGGTTTGCGTGTTGCTGTGACGCTGGAGGCCGGGTCATCACTCCTGTAGGTTCATAACTGCTCGGCTGAAGTAGATGACGAATAAAGGCAACCCATGGGTTACGAATGACTGACTTGGGTGTTCGGTTTACTCTTTCATATTAGGTAGAGCTGCCTTCATTTTGAAACCATCGAACCAGTCCCCTCCCACCCATTCCATTGCGACAAAACCCAGGCCAGCTCACTGCCACCCACCCCAGTTTACAACGAAGTCTTTCTCACAAGCACCTTCAGTTGCAGCATATGCAACGTTTGTAATCATGAGAGAGAGAGAGAGAGAGAGGCTTCTCTCGTTTTCTTGACCGAGCACAAGAAAGAACCCCAAAGTCATGGGTTGATTACCAATCTCAATGAGTTTATAGGGTAAAGTCAAACTGCTCCATACACTTGCCAAAGCAGTAAGTCTTTAAAGAATCAGGTAGCCACATCTTCCCCCCGTGGAGCAGCTGGTGGGTACAACCCACCATTCTGGTGAGCAGCTCGGTACTCTAATGACTGCACCACGGGGCTACTTTCCTTACACGACATCCGAGCCATAGGAACCTATTCCAACTCACAGACAAAGCCCACTGAAAAAGTCACCCGGGCATGCCTCAATTTGAATCTCCAGTTTATTAGGAGGCTTTTTTTAGAAAGCCACTCCCATGAGGGTGACCACCCAGGGCACATCCCCCACTCTGGAGGGCTACTCATCTTGGCCGCCGTCATGCCTGCTTGATGTTGCAGTCGGTGGCATGCTTTCGGCATGCACAAGGGCAGTATTCACTAGAAAACGGGCAGTTTTCATGGGCTGTGGCCAGGGTTCTGCTAGAAATGGCCGCTACCACCACCACCCTGCCCCTGCCATCACCACCACCACCCTGCCCCATCACCTTACCCTTTTCCAGAATTTCACCATCACTTTGCTTTTTCTCTTCCCCCAAGTCCACTGGCTTCTCCAGGGCTGCCTTGTCTCCCTTCACTTCTTGCTCTAGCGCGCCTTTAGTTTGCAGCTCACAAATGTCGGCCTTTCTAAACGCCACATCTTCACTTTTTTTCTGTGGTGGTTTAACATAAGCTATTTTTACTAAAAACAAAGCACTATTTTAAAAACGGGTTTTGTTCCACATCATAACTTAACTGACAACATGTAAAACTCATGAACGATCAGTACACCCCTGCAGAACATGTATGACTTTAAACACACACACACACACACACACACACACACACACACACACACACACACACGTGTTCCCAGCAGACCAGCTTCCCGCCAACACTATCTACACTCACTGCTGGTGGCCCTGGCTGGAGCCCGGACCTGTGACAGCACCTCCCCCTCCCCCCTGACTTCACTGCTTCCACCCCAGAAGCAGCCCTGCCCCCTGGCCCCCTCAACCTGGCTTTTGAGGAAATGCTGCCCATCTGGTCTTGACACACACTGTTTGCCGGGGTGGCATGATTTTCTAGGTCCCTTGAGTGGCTTCTACTTCAGATTGAAAGGGTGTTTGAGAAGGACAGTCTCTCTGGGGTTCCTCCAGTCTTTATCGGTCCAGTAAATTGATTTTTTTAAAGTGCATTTGGGCTTGGCTCATATTTTCTCTCACTCTATCCCGGACTTTCTAGCATGTCCCTGGTGAACTCTGGTAAAAGGAAAGGTGACTCCCACCACACAGGGAAGTCACCACGACCTGACCAAGGTAGAGGCAGGCACTGCGAGGTACACCCGAATAAAGGAAAGCTCAGTAACTGCTCTGATATGTTTGGCTGTGCAGCAGTAATAAATCCAGTTGAGTGAGTGGCCACAAAGATAGATGTGTGCACCATATGAATGCGGGAGTGTGTATGGGAACACGTGTACATCGATTGCTAAAGTTGTGGGTATTTGTATACAGGTATTTGTGCTGCAGGTATATGCACACAGCAGATCACACAGGGGACACCATCATGGGAAATGCTTCAATATATCCAAACTCCTCATGGAGCTGAGCCAACAAGGCTTGAAATCCAAGCATTCAAGTCACACAGGGACATCTATGCCAGTTGGCATAATATGTTTCCTAAAGGTAATAATCTGCATTCTCGGTGGACGAGTCATATGTGGGTCTGACAAGCTTGCGAGTGGCCATCTAAGACACCCAGTTGGGTTTCTTCTGTAAGTCTTTATGGGAGTAGAAAGCTTTGTCTTTCTCCCAAGGAGTGGCCAGTGGTTCCCAACTGCTGACTTTGCATTTAACGAAGCTCAGAGCGAAACCCTTACACCATGGGAGCTTCCCATTCACTTGGCATCATGGTGATTTATACTGAAAATATTCAACGCAGGTAGCTGAGCTCTAGTGGAACGTATAAAATAATATCCAAAATACTACAGATGACCAGAACAAACAATCTGTCCTGGGGAAAAATACAACCTGAGTGCTCCTTCAAAGCAGGGATGGCAAGACTTGGTTGCTCACATTTTGGACGTTATCAGGAGGGACGGGGCCGAAGAAAGTATCAGGCTTGAGAGAAGGTCCATGCAAAAGAATGCAGCCCTGGATGCGATGCATTGACACAATGACTGCAGACAACAGATCCAACGCTGATGACTGTGAGGAGGCCACAGGATGAGGCAACGCTCCTTTCTGCTGTCCGTAAGGCCGTGATGGGTCAGATGCACCTGGACATCACCGCTGTACTCACTGTCTTGGCCTCCCTACGCCCATCCTTGGTAGGAATCAAAGAATGATGCTTTCTGTGTACAAACTTACTCTTGACTTTTTCAAAAAGTGTTACTATACAATGTGTCTTCTTTGGGGATTTCACTAAGCATACGATGCTCTAGATTCTTCCATACTATGTTTCACAGACTCATTGTGATGGTCACCTAATCTGGTGTCAATTTAAGGATGAAGAGTGTAAAGGTGGAGTCTAGGCTGTCAATCTGCAGATAGCCAGTGAGACTTCTATGGGCATGGCCTTCTCCTGAGAATTCTGGGATATCTGGGACTTCCTCCTCGGAGGCGGAAGACACCTCTCTCAGCTACTCCCTGGGAGACACTGCAGAAGACAAGCCACATGGATGCAACCAGACCTCGGAAGCAGGAGAAGCCACAGAGAGACCCCTGCCAGCACTGAGATGCTTACAGCGCCACTGGATCCAAAGACTTTCTACCCACTGGCCTGTGATCTTCTGCATTCGGCGTCATTGCATGTGTTTCGTGAGTCTGAAGAGGACTTTATAGATTGATATTGGAAATATGGGTTAATATCGGACTTATGGACTTGACTGGGCTGGTACGTTTTCTCAATGTTCAATTGCTCTTATATATAAATCTCTTATACACATATGTGTGTATCCATGGATTTGTTTCTCTAGTCTACCCATTGTTATTCTTTATGACTGTGCAGTATTCCATTCTGTGTTTGCACTAAAGTTTGTGTATCCATTTATCTACTGATGGACACTTTGGTGGTTTCACCCCTTTTTGAATAATCATTTATGGGCGCAATGAGCATGGGTGTGCATATGCCTCTTCATATCCCTGCCCTTGTTTTCCTAGAATATATAACTAAGAGTAAGATGGAAACACCAGCCTATTTGCCATTTACATTTTACAGCCCCACAGCAGTGCATTGAGTTCTAATTCCCTCCACCCCACCCCACATCACTACAATTTGTTTTTTAAAATCTGTGCCATTTTTGCTGGTGGCTGATGGCATATCACTATAATTTTGATATGCATTTTGAGCACCCCTCTATGGACTTATTGCTGTTGGCAGGTGCTGTCAATGCAATTCCGACTCAGAGGGACCTTATGAACAGCAGAACTAGCTCAAGCCTGCACCGTCCTTAGCAACGGCTTCCATGTGGCCCTTGTGCCAATCCATCTTGCTGGGTATCACCACCTTTTTCACCGGTCCTCTCTTGTACCAAGTGTGACGGCGCTCTCCAAGGGATGGTTCCCCCCTGACCTCATGTCCTAAGTAATTGAGATGAAGTCTTATCCTCCTCGCTTCTAAGGAACATTTTGATGGTGCTTCTTCCAAGACAGATTTGTTTGTTCTTTCAGTCCAGAACATATTCAACATTTCTCCTAATATAATTCAATGGCACCCATTCTTCTGTAGGTCCAATGTGCTTTGCCAACAACTTAATTCTACGATATCAATTGTTTTCTCAGTGGTCAGTTTTCACATACCCACGAGACAACTGGAAATACCAGGAGTTGGGTCAGGGCACTTCAGTCTTCAAAGTGACATCTTTACTTTTTAACCCTTTAGAGAGATCTTTTGCAGCAGATTTGCACAGTGAAATATGTAATGCGATTTTCTGATGACTGCTTCCATGGGTGTTGATTGTGGATTCAAGGAACACGAGGCCCTTGAGAACGTCCATCTGGTCTCCATTTATCATGATGTCACTTGGGAGCTGCCAGAATCTCTTCTTTGGTGAAGTGTCTGTTTATGTCCTTGGCCCACGTTTTGATGGAATTGTTTAATTTGAGGTTGTTGAGTAGCTTATTTTAAGAATCACCGGCTCAATTCCTAAGACACCCCCCCCTTTAAATACTAAGGTAGGGGTGGGGTGGGGGGCTGGGGGGGGTGGAATGGAAGGAAAACTGTCCTCATTACCTTTGCTTTTCTTGGCCAACAAAACAAAGTGATCAATATCAGTGGCAGTACTGCAAACACACCATAAATGAGCCACAGCCACGGGTGCTGCTCGGCGGCGGTCATTAACTGTTTAATTACTCCAGGCTGCAGACGAAATAAGCAGAGAAACAAAATTCAGATTCTACAACTCAGATTGGGCGACGCAGCCTAAAAAAAGACGAATTTTACCTCGGCATTTCATGTTTGCGAAGGACGAATATGCGAACCTATGCTTTATTCCCACCGTCCACCTTGTCGAACCGGAGCCTTTTACCTGTTAGCATGTGTGACCGAATAAGGCTGTGCAGCAGAAGACAACCCGCTCGGTAAAGAAGGACTGCCACCAGCAAGAAGACCAACACTTCCCAGCTTTCCTGGTTCTCCACCCCCACCCCAAGTCCCCCAACAGTTTTATTGACACAGTTCACTCGACATACAATCCAATTCGCAGGTCGCTCGATTAGGGATAGAGGGGTTGTCTCCACCAAATGCCTGCCCTAAGTGAACACCAGCTGGCCCGGCCACAACAGCGGGCTTGGAAAGAAACCGGGCCCACACGTTAGACACCTAAGGGGAATCCAAACTGGGCATGCGCAGACCCAGGCCACCCAGGTCCGGGCGAAAGCCAACTTGGGCACACCCACACTAGGCACCAGCGAAGTTACATCACGCAGGTGATTGGCCTATGCTCAGCCAATAAGGTCGGCCAGCCCCCCTCGCCACGCCCTTGGGATAGATAATGGGGACAGAAGGGGATAAATAGCGGACAGGGGCAAGCCACTCTCTGTTGTCCAGGTGCTCGCCTGCAGGTCTGGGGGGGGTGGGGTTTCTCCCATGGGATTTCCTGCGGTGGGCCCCTGCTCCTGTTCTAGGGTTCTTTTCATGTGGGTTTTCACGCCCCCCCCCCCCCCAAGTGGCATGTTGAGTCGGGCGGTCCCCGCAAGGCCTGGGCACGGGGTCCAGAGATAGCGAGTGCCATAGGAGACTGCAATACCCGGAACTTCCCTTTCCCTCCGCAATCACTGGGATTTACAAAAGTGCTTCTGCTGCGCGAATTCTTTCGGCGCTGAGAAGCAAGAACAGAGGTCAACCACCCCAGAAAACCTAACATGGTTTAAATATATTAAAAAGCGCTGTGCCGTCATCATCGCGATCCCTTTCAGAACATTTCTTCATTCCGACACTCATTATTATGAGCTACTCATCGCGCACGCGCCCTCCACAGCCTCTGCTGCCAGACCACAAGACATGATTGACTCTCTCTGTAGATTTACTTAGCCTGGATTTGATATAAAGGAAATAACAATAACAAAATCAAACTCAGAAATTCTTCCATCTAAAAGGAAGTAGGAAATAATAAAAACTAGCAAACATTTCAAGTGGGCCCCAAGGGGAGACAAA
>NW_022106084.1:8208561-8217492 GCF_000313985.2 Echinops telfairi
CCCCCCCCTGGACCCTCCCCACCCCTTGTGCTGGCTTCCACTAGTGCCCAAAGACAGCCAACATCAGGGGACTTTTTCCATTGTAAAGACATATTCAAGATGGCAATGCGTTGAAATAGTTTTAGCTTTACATTTTTAAAATATAAGATTTGGAAAATGCAGGTGCAATTTGATCATGCTGAATTTAATTTGTTCCCCATACTCCTTGAAGGAAAAAAGTAGATTAAAATGAGTGCAGTATAATATTTTGGTCACTGTGAGCACTTAGGTTTGACCTGGTAAGATGACAAAGAGATGGAGCAACATCAGTCACTTCTTTTAACAGCAAAAGAAGCTGCCGAGGTTGAGACAACACATGAAATTCAAGCTATTATGATTTCAGGAATAAAATAAGGACTTAGAAAGGTATACATAGTCCTTTATGTAGTTGGAAATGAAGTTGTTTCAAAATATAGCTAATAAAACAATATTCTAACTACCTAGGTACATTCTAAGAAATTTCCTTGGCCCATAGGAACTATCACCTGTAAGTTTACCTATCAGGAGGACGCAGAGTGACATTACATCACACTGTGGTTGGGTCATACCTCATTAGCATTTGCTACCATGGTTTTCATGCCCCAGCCATCGGCAGCCCAGCGGTCAGCTACTTCCTTTTCGGAACAGATGATGAAATTATCAAAGTAGATATCAGAGGTCATGGACCAAAGCTCTAAACCAAGGGCGCGGAAAGGTGTCAGAAGAAATGGATGATCATCCTCAAAATAATCTGGATTAGGGATTTTTCGAGGACTCCAGATTCCCTGGGGGGAAAGCAATTCACACATAAAAGTAACTGCTGGAGAAAATGAGCAATGCTAATGACTTGTGGGGAGAAAAGAGAAAACTTGAACTGATATTCATTCATAATCATTCACTGGGAACAAACCCCTAATTCTTCTCACTCTCTACACAATATTCTAATTCTCTATGAATAATCTGCCTTGAAATTGCAAAAAAGGTAAAGTAACATGCACAGCAGAGTAACTGAATTTCACAGGTGATACTATTTTAAATTAACCGTATGATTTTGTAAAGTTATTCAAGTTTAAAAAAACAAAGTCACCACCATTGAGTTGATTCTGGCTCATAGCAACCCTGTAGACAGGGCAGCACTACCCTGTGGGTTTCTACAACTAACAGTAGACAGGCGTAGAAAGCGTCATCTTTTTCCCATGGCTGGAAGGTTCGAAGTGGTGACTTTGCAGTTAGGTGTCATTAATATTGCCTGAGTCAAAAATGTATGGCAAAATCAGAGTCACTCATTTTAACATATACCCAGGGCCATTATCAACTAATCAGAACTACTCAACCTGAAAGTTACACTGTTGTTTAAATTATCAAACGGCCAATGAAATCAAAGAGCTTCAACTCACACTGCCCTCAATATAGCTACCCTGTGCCAAGTGTGTGCCAGCTGCTAGAGACGCTGTGATCAAGCCTGACATCGTCCCTTTGCTGTGGAGGTTAAAGTTTAATGAAGGGGATCTGGGTGCAAACCCTACAAGATCAGCAACAGCAGCTAACACCACTCACCTCACCAAAGAGGAGCGGCCCCAGCCATTATATTCTCACTGCCACTGAGTAGATGCCAACTCAAAATGACCTCCGAGGACAGGGTAGAACTGCCCCCTGCGGGTTTCTGGGAGTGTAACTCTTTACAGGAGTAGAAAGCCCTGTCTTGCTCCCATCATATTAGGGGTGAGTTGATGAAATGTTTGACCATATATAGCAGGCTAATTTTTAAGTGGATCACTTTGCATGGCCTGCGAATGAAGTTATAAATATCAAAATGGTCCTTGGCAGAAAAAAGGTTCCTCATACCCGCATTAGATAAAAAAGCTGCCAAAACAAACATTTTAAAATATTTGTAATAAATACAATGAAGAAAAGGTATTTTATTAAGTAATTAGAATATATAAATGTGTGTATCTAGGATATAAGGTTGGAAAGATCAATGAAAGATTAAAAAGATAAAATTATTAGATAACAAAGGGACTTATAAAATAAAAAGCTAGGTACTCTCAAAAAGATGGCATGTATATAAAAAATATTTTAATAATAAACACGTTAAGGGCCTTAATTACTAGTATGCCCAATGTGGGCCATCTTGATCAGAATTCATTACATTTACTTCTAAAATATAGCTTTCTTCGGAAGTAATCATTAATTGGTGATTAGGGAAGAAAATAATATGAAATGATTTCACTTTAAGTTTGTAAGTTTATTCCCCTGGAAAATTAATTAAAGAATGCTTTACTTTTAAAATTTATTTCAAAATATATAGCTATATAGATAGAGATAGAGATATATAGGTATACACACATACCCACACACATACATATGAGGGGGTGCCCCAAAAAACCGGAATTGTGCTGGGCAGAGCAGAACTTTCGTAATATGCATTTTTCCTGCTAAGCGAGCATGAAGCAACTCGCTCTGAGGTAGTGCAGCCAGTGGTGTCACCTGGGAGGGTTCTCTCTGGTCGCAGTGAATTTTTTGTAAAAGCATTTTCACTTGAATCTCATTTCTTTGTGATGGCCTATTTAAGAGAATAGGGCGCAGCTGTGAAATTTTGGTCCCTGCTTGAGAAAAATGCTGCAGAAACTGTTGTGATGTTGAACACAGCTTACAAGGACAGCGCTATGGGAAAACAAGCGTATGACTGGTTTTCTCATTTCAAAAAAAGGGAAATGTTGATTGATGACAAACCTCGTTCTGGACATCCGTCAACTTCCCAAACAGATGAAAATGTTGACTCGTAGTACATTTGGAGTTCATTTCACCAGGTCAGACTGTGAACCAAGCTTTCTATTCATGGGTTCTGAAAAGATTGCGTAAGAGTGTGTGACAAAAAAAGGCCTGATTTGTGGCAGACTGGGTACTGATTTTGTCACCACAACAATGCAGCTGCTCACACAGCCATATCAGTGCACCAGTTTTTGGCAATAAACAGCATGCCTCTCTTGCCCCCATGCACCTTACTCACCTGACCTCGCTCCATGTGACTTCTTTTTGTTTCGACGAATGAAGAGGGCCATGAAAGGACAGCAATTTGACCACATAGAAGAGTTGAAGGAAAAAACAAAAAACAAAACCGAGGGAACTGCTGTCAGCCATCCAAACCGATGACAGCTTGAAGAATGTTTCCAAGAATGGAATTGCAGATTTAACAAATATATTAAATGTAATGGAGAGTACTTTGAAGGTGATAAGGTTGTTTTGTAAAAAAAAAAAGTAAATACATAGCTTTGAAAAAGATTCTGGTGTTTTGGGGGGTACCTCCTTGTGTGTGTGTGTGTGTATAAATACTTTTACAAATAGTTATTGTTTACTACTAAAAATCTCAAGCTCAACTCCTAAAAGAAAGCATAACCTTACTAATAATCAGATACATAAACCATAAAATCACAAGTGGTTGTTACCTGATAATTAGGGTTATCAATCATTGGAGGTCTCCATATTCCTTTGAAATTGGGGTTATCTATCATGGGTGGCTTCCACTCGCCACATCCAACCCGACAGGCTGGGTTAGGAATTTGGGGTGCTTCCCATTCTCCATCCATGTCTTCATTCCTTAGGAAATGAGAACAAATCAAAACCGTGACCTTGAATCTCTCCTGTCAGACACATAAGGAAAGCCCAGTCAGGAATGTCTGAAACCAGCATTTAACGCTGAAGAGTATTTACCAGTCGGCAGGTTTTTCGGCATGAGGGTCTGGGACAAATTTGGGTTCATCATCAAGCCAGCCATCAGGCTTAGCAACACTGGCATCTTCTATCTGGGAAGGTTCACTCTCATCCCTGTCAACACAGGATTTGATGTTAGCCAGTAATTAAGTCCAAGAAATTAGCATATGAGTAGACTGTTTCTCTCACCACAAAGCAACTATGTTATTAGACAATAATGAAAGACGTAACAATACCCCACTTTGAAAATTAAAAAATATATATATGTGTGTGTGTGTGTATACATATATATACACACACATATATACATACATATATATATGAATGGATATGCGTGTCTATATATATATTATATATATACTTCCATTGGGTTGATTCCAACTCATAATGACCCTATATAGGATTTTCTGAGGCTTTTTATCTTTATGGGAATAGACAGCCACCACTTTCTCCCACCCAGCTTGGGGATTTGAACAGCTGACCTTGCAGTTAGCAGTCTACTACTATCTCAACAGCACCCCCAGGACTCCATATATACATATACACACATATACATATCATCACCTGAAAAAATGACCACGGAGTTGATTCTAACTCCTGGTGACCTACGTGTTACAGAGTAAGCCTGATTCATAGGGTTTGTGTTTGGGGCTGTAATATTTACAGAAACAGAGGACGGGAAAAGGAAGTTATACATACATAGGCTTTTTCAGATTGAAATACATGCATTGTTGGCAGGTTAAAGACTTGAGTGAATGCACAATATTTACATGAACAGTTATTATTGGGGATCCAGTACAACTTTCAATAACACTCATTGACAAAGGCAGACCCGTGCCTGGCAGACTAATACAGGTCATGAAAATGCAAAGGCCTTAAAATACAAAGTAGATGGCAGTCCTGGGCCACCTTTCCTTGAGAGCCCTCAAAGCAAGAGATCTGGACCAACGTCCAACAGCTCACAAGTCCCTACCCTCAGGATAGTCGCCGCCTGCTTCTTCTCACGTTACTGAAATCCACTACAGGTGAGTTTAAGGTAAAGTCGCGTGCACTCAGTGGGGTCCACATCGAATTGGAGAAGCATTCTCTTTAACATCACGAACATTCCAGAAAGTCTACCATCATAACTTTCACTAAACCCTTTACTGCAAGTGTTATCCAGAACAATGAAAAAAAGAAAAGCTAATGTACAATTAATGATGGAGCAGCAAGGAACAAAAATGTTATTATCCAGTGACATGACTCTCTACATAGGAAACATGACATGAGAATTTAGCAAGCTAAATATTTATAAACACTCTCTATAAAAACAACTCTTTCAGAGTCATGGCTGAAAGATACTACCTACCAAAGTAAACAAAAAAATGAATAAATGCATAAATGAAGTAGCTGCATCTAGATCTAAACTGTACAGGTTATCTGTGGGGGAAATTGTGACATCGTTTTTACAGCAACACATTCAAGACAGCTTCAATAAATTTAGATATGTGCTTCTAAATGGCATGATTCAGTATTTTTAAAAATATCACTTTCTCTCCGAGTGATCTAGGGATTGCATTTCTACAGAAAACCTGGAAAGACCCAGAAGACACATGGCCAGCTGTTAGGCTTGTATGTCGATGAACAATAACTGTAACTGTGCCTGGAAACTTCCTTGGGTCCCCGTTGTAATGAAAACTCTAGTTATGAAGGCGATACGAGGCAGGTCCAGACATAGGCAAACTGACAGAGGATACAGAGGAGGAGGCCCAGAAAGGGAGACCCAGATGTATGCAGAACTTGATGTCACCCAAGACATGTAGGTCACTGAGTTGGGAAGCAGCTATTCAGTGAGTGGTGGGGGCGGCGAGGAGGAGCCATCAAATTGGTTCCTACTCACAGTGACCAATACTACCCGGTTCTGCACCGTCCTCCCAATCGGTCCCGAGTCCGAGCCCATCGTCGCAGCCACTGCCAGTCCGTCTCGTTGAGGACCTTCCTCTTTTTTGCAGCCCCTCCACTTTTACTAAGCATGTGTCCTTCTCCTAGCTGGTCTCTCCTGGCAAAACATCCACAGCAAATAAGAGGAAGTCTTGTCATCCTGGTCTCTAAGGAGCACTCTGGCTGGACTTCCTCCAAGACAGGTTGGTTTGCCCTATTAGCAGTGCATGGGACCACAATTCAAATGCACCGGTTCTTCTACAGTTTTCGTTATTCAATGCCCACCTTTCACAAGCATATGAGGCAAAGGGAAATACCGTGGCTTGGGTCAGACACCCATCAGTCCTCAAAGGAACATCCTTGCTCTCCAGTACTCTAAAGAGGCTTTGTACAGCAGATTTACCCAAGGCGATGCATCTTTTGATACTTCACTGCTGCTTCCATGGGCACTGACTGCGGATCCAAGCGAAACAAAATCCCTGACAAGTTCATCCTTTTCTCTATGTGTCATGGTGTCCAGTTGTGAGGAACTGGGTCTTCTTTACATGGAGTCATAACCCTTGATCTTCATCACCAAGGGCTTCAAGTGCTCCCTGCTTTCAGCAGGCAAGGCGGAGTCATCGGCCTGCCCGTCGTTCACGCGCCTCCCTGCGGTCCTGAGGCTGCAGTTTTCACAGGGTCCAGGCTCTCTGACGATGCGCTCGGCGTACAGACGGAACAAGTATGGTGAGAGGGTACAACCCGGACACACGCACTTCCTGCTCTTTAAACCACACAGCATGCCCTTGTTCTGTTTGCACAACTGCCTCTTGATCCCTGTACAAGGTCGTCGTGAGAACAATGAACTGCTCTGGCACACTGAAGTACCGTAAGGGGTAGTGGGACCAATTAATGTCTGGGTGAGAACATAAAATCCCTTCTTCAACCACCGGCAATGATAGCTGCTAAGTAGGCTAAAATTTAGAAGAAGAAGAATATAGAGGTAAAACCTTTATGAGCCCACGGGAGCAAAGAATGTATTAAACAAAACATCCCAATTTGTTAGGACTCTTTTTCTCATCATAATATATTTGGGTTCTTTTTTTTTTTTAATTGTAGGTATAGAGATACTTTATAACTTTCACCTTTAAAATGATACAGCTCTACCTTGTTATCCAATCTTTTTGGTTTATAGGTTCTGAAAACAATACTCCAGCTAACGAGAGAACGGCCAAATCAGCTAGATATGCCTGCTTCTGAAGTTTTATTTTACATTCAACGATTTCCCTTATTAGCTCATTGGCTTTTCCTCTTTGGCTGATTCTGGTAGTCCCTCTGGGTTTGCAATATGCCTCTTTACCTGATTTTAATCTATTCAAATCACGTGGTAGCAGTGGGCTTGAGTTTTTGGTTTGGTTTCCTATCTCATTTCAAATATAAAAGTAGGTTTTGGAGGGAGTAGACAGGTGAAATCAAACTGGAAGCACCCGTATGACAATGTAGAATGTATATTTTATGACACTGGATAGAAGGTATTTCTTAAATAAGACATAAATGACCAAATAAAAAGAACGATGGACTTATTTGAAAGTAAAACTCACTGTTCAATAAACAAATACTACAGGATTATGATAAAAGTAAGACATTAGGAGATAATGTGTAACATAAATTGACTGCTAAAATTTCTCCAATTTGTAAAGAAAAAGGCCAAAGCTCCAATAGAAAAAAAATGGGTAGAAAAGGGGGTTACGATTGCTGGGAGAACTCTCAAAGGCTAATGATCACATTTTATGTCACCATTAAAGACACTGAAAATAGCAAGGAGTCGTCACCTCAGTCCGCCCAGGGGACAGGCAAACGGTATCGCTGGTGTGGAAAGGTAAACGTCAGAGAGCAGTCTGGCAACGTCTGGGGACGATGTGCATACAACACGAACAAGCCATTACAATCATATTCCAGCACTGTTTACAGCAGTGGAACGTGTGTGGCAGGAGGCATCCCTAAGCGTCTATCGTGAGAGAATGGATGGCTTTCCTGCAGTCACACAGCAGGACGAACCATCGGTAAGTATACATTAGCTCTGTCTACGTCCACATAAGGTGTACGCTGTGGTATGACCGACACGCACTTAACAGAACGGCTTTACGGAAACCCAGAGGAAGTGTGGAAAACACAGATTTGAAAAGGATATGAGGAACTGGTAAGGTTAGAAAGGGAACTTATTATTTGACCTTCAATGATTTACTTCCTCTATTAAAAGTATTCCCAAGTAAATCAGACAGTAGAACAAGGATCCATTTGCAGGTGGAAGGGGCACACTTTTGTCCTTTCACATTTCTCACTCACTAAATACATGAGAGGAAAGTGAGACGGACATTTCCACCGTGGTTCCAGTTAGTACACGCACAAGTTGATCCCTAACAAAGCGTGTGCAGGCATGTCTCGGCAACCCGAGGGCGGCTGCAGACAGGTCCGCCCAGGAATACGCTCGTCCCACTTTCCTTTGGGAGCCGCCAGGGAAAAGGGTCCCATTGAGAAACGGCGCTTCTGAAGGGGATCTGATGGGCCAATTTGATTCAAGCTTACAGGGTTTGGCAATTGTTTGAGGAGGAGGATGAATGGGAAATCTTGATAGAAATTCTTGGGTGACACCGAAGAGTCAGAAGGGCTTTTGAGGAAAAAGTTTTAAGAAAGTTGAAAACTTCAAACTACACCGGTAAGCAGGTTGAGAAGTTTGTACCAAGGATTTTTTCCCCCATCACGCCAATGCACCTGTTCATTCTTCAAGGGTAACAAAGACAGTCCGAATCGAAATTCTTACATCGGGAAGCCTTACCCATCCTCCCGACAGCCCTGGTGCTGCCTCTTCAGACTCCCTAAGTGCAAAGCCTATTTTAAGGGAACGCTATTTGAGGCCCCTGAGGATGTAATGCTAGTGTGTAGAATTCTCCAGGAAGGCTTAGCAAGAAGGAAACACCCCCTGCAGAAGTGTGCAGACCAAGATGGGGGGCAGCTCGAGAAGCACTCGCTCGCATTTTGACATGCTTTGTGTGATGCGTGTTTCTAGGCTTTGTTGCGATGCTCTCGGACGTCCTCCCATACGATCAGGAGAAGAAGAAGAAGAGAGAGGCAGGGGTCAGGGAGAGAAGACGAGAGGAAAGGAGCTAAACACTACTCAACAGCTGAGCCACTAAGCAGCATGCTTTAGGAATACCCAAGTATTCAGGGAGGAAACCGTACACATTCTCACAATAATTTCTCCTATAGAGTCATGAAAAAATTGGTACACAACAGAAAAATCTA
>NW_022106084.1:8218449-8220000 GCF_000313985.2 Echinops telfairi
GCATAGAACAGAAATACATATATTGAAAAAGACAACACATTTCAAACATGAATTAAAACAGGTAATTAAAAGGTAGGAAAATACAAAATCCATTTTACCTATGTACTTCACCCAAAATAGCCAAGAGAAGTAGTTTTACTCTTAGTCCCACTGGTTGTCAACTCCACTGATGTGTCTCATGACAAATTTTGTTTTAATCTAGACGTTCTGCTTACCAATCATCCGGTTTCACGGCAGAAGGATCGGGGATTTTTGCTTTTTCATCCCACTCATCGGGTTTTTTGTCACTGGGATCTTCAATCTCTTTGGGGGGATTAATCGGAGGGACCACATCTTCCAGCAGGCTTCCTTTGTTGATGAGGACTTGATCAATGAATATTTCAAATGTGTTGTCGGGATTCATCACTGCAGATCGATTCAAGTATGTTATACATCTCATCTTGAGAGATATTTTACAGATAATCTAAGAATTAACACAAACCTACACATTATGAGTGAGACCTTCTCCTCGACCAGAGTACAAATGACATCTATTTGTATATTTAATCATTTATTACTTATTATGTAAATATATAATTTAATATTATAAACCATAAAATATATAAATGATTATTTGCATTTAAGAATGCAAGTATACTTTCAAGTATATGTCTATTATATATGTACTTAAATTATTAAATATTGTTACAAAATATACCTAAATTATTAAATGCAATGCTCTTTAAAAACAATGGTCTCGTTTTAAATTACATTCGTTACAATGAAATGTTACACTACTTTTTAAAATTAAAAATACTCCACAGCTAGCTGGCTCAGTTTGTGAGGCCCTTCACCTAAGACAGTTATGGAATCCAATCTAATCTTCTTCAGCGTCTAAAAGTAACTTTCTGAAACACTCTCAAACGGATAGATGGGTTATAAAGAACTTAAAACTTCACCTACCTCATACACATCACCCTCCAGGACATTTATTGCCTACAAACAATGACATGCTCCCACATCTCACCAATCCAGCCACCAACACTAGGGCATTGACATTGATTCACGACTACTATCTAGTCCGCAGAATATATTCATGTTTGGCCAACTATTCAAAGACTGTCCTTCAAGACAAGAGAGTCCGTTGAAAACCAGACATGGCATTTAGTTGTCATGTCTCTTTTCCTCCTTTCCACAATCTTCTTTTAAATTTTATGTATTTATTGGAACATATTTTATAAATGTGGCCACTTTACTAACGGTAGAAGTCCACTTTTCATAAACTCCCCTGAAAATGAGTGATGGAGCCATTGCCCAGAGCACCTCCAGAATCAGGTCATTAGAATTAAAGAATCAACCGCTCTTACATTGCCGTCTAAAATATCTCAGGAGAGACGTAGGAGTCCACGTCAATATATCAGCGTGCTTGTTTCCAGCTAATAAGTGTTGTCCCTCGGAGGGTTGCAGGAGCTTGGGTGGCAGAGTGGGCTGCTAACTGCACTGTCAACAGTTTGAAAAAGCAACAGCCTTGCCATGGGAGAAAGACGAGGCATTTGACTCCTGGACAGATGG
>NW_022106084.1:8221139-8227769 GCF_000313985.2 Echinops telfairi
GGCAGTTTTGTGATGATGTAGCGAACTGATGTCTGAACTGATGTGGTCATCACCCTCCATTGTCATAGAGCACCGATATTTGCATAACAATATGGTCTTTGGGATCTAACCATGTTGCTCAGGGAGGAGTGTATGTAATACAATGTAGGAACCAACACAAAGAATGCAAAGGCAGCTCATTGTTTTCTCCTTTCTCTTTTGTTCCAGCAGCCCCTGTGGTGTTGATGGGTTGCGATCCGCAAGGTCGGTCCTTTGGAAACCCTAGCCACTCCATGGGAGGAAGACAGGGCTTTCAATCACCATAAACAGGCACAGCCTCAGAAACGTGCAGAGGCAGCCCTGCCCTGTCCTGTAGGGTCACTCTGAGTCAGCATCGACTCAATGGCCGTGAGTTTGGTGTCTTTGGCCTTAGTCTCTAATATTTTTTCTATTACAGTTGAGATTACAAACTTGCACTACTGTAGCCAAGGAAAAATAGCCGAGACTGAAGCAGAGTTATGAATTAGATCTTTAGTGCAAAAATATTACTGGATATTTCCTAATTTTAAAACAGCTTCAGTCTCTCAAAATATTTTTGAAAGCTCTTTCTGAATAAAATTTGCAACTGGAGTTTATTTTGTTTAAGTACAGTGAAAACAATTATGCAGATTACAAATAGGAATATGTGAAGAACAACAACAACAAAAAATCCCCAAAGTGCTTTATCTAGAAAATGCTGTGAAATACTTTAGGTGAATTTAACAATAGAAAGTATTAGATTATAGTTATTCTGTAAAGGTGTTAAAACAAATACGGAATGCTATAAAATATTCAACAATCCCAGCACAATGACTAGCTTCTGTGTATTGTAGAAATACACATGTTGAAGGGTCAGACTTCAGTCTCCATTCCAGCCCGGCCTTGTCCTGGAGAGACTGCCACTCATCCCCAGGGATGGCTCTCAGGATGTATCCAGCATAGAAGGTAGCAGGGATCAGGCCATTGTCCCTCCCTCACTGCCATCGAGTGATGCTGCCTCATAGCATGGTCCCTGTGGGGTTCCGGGACTATAACTCTTTACAGGAGTAGAGAGCCCCGTCCTTCTCCCATAGAGCGCCTGGTGGTTTCAAACGGCCAACCATGTAAACCGCAGCCCGAACTCGTAACCACTACACCACCAGGGCTCCCACTCTGTTTATTTGCTTGCATGATTTCCCCACTCGCCTTCATAAGGTGATTATTGGAATCTTGTGTTCTATCTCTAGTTTCCTTGTTGCTGGGCAAGGCCTTAACTATCACTTTAACTCCAGTTGACGGGAGACTCCCTTACTATCCCATGCAGGTGGCTTCAAAGGCTCAGTGCATGTTCACATGTAGGCCAGTCCCTTCTTCTAAATCGCCTCCTTTGCACACGGTCCCTTTAAGGGTCTCGGTTCACAGAACACAGAACTCTTGTGGCTTTGGATGCCGGCTACTAAATGGCTTTTAAGCAGGTGTTCACAAAGTCAAATGAAATTGAATAAACTTCTCCTGGGCTTCCTATATTTTCTCATTAGTTTGACTGTTTACTTTATGGTCTCCAAAATGTCCACTGCTCTGTTCCAATTATTCTAGAAATAAAGGATCGGGGCATAATTGCTGACATTAAAAATAAGGTAAATTGGACATTGCCTAAGCAGACAAAAATAATGTTTCTGCTACTGCAGCCTTTGGAAAGAAAGAATTACTACGATCTTAGCTGGAGCTGGGGCGTGGAAAGGAAGCTGACAGAACTGTTTGAAAATGCCCTGTGTTACACATTGGGCCACCTCCTGAAAGGTCAGCAGTTCAAACCCATTGGTCACTCTTGTGAGGAAATACGGGGCTTTCTAGTCCTGGAAGGAGCCCCAGTCTCAGACACCCACAGGGCCAGTTCCCACAGGGTCGCTACGAGTTGCCGTGGACTTGACCTTTTTAGGTTCTGACATACTCTGATTTGGGGATTACAACTCAATGTAAGGAAAACGAAAATCCTCATCACTGGACCAATCAGTCACATCGTGATAAGTGGAGACAAGTGTGACGTTGTTAAGGATCTTGTCTTGCTTGGATCCGTAATCAATGCTCACGGACGCGGCCGTCAAGAGATCAAAAGACCCGCATTAGTTAAGTCTGCTGCACAAGACCTCTCGAGAGTACGGAGGGGCAAGGATGCTCCTGGGAGGATGAAGATGCGCCTGACCCCAGCCGGACCCTAATCTCAGCTGCCTCGTGTGCATGTGAAAGGCGGACACCGAAGAAGGACAACAAGGAGAATGGATGCGTTCGAACTGTGGAGCTGGGGAAGAAGATGGGAAGTACCAGCGCTGCGAGCAGCAAACTGATCTGTCCTGGAACAACCCGGCCAGAGTGCCCTTTGGCTTCCGTACTTTGACAGGGTGTATGTGAGCATGGGAGAAACCACCTCACGTCCTACCTGGGTGTCCGTGAAAGCGCCCGTGAAAGCGCCCGTGTACATGGAAGTGTATTAGTATATGGGGGTCCTCAGTCCCTTGCCTTTCAAAATGGTAACAGTGCCACAACCAGAGCAGGGGGCGACCTCGCCAGCACCAATCAGGACTGCCTGCAGAAGAAAGCCTCCACCTTTCAGAATGGCCTGCAGGGCCTTCACTCGGACTCCTTTCTCTCTTGACACTGCCACTCCCTGCGTCCGCACATCAGTGTCCACGCCTGCCAGGCTCCACATCCCTGGGCTCTCTCTGCCTCTCCGACTGGGACCAATCCTGCTTGGGAACTTCCAGCTGGACAGGTCATCATTGGTGCTCATCTCCCTCACTTGGCAGTTTACACTCGACTCTGTGCTGCGCTTGAGCCTGTATGTCGTACTTAACCTCTGTAAGGGTTCTCGGTCACGTTTGTTGCTCTCAAACACTTGCCATAAATACACCCATCATCAGCAAACACTTTGGAATCAATTAAAAGCATATACCCAATGTATAAAGATGTGTCTTCCTGTCTGTAAAGTACTTTTTAAGGTCTACATCTGGAGGTTTAGCATGTTTCTCTTCAAAAACTCCCGTTTTAGGATGTTTATGTCTGAAGATAAAATGAAGTTTATAATCTTCTCCACATTTATCTGGACCAAACATGATCGTATAGGAAGTCTTATCATAAAAGTTTTCCTTCAAAGAGAGATGAGAATGGAAATTAGTTAAGAATTACAGAGTAGTCAATGAATTCTCTAGTCTTTCTAGTTGTTTAGAGCTTACAAAACTATATTTATGGCTAATTCACCCAAGGGTTCATCTGACATAAGTAACAAGAACAGACGTGGGGCAATGACAGACACATTTCCACAGTTTTGTCTGGAAAAAGCCGCAACGTGTCTGAACAGGAGCCCACTGACAGTTATTCCTGACTCACCTACGGAACGTGAAAATAAACTGTACAAACTTAAACTGGAAAAGCAAAAACCTTCGGGGAGTTTCCAATATGTAAGTTGAAAGGGTAAACATTTTCAATTTTATCAATTATTCTTTCTAATTACTTATTAACTTTTAAAAAGCTTTTCTTAAATATTAAAATATCATACCAGGTTCAAATCATCAGAGTCGACTAGGAGTTTAATGTATGCACCTCCACAATCAATACCATCTTGAAAATTTACTTCATATCTAAATGAAGGGGAGAAAAATCATATTGCCGACACAGAAATTACTGACTGTCCTTTAAAATCTAAAATATTTGTCTCAATTCATTTGAAAATACTTGTTTTACATAATCAACTCATATAAAGCACACCTGTAACTTCAAGGCAATGATCAGAGATGCTTTTCTAATACTGCAATACAATGGGTACCACTGGAATATTAACAAACAGAATTCTTAAAATCAATTATAAAAATGTCGACCAATTTATCGAAACAACTTCTCTCACCCAAACTGGCTCCTGTGGTTAAAACAGCAAGAGAGAGGAACTTTTGAACTTAGGTAAAGAAGGCACCACCTATAATACTCCTTATACACTGAAAAAATAAGGGAATCGACGAGGACAAAGACAACAGGAGTGGACTTTCAAGGAACAGGTAACTCTCAATTTGCTTTCTAGGTTCAATTACACCTAGGACATGTTGGTTAAGTTCTATGTCCAATGAAATAGTACCGGGAAAGGTATTTCAGAATCTCAGCCAATCACCTGAGATGTTTCAAACACCTGACCAGCCAGGAGGTTTCAACACCTGACCAGCCAGATGTTTCAAACACCTGACCAGCCAGGATTATGGTGTAACAGAGAAATGAGCAAAACAAGTGTTTTCTCCGTACAAGTTTCTTAAAAGAAGAAAAGGTCTTGCTTCAGTCTTGAGGCATATAGACTTGGTGAATAGGATTCAGAAAAAATTCTAGGTAAGTTGATGTGAATTATTTACACCAAAACTCCCGTGGCTGGGGTGGGCTGGGGGGAGTGGGAGAAGCAGGCAATGGGGAAAGAAGAGGGAGGGGAACAGGTAAGCACCGCAGGGTGGCCGTGTGTTTCCGTGAGTGAGGCTGGGAATGCACAGAAGCAATAGCACCCGGTGACCGCTCTGAAAGAGAACTGCGCTGTCAAATCTTTCTGAAGACGTTAGTGAGAAGTACAAAAAAACAAAACGAAAAAACATTGGATACAGGATTCTAACAGTTGGAACCCAATTTTACTATAGAGGAAATACAATACAGTTCAAAGTTAACTGAGTTGCAGGATTATGAATGGTGTATGTTTTCGCTTTCTCTTCTTTGTCTTACTTGCCAAGTGATGTTCGTGATTCCGAGCATTGGCTTGGCACTCAGAAAGCTACTTACCATTCGGTTTGAGTTCTTGAATAATCTCTTACAGTGCAGTTCTCAAATTAAGCTCTTGTAGAAATGGTGCACACTCCCATTTGCTCGTCTATCAAACGGGGACGTTGGCTATGCCACTGGAGCCCTGGTGGCATAGGGGGTTATGTGTTGGGCTGCTAACCACAAGGTCAGCCCTTTGAAACCACCAGGCCCTCCCCAGGAGAAAGACGGGCCTTTAAGAGGGTGTACACTGGTACAGATGGCAACTGGAAACACAGGGGATCCAGGACAGATGACCCCTTCAGGACCAGTGGTGAGAGGGGCGATGCCTGGAGGGTGGAGGGAATGTGGGATGGAAAGGGGGAATTGATTACAAGAATCTAAGTATTGCCTCCTCCCTGGGGGAGGGACAGCAGAGAAGAGGCGGGGGGGGGGGGGGGAAGACGTCGGACAGTGTAATTTATGACAAAACTATAATAAGTTATGAATTATGGAGGGTTCATGGGAGGAGGAGGGAGAAAATGAGCAACTGATATTAGGGCCTAAAGTGGAAGCAAGTGTTTTGAGAATGAGGGCAACAGATGTACATACGTGCTTGACACAATGGATGGATGTATGTATGGATTGTGATAAGAATTGTACGAGCCCCCAATAAAATAATAAAAAATAAATAAAAGAGTTAGTTACAGAAGCTCCTGAGAGCAGTTCTAGCCCGTCCTACAGGCTCACTCTGGAATCCACTAGACCGCAACGAGTGAGCTGCTCGGTGCAAGGCAGACCACGGCCGCAGAAGCCCAGATGCGCTGTCATCTGTCAGGATTGACTCAGCAGTGAACTGGGGTGGTTTTGTTTTGTTTTTTTAATCCTTAAAGGATTGTTATAAATATTAAAGGATTTTATGTACAAAGATGAGCAAACAAATGCTCAAAAATGTTAGCCTCTGCTATGATCAGGATAAAATGGTGTCAAACTTTTAAATAAAGTACAGTTTGTTTGCCTCAAAGCCCTGCCGATAATTCTATTTTAAGCAATAGGTGACAAAGTCATTTCCCCCCATGGATTTAAGTCTTTCAAGATGATATTCAGAAGAAATAGCACATAATATGTCTTAAAAGGAAAGACCTTACTTAGAAGAATAAAGTAAACACAGCTTTATTATAGGTGGTCTAAGGACAGAGGGCTTTATGAGAAGGTAGGAGCCAGAAAGAACAATTTTATAAATTGTCGCTATAAATGTCAACACAGTTTTTTTTTTTACTTCTATGCCTATTCTCAATTATTTTGAATATTTCTTATGTTCCCCCAAATTCTGGTTTTGAAGTCCTTCACTTGTGCCCAGCATAAATAACTCATCATGAGTTAGAGAGGCAGTGAAATGCACATGAGGTAACTGACTCACTGCGCTGCAAGACACAGGAAACTAAACATGTATGACAGTATATGTCGGCAAATAATTTCCTCAAAGTACCATTTCCCAACTGTCCCATGAAGCAGTAACTGGACTGAGAAGAAACAGGTTCCGTGGTTTAACACGTTTGGAAAACAGCACTGCCGTTAGAACAGATGTCTATAGGTGAAGCTTCTCAAGACCTTGAATGGGTGTCTTTTCTCTAAGATTAAAATACTCTTACTTTCTAAAGCTTGTGTGACCACGTAATACCACTGACAACTTGAGCACACCTTTAGCATCAGGTATACTATAAACTCATCGTAATCGCCCTGTTTAATATAAAGCCACTTCTTATTTAGCCCATTTCCTTTCGTCAATACGCACTCTGCTCTGTGGATGGTTCTTGAGAATCTGACAAACTGCTATTCAGTTCCTCTCCCCTCTTCTCATTTCTCAACCCTGTA
>NW_022106084.1:8228142-8239961 GCF_000313985.2 Echinops telfairi
CCTTTAACTCGCAGAATCAAAATACAAAGTGGTTTGATTTTCACTTAAGTTTCAAAAGAGTAGTAAGAGTGTTTTCAAATTTTTTTTAAAATGCAGACAAAACTCCAAAACCCGTGTATCAGTACATGATAACATGCTCAGACATTAGGCCGGTGAGTAACTACAACAATATTGTGTTTACATAATGGTCACATAAACAAATTTAAGTAAAATCAATGCTGTCATCTGCCTAGCACAGCTTCCAAAAAGAAAACTCACTACCATCGAGTCGGTTCCGACTCACAGGGACCCTATGGGAAGGGGCAGAGGAGAACTGCCCTCTGTGTTTCTAAGGCTGCAAATCTGCGTGGGGACAGAGGCCTGAGCGTGGCTGGTGGCCTTGACCCTTATGACTAGCAGCATAACTCACTAGGCCACGAGAGCTCCTTAGTAATGGTCACCTACTCTTTGTTACTACTTATTTTTTTTAAAATACATGGAAATGGCTTAATATTGATGAAGCCACAGAATCACAGCTGAAGAATTACACCAATGACGCCAAATAGAAAAATCTCTACAGTGCAACGAGCTCAAAGATGCTAATTAGGAGACGAAGGGGTTGGGACCAACAGGGTTTCAAGTTCATGGCTTTCTCCTCTATGCCGCAGTGAACTCTGGGCAGCTAAAACGTTGACACCAGGTAGAGAGTAACAGTAGCACATTTTCTTGTATTGTTGCAAACGTGAATGCTGTGGGTTGGTATTTAATTTGTAGATCTCTTTGGGTTTTAAAGTAATGTTTGTAAGAGACACTAGGAGTGAAGGCCTGGTTTCGTGACAGTGGAAATTTAAGCAACGTCAAAATAAAACTAGCCTCTGTCAATCTGGGGCCTGGCGAGTTCTGCACTCTACACAGGTTCAATGATGGAAAGAAACGCATTTATTCGTGCATTTCCCTTTCACAATAAGTTTGCTGCCTTTGACTCTCATACCTAGTTTAACGGTGGGGTTCTACAAGAACATACAGGCTGATTAAGAGCGAGTCATTTTAAGAAAAGAGTTCAAATAACATGGCCATTGTCGTACACCCTAAGGACTGTGAATCAGAATTGCCTTGATGGCAGTGTGTGTGTTTGGGGAGGGGCGGGGCGTGTGTCTCGTTCATGGCCGTCAATGTCTGCAGTCGTCTATCTCCAAGACGCCGTTTTCCCACAACCTGCGCTGCGTGCCAGTTGGGATCGGTGTACTTAAGCGAGTGCCCCGAGAGAAAGGCACTGAATTGTTATCCTCCCTACCCCCAGACAGAGCCCGTTCAGAAGAGTAACACAAAAGTCAGAGCGGGCACTCGGACACGGGGCCCACTTACTGAACGATCAGAGGTTTGTCCGCGAAGACGAAGGGCTTTGCCAAGGTGGCAGAGATGGCGTGATGCTTGGCTCGCGACTTCAGCACCAGGCCGCGGTCCCCGTGCACCTGGTTTTCTTTCAGCTCTTCTAGTTCCCACCTTCCTGAAATGCAAGATCAAATGACACGAGGGGACGAATGCTGCCCCCAGCCGCCCCGCCACTGATTTGAGGATTGTTTTCAGTGGTAAACAATTGCTTTCCCCGTGAAGGCTAATTCGGGTAAAACAAAAATTCATGGCAAGGAACGAGGTATCTGGCGACGGCAAGCACACTGCGCTTTCCCCCTTGTCCCATCCAGGAAGGGTTTTATGTTATTGGCTAGAATCTAGAAAATATGTAGCGAAAACACACACCAGACCCGGTGAAAAGCATTTCTAAGCCTGGTGTATTTTGTCTTCTCTGAGCGGCTCTGATGAATGGTATTGTAAAAATGTGGTTTGTCTCAGAAGGTCTTGTAACATTGTAGTTTTAAAATGAGAGACTTTAAAACTGCACACGAGACTCCCTACCAGGAGCACATGACCCCAGAAATGTCTTGGGAAATACATGGTGTTCCTTAACTACTTGACTTACTTTGCTGGAGCCGTTATAGAAATTGAATTTGGTTTTTGAAACTGTAAGCTCAATTTATATACCTTGCAATCACCCGTCCCAGACTAAGCAAATCGGCTCAGAACCTTAGACCAGGAGACAGTGAAGAACAGAGTAAGCACTGACCTATCCAGGGCCGAGCGGAGTTGGGCCTTTACTGGGCTGAAAGGGGATCACGGGGTGCGCACGACGGAAAGCCAGGTGGGCTGCAGTTAGCCACCGAGTCCTATGTTGGGCTTGGGCATCGAGGGTGATGACTCAGAGTGTTCTACGGGTGTGCCCATCACTGCACTGTACCTAGCTTTTAAACTGCGTTTTTAGATGTTTCCAAGATTCCCCTGAGTTAGTTAATTGTGCCAGCCTGGCCGATAATCACATGTGGGGCTAATTGAAAGGCGGAGGGATAAATGGGTGGTGAGCCTTGCCTTTCTAGTTCTCGGGTCTCTTGTTTTGTGATGGTTGCACCGGGTGCAGCTGCCTTAGCAGTTCCCTGCTTCAGCTTGCAAGATTGACTTCCTACAAGACATCCCCAAGGAGAAGCCGCATGGACCTATCCCGATGCAGCCCTGGGTGCTGGAGCAGCCGTGTGGAGACCCCTGCTAGTGCTGAGATGCTTGTTCGTTCACTGACTCAGCTTTCCTCCTGCAGTCGGCATCATTGCCTCTGTTTTGTGAGGTGGAGGACTTTGTGGACTGGTGTTGGGTTAATGGGTTAATGTTGGACTTGTGGGCTTGGGCAGCATTGGGTTGGGATGTTTTCATGATGCACATTTTCTTTACATAAAACTCTCTCTTATACATGAGTCGCTGTGGATTTGTTTCTCCAAAGTACCCAGACTAATACACCCTCCTTTCACCTTTGATTTGTACTGCCCTTTTCTACAATAACACATGTATCCGCCTGCCCTTCTCTCGTGTACCCACTGCACTAGATGATCAGGACGCACCTCTGGTTTCACCCAAAACAAAAGAAAACAAACAATAAATCACCCCACCTTTTTCAGTAAATAATTGTATCTTGTGGATTTGGGGGACTATCAATACTAAAGGATTTTTAAAACTATGATGTCTTTTCTCATCAATGATGTAAGCCAATCTGTGTACAGATACCATCTAGTACTTTTAGCTTTGAAACCTTGTGACAAAATAATGATCCCCACTGGCAAACAGTTTCTGACTTCATAATTCTCGATCAACCAGATCATTTTTACCTAAGTTATACACAAAACCAGGTTATATAAATCCTGTTATAAACAACGTTTTGAAAAATATGTGACTCTCTAAATAACAGCTACATTATTTTACAAGCTATTCTGAAAGTTGGTCACTTACATTTAAAATATAAGGTTTAAATGTTTGGTAATAACCATCTGAAAACATAAATAATTAACTCCCAAAACACTACCTGTATCCCAGCACAAAATGTAACTAGTTTTTTGGGATCCCAACCCGATTAGGTTACTCCTACAAATCTAGTCGTGAGAGTTTACACAGGCAGTACTTGAGAGAAATAATGGTTAATTACTGTGAAACCCACTTCAAATCTCGATTTCTTTCAAGTATCCACTTTCAACACTGCTGATGGCAAAATCCCCAAACACCGTTTTCAGAAAGTGGGAGTTAAGTAGAGTCAGTTGTTGCAAAGAAATGAACACTTCAGTCAGAGATCCCAGAAAATTTAAGCTGCAGGAAAATTACTTACTTGGATATTTAAACTGACAGACCAAACCTGGATGACAAGATGTTTGATGTTTGTATGCTCGTTAAGCTAGAGGGGAAAATATTCATTTAAATTCTAAAAGTCATTCCTGTCCAGCAAGAAATAGAGACTTAAATTCACCTGTTAGAGAGACCATGTCTTAATTTTAGAGATTCTCCATCGATGCATTTTTTTTTCTAAAGCACCAATGTAAAGCAAGTATTTCTTGAGGGAACAGAAAACAATGTCAAATCACCTAAGCATAGATATTTTAAAGCTAGGAATTCTGCTTAGTTGTGCCTCTTGCTCTGGGTATAACTTACCACGTGTAGTCAGCTCAATGAAACGATCACAGACCTGTGGTAATGCATGTAGCCCAGGAGCTGTGTGCTCCAAGCACAGGCACGTGTCCTATATGAGTCTGTCTTGTGCTTGTCTTTGACCGTTCTGAAGCCATGAGGAAAACCTTGCTGCAAGTTATAAGTTCCCAAGCCATGAGGAAACGCAAGTTATAACTTGTTCTACTGGTGCCAGCAAGTCACCTGGGAAGTACTGATTTAGGAAATTCAGGAGGCTAACCACAGTGGCCTGGAAATTGTGTAGATTTAGAAAAGTGGAGGGTGGTGACATGTGCAGTACCTGGGGAACTCCAGAAATATGAGCGAGGAGGCAAGCTAAAAGTCAGAGCATTCTATGGGGGAGCAGAATGGGATTTCATGCCCAGGACCACTGAGTGGATGCATGTCATCTCAGAGCGTAGGGAATTCTGAATCATCCTGGTTCTATCTCATATTGAAACTCAGCTTACCATCATATATAGAAATCTCCTCATCGATATCATCTTTCTTTGCCTTGGATAAGACCCACCTGTAAAGAGAGTGGAAATCAAATGCTTGGATTAAAAACAGCTAGGAACTTATCCATCCAATACACATTGGAAATACGACAAAAGACCACCCAGCACGTCCACGGTTCTTCCAAAAACAAAGTATTACTTAAAGGCTACAGGGTTGGCATGAAACCGAATTTGGAGCCTTCATATTGCAAGCTGTTTGATCACAGACAAGGGACACCAAGCCTCAGTTTCCCCCTCTACAAAATAGGGATAAAGGTAGTACTTACCTATCTACTCATGACAGTGCGTGGCGTAACGAGCAGTCGAGAGTAAATGCCATTATTTTCACCACTATGTAGCACAAGATATTGCCACGTCACATTAGATTGGTACCAGCAATATCTGTCTTAGAGACTGAGTACTGTTTTTCCCTTGAGATTCAGATTTTACTTGTATATTTTCTTTGTACTAATGAAAAACTATTTGAATTAAACATTTCTATCAACAAGAATCCGTGAAATGTCAGCAAGTAGTGCTTTTCAATGTTTCACGGTTCAGCAGTAGAGGGAAGCCTCACGGGCCGCCAATCAGTACTTTCACAGCTAATCACATTGAGGAAACCTTTTTGTTGAAGGTATACTCACCCAGCCAGCCTTCCAGTATCAAAGGTCTCTGTAAAATATACTTCTCCTATAGGATGCGGTGTCTTATATTTACTCTACAAAACAGATTTTTAAAGATCCACAATTATTCATCTTTATCAATATTTTAGTTCACTAGCCTCGCTGGTTAAGAACCTAGCATACCACGCAAGTCTAGGCAATGCAGCCATGTCGGGGGCGTGGCCTCTGATCTGAAACCTGCGTCCTAGTGGTGCTGGGAGACAAGAGACTAGCGGAAGTCCAGCCGTGGGAAAGGGTCTCTACGTGCAGATGTAGGCAACCCGGATCCTTCGAACTCAGGAGGCCCTGGAGGCAGTAATGAGCCATGTCTCCAGACACTGGACTGGGCCTCACGAAGATTCTGACAGGGGGCTATTAGTTGAGGAGCAAATCACAAGAGACAAAGGAAACAGCATGAAAAACGCAGCCAAGACAGAAAGCTTAATGGGCAATGAGGCTAGTTTAAACCCACTCAGAAATCTGACTGCTCAGGGACACGAGGAAAGCAGGAACCGGAAGAGGGGGAAATGCTGAGTCTTCTGGGCCATAAGGAAGGTTGTGACAGTATTTGGAAGCAGCAGCAGCTAATATCCCTTGAGCCCTTTTATGTGCAAAGGGCAGTTGTAAGCACCATGTAACTGCTCGCTGCTCTAACGGTGGAGGCGTGGTGACGGTCCTGGGGCTGCTATTGGGATTGCTTTCATCCTCACCTGTTACCCTGCCTTTCACACGCCATCCAACGGTCAGGGAGGCAAAGTCACTTGCCCATCGCCACACAGGGAGGTAATTGGGGGGCTTGGCTAGGATCCCAGGTTGTCAGGCTCCGATGTTCAGATACACAACCACGACATTGTACTGTGTCCGGCACAGCACAGGTCAACAAGGTCGCTGAAGAGACTCAAAGATAACTGAATGACAAGCTGAAGTAATGGTGAATGGATTTGTTTCCCTATGTTGTCAGATCGATCTGAATTCTGCCTGAGTCAGCCTTTTGTTGTGTTATCTGTATGGTGCCCCGGCAGCGTGGTAGGTTACACGTTGGCCGGCTAACCACACTGCCAACTTGAACCCGCAGCCACTCTGGGGGAGAAGGATGAGGCTTCTCCTCCTGGAAAGATTCAACGTCTCAGAAACAGCCAGGGTTCCTGTCGGGTTGCTGTCGGTCAGAGATGACTGGGCAGCAGCGAGCTGTTAGTTCATCGGATCACTGGATCAGCAGACAGTCTGAAAGCACACAGCCACCGTGCACCGCTTTCCTGTATCAGCCCCTGCACCAGCCCCTTATTCTGTTTGAATGACTGCGTTTTGATCTGTGTGCAGATACTGCATGAGCACGCTGAGATGTTCGGATATTAACGAGACTGTCTGATCGTTTCCACATTCTGTCGAATCTCTTTCTTTGGAACTGACACAAATATGGATCTCTTCAAGACACCTGTCTCAAACATTTCTCGGCAGAGACGGGCAAGGGCTCCACCGTTGCATCTACTTGTTGAATCATCTCAAATGGTATTCCAGCACTTCCTGGCACCTTGGGTTTTTGTCAGTGGGCTCCGTGTAGCTTAGACTACTACTCACTCACTCATTCACTCACTCACTCATCCACTCACTCACGCACTCACTCATTCGCGCACGCGCTCGCTCACTCACTCACTCGCTAAAATCGAGTCCACTCTGACTCACTGTCACTGCGCAGGACAGGGCAGAATTGCCCCCTTATGATTTGCAAGCCTGTAAATTCTTGCAGAAGCAGAAAGCCTCATCTTTCTCCCTCGGGGCCACTAGTAGATTCAAACTGTTGGCCTTGTGGTTAGCAGTCAATGTGTAACCCACTACTACAGCAAGGCTCCTAGGACCACCAGGATGTAGTAATTTCCAAAACTGAAACAAACAAACCCACTGCTATCAGGTCAATTCTGACTCATGGCGACTATAGGACAGGGTAGACTTGCCCTTTTTTGTTTCTGTGACTTTGAATCTTTACAGAAGCAGACGGCCTCATCTTTATCCTTCACAGTGCCTGGTGGGTTTCAAACCACTGACCTTGTAGTTTAGCAACTCAGCGTATAGCTCCCTACATCACCAGGGCTCCATCGCTAATTACTGAAATTCTGTTACTAGAAGACTCTTTGGAGGCAGTACTAATGTACAAAGATGTCTAGTCACAGAATCCATGCCTTTCAGGGCTTACTTTCTTGTTAGCACATTCTTTCCTCAGAGAAATACAGACACTACTCACTTTCCTTCTAGCAGAGACACAATGATGTCATCTTTTCTTTCATCTGAAACAGCTGGCAGGGTCCCAAGATTGAAAACCTCTCTCTCAGCTGAAGCACCTTTGGCCAGTGATGAGGAGCCTGTCGCTGGTTCAAATGAGTACCATGTTTGGCTGCTAATGGAAAGACTGGAAGTTCAAGTCCACCGAAAAAATGCCTTGAAATAAAGGCCTAGCTGTATGCTTCTTAAAAACCAGCAAACTCTGAAAGCTTTGGCACATGTTGACGGGATGACAATTGGTCTTAATCAGTGATGCACTCCTAAGTGGACAATATAAAGTTTCAAATATTTATTGGGTAATAAAACTGTGCTGGCTAGAAGGGATGATATATCCAGGGTGTAGTACAGCACTGATGAAACACATAACTATCCTCTATTTCTTTATTATTTCATCCCCTTACTATTATGGTCTTAGTTTTACCTCATTAATCTGTGAGACCTGTGTATGTTCATTTGTATAATCAAGTTCGATGCATGAGATCCAAGATAGATAAACCCTTTAGAAATAGTAATGGGAGTAACGATTCCCTGAGGGTACAGGAAGAGAGGGAAGGGAGAACTGATAGCAATGATGACTGTATACTTGTATAACTGTGCTCCATCCAATTGAATTATGGGTTGTTAGACCTGTAAGAGCTCCCAATAAAATGATTAAAAACAAAAACCTGTGCTGGCAGCCCTGGTAGCACAGTGGCTCAGCAAAGTCAGCAGTTCAAAACCCCAAGTTGCCCCTTGGGAGAAAGATGAGGCTTTCTGTTTCCGTAAAGAGTTGTAGTCTTGGAATCCCATCGGGGAAGTTTCACTCTTCCCTCTACGGTCACTGTAAGTTGGAATCAATTCCATAGCAGTGAGTTTGGCTGGGTGTTTGTTTGTCTGTTTGTTTTTGAGGCGAATGCACAAAAGTAAGAATCTCTATACTTCTGTGGAGAGTGACAGTCTTGGAAACTCACTGGGTGGTTCTAGCCTGTCCTGTGGAGTCAGTATGAGTCAGCGTCAACGCCATGGCACTGGGTCTGGTTTGGGCTTTTGGCGGGGGCAGGGGGGGTGTATACTCTAGAAAATAGAATAACAAGATAGTTGGGGGAAAGCAATGCTTCTCTCTCTACTTAGAAAGTGAAACCCATTGGCACTGGAATGACCAAGAAGGAGTCACCCATGCCTATGTGTCGCGTAAAGGAATGATTTATTTAGAGCTCATTTCTCAAAAACTTTACCTCTGAGGAAATTTCATCTTCATCAATATCAATCTCTTCTGAATTTTCATCAAACTCTTCCGTTTCTACACCGTCATCCATAAAGTCAGCACGAACTGAGATGAGCAGAAGAGCCAAGCACAGTCTGCAGCCTTGAAGACGCATATCGATAAACTGCGAAACGAAGAGTGATCAGCGAACAGGAAACACAGTGCTGCCAAATGTGCGCAAGTGCATCTGAAAATAAAGAACGTTAGCTCCTTTATTTTGGGGTGGGGTTGATTTTAGTGCCAATAATCGAAAAAAATCACACACTCGGCTTTGAATAAGTGAAAATGACAACTTCAAATCTCAAAGGAAACCGATTCTACAGTGGGTTCTTTTTAAAAGAAAGAAAAAATGTCCCTGCATCCTAAATGTTGACTTTAATTATTTCTACTATAAAGTTACTTAAATGTAGATACACGACAAATGAAAATGTATAAGTGTAATTATATTATTAATTATAGTCATAATGAAAGTACATTTAGATGTAAACACCAATGCTAGGCGTTGAATCATGTATCCCCCAAAGCTATGTTTGAATGCCAGCCCCGGAGGCGTGGCTAGGTGTCAGAATCGACTTCGTGGCAGTGGGCTGAGTGTCTGCGAGTGTGACCTTGTTTAGACATGTCTCTGAAGATGGTATGAATTAACATGCGGGCACGCTCGAGCAGAGCAGCTTCGACTCCACTGACGGCACGAGCGAGACGTACAGGGAAAGCGATGTGGTCACAGAGCTGCACTGCAGCTACAAGACAAGGAAACGGGGAGCTGCCAGAAGCTGGGAAACACAAGAAGGGATCTCCCGAGAGGGCGCAGCAGTCTGGCCAATACCCTGAATTCAGCCTTGCAGCCTCCAAACCTGTTAGACAACACTTTCTTTGTTCATAAAAGCCACCTAATTTATTTTGTTTCAAATTTCGATACAGCAGCCTGCGGAGACTATCCAACAAAATTAAGAAAAAAGGAAGGGAAACCCCTCCAATTTCACCTAATAGACATCAAATAACTGCTAGCCAAAAATGTGACTTATTTTGAAAAGGTGGCTTGCTGTAGAGAAAGTTCTTTGGCATTTACCATTCCACAGTACCTGGATTACTCAATTATCGGTTTCCTTCTCTCTGTTGTTCTGTGATTATTGACTTTATTAGGGAAGCTGACAGTGTACAAAATGATTATGATATGCTCCTTTGGTCTGCAGCGTCTCCTCAGTCAGACTGGCAGGTATGTCTCTCGGACCCTCAGCCTCTCAGCCACATGGTCCTGTGGTCTCTGCTTCCCTGGGCCAGGAAGCCCGGCAGCTCTGCTTCAGGGTCTCAGCAGAGATCCTCTGCTGTGGCTCATGATCATGATCTTGATGGGGCTCCTCTGCCCAGTTCATGGTCCCTGGTGCCTCAGCGACCTCCGCCACTTTAGGCAGGATCTTGCACATGTTTGGCCAGTGACTCTTCTCCCTTCGTGGTTGTGGGATTCTGAGGCAACTCTCTTCTACTCAAGGGACAGTGTTTTGCTGAAATCAGAAAACTGCTAAACAAACAAAAATGTGACTTATCTTGATCAGGTGGACTGCTGTGGAGAAAGTTATTCAGCATTTAGCATTCCCACCATTCTCTGACGACTCAATTGTCTGTTTCTCTCTAGTCAATAACTTCAACATGTCTGTCTTAAAGCACTCCCTGATAGAATATGGCTATCTCTAGGCAGAAAGACGTGCTTTGCATTATTACATTCTCTACGTAACAGCAGCTACAACAGTTTCCATTAGCACAATGGAAGTGCAAGTCTGAGTTCTCGGTGCCAAAGTCCTTTCCAACACCAAGTGCATGTGCGTGGGCACTGAGACCATGTGGTCGGCCATGCAGGTGGTCCAGCATACAGCTGCATTACGTGCTGTCCAGATCGCCAGCAGCACAAAGATTCAGAAAACAAGTTCTGAGAGAACTGCTAGACCCCCAAGGGCAACATGCAGGCCAATACTGTGGATTCAGTGCGGTGGCATTTTACGCCCCTCCCACCAGCTGTGACTGGCAAGAGGCAGTAACAGGCGTTAGGAGGACGTGGAGAAATTAGAACCCTCACACAGTGCGGGCGAGGACGTACACAGTGCAGTCCATCTGGAAAACAGGTGGCGATTAGTCGAAATGTTACACTAGCGTGACCGTGTGATGGTGCCGGTGCCCCCGTGTTGACTCTGGCTCCTGTGGACCCTGTGGGACAGACGAGAACTGCCCCGTACAGTTACCCAGGCTGTTGTCTTGATGGAAACAGATGGCCATGTCTTCTCTCCAGCCACGTGGCTAGGGGTCTTAAACCTCTGACCTTTGACAAGAAGCCAAGTGCTTAAGTGCTGCACGACCAGGTCTCCCTAAGAGCTCCCACCAATTCCAGCATCCGTTGCCAGGGAATGAATCAGACTCAGAGCAGTCCCGTAGGGCCGAGGGGATCTGCCCCACAGGCTTTCCAATGCCGGGGGTTTTCTGGAACGAGATTGCCACACCTCTCTTCCTAGGTTCCACTAGTGGATTCCGAATGGCCACTTTGCAGTTAGCAATGTGAACCCAACTCCCAGCATCCGCAGGGCTCCTTAGAGAGAGCTCAGAGAAAATGCTGCCTCGAAGTATTGTCCAGGAGATGATATTCATGTTCACAGAACACTTTTCACACTAGTCCAGAAGTGAGAACAACTCAAATGCCCACCGGCTACTGAAGAGGATGTGACTATATGCAGTGTAGGAGAGGTTGGCATGAAGATCAAGTGCTATCCCAGTGACCCTCAAACACACGATGGTCAGACCACTTGCTCTACGATGTCACTCCCAGGAAAATACCTAGAATTCGGCAAAGCCACAGGGTCGGAAAACAGACTGGTGATAGCCGGAGGAAGGGGCAGAGGAAGCACTAATGGGTGGAAGGCTTCTTTGTGGGGTTAGCAACATATTCTATAATTGGAATAGCAGCAAGACTCTTGAACTGCGCGTTTCAAATGGTAAACTTGAAGGTAAGCAATTTATGTGCCAATAAATGAGTTGTTTTTTAAAAGAAACATTGATCGCAAATAAGTGGTTTTTTTTTTCTATAGGCTGCTGTTAGCTGCCTCAATTGAGTCAGCTCCGGATTCAGTGGCCACGGCAGGCAAC
>NW_022106084.1:8241119-8250735 GCF_000313985.2 Echinops telfairi
GGAAGATGAGCATCATAGAATGCCAATTTAATAGAAGAAAGTATTCTTGCATTGAGGGAGTACTTGAGTGGAGACCCAATGTCCTTTTGCTAGCTTAATACTATACCTATAAATATATGCACACAGATCAATTTCCCCATCCTCCTATGTAAACATGTTTACATATGTACATGCCTTTATCTAGACCTCTATAAATGCCCTTTGCCTCCTAGCTAAAGAGGAAAATTTTTTCTCAAAAGAAGGAAGACAGGTTTAAACTTTCCCTCCCCCACCCCCATGTATCAGCACAGAAATTAGGACATTAGTCACTTGTACGTTAAATTTTGTATTCATTTTTATTAACCCCATGAAATGCTTCCTTGCCCTAAAAGTCTGAGCCTTCTATCATTTATATGATGTAAGAGGTGTCTTGCTTGACTTGCTACAAAGACATTGGAATGAATATCTATAAAGTGATAATAGTGATCATAAATGCTAATTAAAGCCAAACCTACAACTATTCCATCAAATCCTGTCTCATAGAAACCTTGCATCACTAAGGTCTACTCCCTCTGCTTCAAAATAAATGCCCCTGTTAGGGTCTTAATAGTTAGTTGGCTTGAAAATTATGTTCTAATGATTCCCTTTGCCTTTGGGTGCACTGGGCTGCTCTCAGCCACTGCCAACAAGTCAGTCCCAACTCAGGGTGACCCTACCTGGGCTTTCTAAGGTTGTGAATCTTAGAAATCTGACAGCCCCATCTTTCTCCCAAGAAGCTAGGAAAGTACTCCAAGGAGCGCAAGCAGGTCCTGTTCTCTCTGAAACCCTGCTCCTACTCCACCCAAGTAATCCATTTTTACTTTTTACGTTAGAGTTTTCCTCTAAAATTTTCCTTCAGAAATAGACACTGACCTTGAGGAAAAGAAGTTTTAAAATTTCTACACTTTTAAAAGTTTGCTTCTTCCTTTAAGTCTATGGCTGTGAGCATATGTTTCTATTGAAACCCACCACCCTACTGCCTAGGTGACTCGGGATCATGCAGACCCTACAGAGCACAGCGGAGCTGTTCCGTGGGGTTTCCAGGACGGTCACTCTCTGTGGGAGCAGGCAGCCTCCTGTCTGTCTCCCTGAGTGGCTGGGGGGTTGGAACTGCCAAGCTGTGACTAGCAGCCCAGCACTGAACCCACTGCATCACCCGGACTCACTACACGGGTGGGCAGGGACTCCCTAAAATAACCTTGACAGCAGAGGAAATGAATTACCAAAACCAAACACTGCCATTGAGTCTGACTCCCAGCAGGCCTCACAGACAGGTCAGCGCTGCCCCAGGTGGGGTGGGGGTGGGGGTGTTCTGAGATGGGAGCGCTTTCCAGGACTAGAAAGCCTCCTCTTTCTCCTGGGGATTGGCTGCTGACCTCGTGGCTGGCAGTGCAACATGGAACTGCACCACCACCAGGATTCCCCCAGGGCAGGAACAGGGTGGGCATTACGATTGCCAGGTGACAAAAGGGCACTTGGAAGATTTAAAAAGTTGCTCACAGGCACGTGATTGGAAATGTGAACCAACAGGACGAGAAGACAGAAGCGTTCTTGTGTATCCCCTGCTGCCTGGCCGTCTTCACACTGGGTTGCATGCTTGCGTGTACTTAGTGTAAAGTGATGGAAAGGGAATGCAAAAGGATGATTCGGTGTATTTAAAAAAAAACCACCTGGGGAACTTAAAAAAATTAAAATTATTAGTACTAAGTTATAAAAATATTTAGCCAATGATGACCATGCCTAGCTATGATACTGAAGGTTTTCTGTCCACTTTGTTGGGGTAGGATTCTCAGTGATTTGACAGTTAACATCTAGTCATCCCCCTCGATGTGACCTACACAATGGAATTGCCTCAATAACGGGATCTGCTGTGAGTAACCAACCAGTTGTGAAAAGATTAGGGAGGGATGCAATCCTCTTACATAGATTATAGCCCTGATCCAAGCCACTGAAAGTAAGTTTCCTCTGGGGTAATACACCTTGCTTCCAACATAGGTGGATGCTATGGAAAATGCTTGCTTTTCTGCAGGGGCTGGATCTGCATCTGGCTCTTTCCCTACTCTCTGGACCTTTAGACCTGAACCAATGGCCTGCCAAATTGTCTGGTGACCTTGGGGGTCATCAGCAGCCTGCCATCTGTTTACCTGCTGGATCCATTTGCTCTGCAGCCAGAATCCTGCCGTCTGACTTGTAGATCTTAGGATCATCAACCCCTGAAGAAGCCTCCATTCTGACACTGGACCCACAGACTTGAAACTTGCCTACCTTTACAAAAGCGTGAGCCACTTCTTTAATATCAACCTGTTCATATATATAATAAAAGGAGCTCTGGTGGCATAATGGGCTATGAGTTGCACTGATAACCACAAGGTTAGCAGTTCAAAGCCACCAGCCACTCCTTGGGGAAAAGATGAAGCCTTTTGTTCCCATAAAGATTACAACCATGGAAACCCATAGGGGCTCCTCTACTCTGTCCAGTAGGGTCTCTATGAGTCTAACTCAACTCAATGGCAGTGAGGTTTTTCTTAAATTAATATACATACGTAAACTTCAGTGGGTTTACCTCTCTAGAGAAGCCAGCCTACAACACTATCCTATGACAGCAGTGAAATACTTACAAACGAACTGCAATTGATCACAAACCTGCAGACTGTGCACACACAGAGACAGAGCTTTCTGGCACTAGCAGTCTCCATGGGGAAAACTGCAGAGTTCAAAATGCAGTTGCTGTTTCTGTTGCTCTTTTAAATCACAAACACGGAGCTTAATGATGCACTGGTTTTTTGAGGACTATGCAATGATGCAGTAACTGACAACTTGGGAATTGGGCCATGAAACTCACATATCCTTGGAAATCTATCCCGCTATGGCAACATGCTTCAGGCTCCAAACACAATGGTGAGGCTTGCTGTAGCTCATGTATTGAGGGGCCCACTCTTACCAGGCCTGCACTGTCGCCTTGAAAGGTTTGATGACACAAGCCTCACATTGAAAAATAAAACAAACTCACTGCCATTGAACCGATCCCAGCCCATAGAAAACTCCACGCAGTGGTTTGAGGCAGTGCGTCTTTATCAGGGCAGACGGCCTCATCTCTCTCTCACAGAACAGATAGTGGATTTGAACTGGTACATCAGGGTCGGCAGTCCAATGCTTACCTGACAGTGCCATCGGGGTTGGAGCAAGCCTCATATTGTGATTTATCTCAAAGAATTTCACAAATATTACCTAAGAGCCCGATAGAACATCCACTCTGATCCCAAATTACAAATGATAAAACACAGTCAATTAGGTGGTATTAGAGTATAGCTCTATCTCACATCAAAGGTAGAAAGCTCACTCGATGATGAGACTACCCAATATCTGTTGTAAAATGTGACCCAAGGGCAAGCTGACCACAAAACTACCCTATATACTCGTGTATAAGCCGAGTTTTTCAGCACACTTTTAATGCGGTTTTCGTGGTAAAATTAGGTGCCTCGGCTGATATTTGGGTCTGCTGATACTCGAGTATATACGGCATATTCTTCCTCAAGGGGACACAGCTAGAGTGTGTTCCCCTTGGCACTAGGCAGACTGCATCACTGACTCGCAGCCAGCAGGATGTGACAAGCAGGCTCTGCCCTTGCCAGCCTTTGCCCATCCAAATTTCCCATTGCCTTTCCATACCCCTTCCTGGTTTGATGCAAGGAACCCTGTGGCACCACCGGTCAGGCGGGCATTGGGCTGCAAACTGCAGGGTCTGGGGCTCAAGCCCACCAGAAGAGGCTGTCTGCTCCAATGGGCACAGGTGGGTACTGGGAACCCGACAGAGACTAGCTGTGAGCTGGAACTGACTCCATGGCAGAGGGCTGGGATCTGGTTTGGTGCGAGCAGGTGGGGAGCGTCCGTGGAAGAGAGCAGAGTGACAAGTTAGGAGAGCCTGGGTTCCGGAATTCTCGCTCAGGGGAGGAGCTCCTCCTGTTCCACTAGAACTTGACTGTGAGACACTTCTGAGACTAAGCCATTGCTCGAGTTCATAGGCTGGTTTCCCCTTAAATCATGCATATCCTTCACTAAAACGGGGTTTTTCCCCCTTAAGCCATATATATGCATTTATATGGACTTCAAAAAGTTTGCTCAAACATTCTAACATCTTTTAACTCAATTTTCCCATGACCTTTCAAAGTTGCCCCTCCCCTCATATTTTTCTCTAAATAGGAACCATGAACATACCTCAAGAAACAGAGGTATTTTTCCCTTTGTGGGAAAAGAACCATAAAGACTTACTATTTGAAATTTTAACTAAACACCAGCAGTAGTCTTTAAAGAGGTGTGTGGGGGGGGGGCACGTGGTGGCGGCGGTGGCGAAGGTTCTCAAAGTTTAGCCAATAAAGTTTTATGAAGCTTCGCAAGGTGTATGAATCTCATATTATAAGAATGAGAAACCAATGAAGGCTCGGATCAGTGAAGTGATCAGAGTCAGACGCCTGGATATGGGAAAGTGATTGTTCTAATTACAAAGGAATGAATGATCTCTGCCCTAGATTTGAAGCCAGAGCTACAAGACCAGAGTCGGAAAAGTTCATGAGTGGCCACCTGACGTGGAACTGCTGGTCTCTCCCCGTCTGGACAAAAGAAGAACGATGACCTTTAGAAGTGCCATAGGCTAATGGACCACAGAAATATCAGTCACCATGATCTTGACGCCAGACCTAGACAGTGCCTGGCCACCACTACCAGGTGCTCAGAAAGATGGGATGGTTCTAGAAAGAGCGGGAGAAAGCATGTGGAACACAGCTCGAAATCATAGAAACGACCTTACTGGTTACTGGTCAGTTAGGAAACTGGCGGAGCCCCTGAGGCTCTGGCCACTAGTCACTCTTCACGTGTGGACATGCACCCACGTCTATGGTTCAGCCTTTAGCAAAACAATCACCCACTGCCATCAAGTTGAGTCAGACTCACAGATACCGTAGTTAGGGCTTCTGAGACTGTACATTTTTGAGGGAGCAGACCAAACGAAAAGCCCACTGCCTTTGAGTGGATTCCAACTCATAGTGACCCTGCAGGGGCAGTGTAGACCTTTACATATTTATGGGAGCAGATGGCCTCATATTTCACCTGCAGAGCAGCTGGTGGGTTTGAACCCCTAGCCTTTTGGTTAGCAGCCCAACATCAACAGGACAGTAAGAAGAAGAACAACACTCTCTGAGATCACAGTGGTAGCATGTACCCAAAGCCAAAGTACAGAGGGGTTAAGGAAAGAGGAAGGCAATCAGGACACACAGATAAGTCAGCTAAGCAACATTACACTGTGAGGGATGCAATCGATGACAGGAAACACAATGTCAATGAATTGCTTAAGTGGAAAACTGCTCTGCACTGTAACCCTTGGCCCAATTCAGGATACAAAGAAACCCCACCCCTCAAAACCTTTCACTACACACTCACACCAAAATTAACAAGGTAGTACCACTTTATAAACATGCATAGTAATATTATAATTATACATGTATTAATTAAGATGCATAGTACTTGTTGTAGATTGAACTGTGCACCCCCGAAAATATGTACCAGTGAATGCAACTTTGTCCGGGAAAATAATGCATTTCTTTGCAGATGTTAGATTAATGAAGTCATACCAGAGTCTTCACACACACACACACACACACACACACACACACACACACACACACACACATCAGGTCTCATGTGCAGCAATGCTAGCAGACAGCCAGCCATGGAGCTGTTCCTTTTTCAGCACTCTCAGAAGGGAATGAGTTAGCCCAGTCCCTGATCTGGACTCCCAGACTCGAGAACTCGGAAACAAAACAGATGTCTGTTCTGTAAAACCACCTAATTTCGGATGCTTTGTTATGGCACCCCTAGGCAAGGAAGACTCTAACTTCCTTCCTTCCTCCACTGAGCACTAAATAGAGGGTTCTAGGTAGTGTACAAAACCTGAAACAGACAAAAATGCATGCTTGCTGGGCACTGGGACGCTTCTATGGACACCCGCCTTCAGTGCTGTCAGAAAGCTGATACGTGATCAACAGGCCCAGGTATACGTATGGTCATAGAATAACTCTATGCAAGGTTGCAAAAAAGAGTGAAATAGATGCTACCATGAACCCAGTGACTGCTGTCTCTGCAGCACTGAAACATAACATGCTGCAGAAGGCGTTTTTAAGCAATTAGGGGGAAAGTAGAAATGAAATGGCTGAGTTTTCACTGCCCCGTAATACTCTACAAGGTCCTTGCAGATCTCATCTCCTAAGGAAATGCAGGGAATGAGTCCTTATTGTAGTATCTTTAACGATGGCCTCATAAGACACAGATACAAAGTTATATCAATTTCCCTAACTTTGTGACATATTTCTAAAACTTAACAGAGAGAAAGGCATTTCTAGAGGGCAGAGAAGATAATGATCCAGAAAGCTTGCTGTTTTATGATCAAATTTAACATGACAAAGTTGATCACATCTTCACGATGGATACCACCCAGTGTGAGCATTTTCAGAATCTTGCAATATACACATTGCATTTTCACAACTCTAATCATAATTGAGTTTAATAGAAAAAAAGGGTAAATAGAAAATGTTGATTAAAAAATGTTTAACTACTACATCTTGCAAAACAAACAAATAAACAAACCCCAAAACAGAACAAAAAAAATCTTGGACATACTTTCACCAAAATTGTAGGATAGCCTTGGGGTTACCTGGTTACATGGCAGTTCAAACTTTACTTGGGAGGATCACAGATAAGGCGGTGAGGCCAGCAATGGGGACACACTACAGAGGCAGTATATGTCTACATATACCTCACAGAAACAAGTATATGTCTACAGAACACTCTAAAGGCTATATGTATACGCATAGACACACATATATCTATTACTGTAAAGGCTACTTCAGAATATCAGGGATGCATTCATTTCTTGATGGCTAATGTTGTCCCAAGAAATTCAGGGGCTACGAAGCAGTAGATAATAAGATTTATCATTCACTCATTCACTCAATAAATATTCATGATGGTCCATTATGTGCCAGGGATTATTAGATTCAACACTGTTTACAGTAATTACCAATACAGACATCCCCCAATCTCAAAGAGCTTACACATGTAGACATTAAACAAATAACCAGGGTATAAAAGGTAAACCATAGTAACAAAAAGCAAAAACAACAACAACCCGGCAGACTAATTGCCAAGTAACTGAGAGTGGAGTTGGGGAAGTCCTTGAGAGAAAATAACACTGAAAAGTAAAAAAACAAGGTCGGTTTCTCTGGGTCTAGGTTACAGAAGGGGAGACCAGAGCGAGAAGGAAAAGGAGGGGCTGCTTGACAGCACTTGCTGCCTTCAGGTGTATTAACTCCAATCCCTGCAGAACCTCGCAGGAGCCCTGCTGGGAGCTGGGTTCTGGCCTGGGCTGCTTCGTGGGGAAAAGGTGAGGCCTCGCAGCCTGCACTCTTGGAGACAAACAGGCGCAGTTCTAGCCTGACCTATAGGGTTGCTAGTCAGAATTCACTCGGCAGCAGTGAGGTTGTGTGGTTGAAGAGCCTTGGTGGTGTCATGGGTTACGCATTCGGCTGCTAACCACAAAGTCAACAGTTTGAACCCACTAGCACGCTCCTCAAAAGAAGAGACACTTTCAGATCCCCTCAAATCTAGGAAACCCACAGGGCCAGTTCTCCTTTGTCCTCAGACTTGCTCTAAGTCAAGTGGCAGTGGACTTGGATTGTGATTTTTTTGGTTGGTGTCAGCAATGGAACCCACCGGGTATTCCCCAGCAACTCTTTGGGTTGGCTCTAAATCTGTGCATCCAAGTTAAATGACATCCTCGACAATGCCCATCTTCTTTCCCTATCTGTATCTGATGTAACTTACTTATAATGCTAGTCAGCGTCTGAGCAGCCCTGCTACCTCGGCGGTTAAGCACTGGGCGGCGACCCCAAAGGTCAGCAGGTTGACAAGCATCTCCCTTCAAATTTACAGTCTGGGAAAGTCACAGGGCCAGTTCTCCCCTGTCCTGTAGGGTTGCTGTGAGGATGGATCAGCTGGAGGGCAGTGAGAGAGAGGGATCCAGTGTCCACAGACCATTCACATACTACGATCACTCACACACAAGTCACACACAAGTCACCACGCCAGCTAAATACAGATTATGAAAAACACAGGGTATTTTTTCTAAGGAAAATGTGTTTCTAAAATTTTAGGATCTGCAGACAGACAGCAGAAAAGTGGGTGAAATGAGACAACAGTAGATGTAAAACATGAAAAAAAAAAGAATAATTTTAAATTATCAAAGGACCATGGTGGAGGGAGGGAGGGGGGAGAGGGAGGAGGGAAATGAGGAGCTGATGCCAGGGGCTCCAGTAGAAAGAAAATGTTTTGGAAAAGGTGATGACAACATATGTAAAGATGTGTTTGACATAATGGATATATGTGTGGATTGTGATAAGAGCAGTAAGAGCCCCCAATGAAATACAATTAAAATTAAAAACAATTAGGATCTGGGGATAAAGCTACATGCGATTGAAAGAACAGACAGACCAAATGTGAAGTCAAAACTGTAGATCAAAGAGGGATCAGGTTTACTACTGAAAAAAAAAAGGAGGGCTCAGACTGATCTAAAAAATGAAAAGCAGTGAGAAGTTGAGTGACCCTGAATTCTCCCAGGACCTGCTGCTCTTCCTCTGCCCACAACAGCCTGACCCAGGAAAGCCCACAAAATCACGCACATCAAGAGGGTGGGATCTTTAGGTCCATTTTGAGAACACTCATGGATCTGCCCAGGCCATCGGGGGTATGCATATCGGAAAGCCACCAACTATTTGAAAGAAGTCACTTTGCAGAAGCAGTGTTGCTAGGTGTACCCAGGCCTAACAGTAGGTTTGGACCAGTGTCAGCGGCCTAAAAAGAGTGCTGAATTTTTGCTGCACATGCATGCTTCAGAGATCAGTAATGAACTTCGGGGTTCAGATGTGGATTCTCTGGCCACGGAGTGCATCCAGGTGAACAAAGCCCCCAACATGCAGCGCGGGACTTACAGAGCTCACGGTAGGATGGGGCCATTCAATCCATCCAGGTGCTCCCTGACACATAGAAATGATCCTGACTGAAAAGGAACACCTTGTTCCTAAGCCAGAAGAGGAGGTTGCACAGAAGAAAAAGATCTCCCAGAAGAAGCCGAGGGAGCAAAAATGTATGGCTTGGGAACAAATTAAGCTAAAAATAAAAGTTAATAAAAGTTACAGCAGAAAAAAAAAAGCAAGCAAAACCACAAAACAGTTCGAGTTTTTGTTAGCTATTCTGCACCAAAAAGTTTCCATAGAGATTAACCGGCTGTCTCCTACTTCGTGACTTTTCACAGTGGCCATTTGGTTCACTTTCTCTTGGATCTGAGTTTTCACTCCGTTGCCTTTTAAATGCCAGGCAAAGCCCGCCTCCCCTCCGGTTGGGGTAGATGCTAAAAATAAATCAGCCCAAGCGTCCGATTGATCGTAAACAGGCGATAATGAATCTCTACTCATTAGGGCTGCACTGGATCCAACCCACCCCCTCCGGCTGCCTCCCCAGCGGCGCGCGTCGGTCTCGGGCGGCGCATCCAGGG
>NW_022106084.1:8251973-8253731 GCF_000313985.2 Echinops telfairi
GAAATCACTGTCCCTGAGTGGATGACGGCTCATATAGTGACCCTACTATATAGAGTACCAACCCGCCCAAACTCACTGCCATCGTGTGGATCCCAATTCATAGTCTACAGGTAAACTATAAAGACAGACCAGCTCCTGCGGTTTCCGAGGCTGTAAATCTTTACTAAAGCAGAAAGCCTATCTTTTCACCATGGATTGACCTTGGGGTCAGCAGCCCAACACACAGCCTTCTATGCCAAGGGGCTCTTGTGTACATATAGAGGGAGAGAGAAAAACACGCGTCTACATTTGTGTATGAACAGAGAAAGCAGAGAGAAAGAACCAAAAGGCCAACGGCTCAAACCCCCCAGCCGCTGGAGAGATTATGACCGGCAGCTTCCTTTAAGAAGTGCATCTTGAATACCCTACATACCCCATGTGGCCATTCTGCTGTGTCCTCCAGGGTCGGTGTGAGGCAGAAAATCAGAACCCATGCCACAGCGATGGGTCTGCTTACATCTGTGATTAAATATGAATAAACATGATAAATACATGACACACACCAACACAGTACTATACATGTATGTAACACATAGACTTTTATGTACACATAGAGTTTTTTCTTTCAGATGGGGAGTCCCGGGAAGGTCCCTGAGTGGGCCACATGGTTTCTTCTGGAACAGCTTGGAGAGACAGCGTGCTCATTGGTTCTGTTGAAGAAACATCCCGACAGTCTGCTCCCATCAAGGCTGCAGCCAAGAAATCCCCAGAGAGCAGGCGTGCTCTCCTACAAGGAATCACCATGTGATTGGTGATTCAACTCAAAGAAACTGCTTTGGGTTTTTTGCTTTGCCCCTGGCATTACTATTAATAAGCATGGTTATTGTTCTCACCACACTCTTAGAGTTTCCTATTTAAAAAAAAAAATCTTCCCAACAACCCAGATGAGAAACTGAAAATAACCTGGCTCACACAGCCATATGATGACTACAGAATTCAAACCCAGGCCCGTTACTGGACATTTTTGTACGATATGAGGAATAAGTTAATTACTAACGGACTGCTGATGCTGTCGCATTCTGGAAAGTGTTTAATTTGTAAGCAAGAACCAAGCTCGGTTTGAAGTACATTTTAAGAATGTTATCTTCTTAATTTCCCATTCTTTCCTTGGTCCAAGGGCTACTGTCCGATGGGATTCTGTTGTCTAACAGAAAAAACGTGATGGGCTCAGTGAGGATTCTTGAAGAATTCATTCAAAGAAGTTGAAAAGTAAAAAGTTAAGAATTGGGGTGGGGTGGGGTGGTTGGGACTAGATTTACCAGCATGTTCTTTGATCCCTCAACCCCCAGGACATCTGTGGCTCTCCCTGCACTGGGGTCCTAAATGAAACTTGATCTCCAGAGACTCTCTAGGAGAGACCCTTTCCTCCTTGCTCCGGCTCCCCTCTCTCTTGTTCACTGCTTGACAGACTGGTACAAGTCCTACCGCGCCTTTTGCCCCTTCCTCCGAGCTTCCCAAAGCTACACATTTTGTGGTTTCAGACTTAGTTCATCCACAAACCCCCAAATGAGCCCTCTAATAACTTACCATGGAATTCAAGGCCCCACCCAGTCATTGATAGGACAAGTAATTATTAAACAAAGGGGCTTCAAAAATTGATGGAAAAATGAGGCAGAAAAGAAAATGGGATTTTCCAACAAACTTGTTGAAGCCCCCCTCCGCTCATCTCCCTAAGTTAATTTTCAAAGGCCACTTTTCGTCAGCATAATAAAGTATGCT
>NW_022106084.1:8255532-8256625 GCF_000313985.2 Echinops telfairi
AATTTCTTCCCTTTTGCTTAAAAAAGAAAGGAAGAAAGAAAAACTTGGTGGCTTTGCAGAAATTCAGGTTTTAATCTAAAGAAGCTATTAGGAAATCTGAATAAAAGCTAAATCCTAAGTAAAAGAAATAATTTAAAATAGAGTGGTTTTCAGCAAACAATGGGTTACACATGGGACTGCTCACCACAAAGACAGCACTTCAAAACCACCAGCTGCTCCTTAGAAGATGAGGCTCTAATACCCTCAGAAACTCACAGGGCAGTTCCACTCTGCCTTCAGGGTGGCTAGGAGTCAGCATTCACTCGGTAGTAAGTTTTTGATTGATTGGTTTTAATGAGCTTGAATGCATTTGGTCGGGGGGGCAGGGAGTGCCTGAAAGAAGGGCACAGCGCCAGGGTTGGAGGAAGACTCAATAACTTTGATATACAAATAATCTTACTTTCAGGAAGCAAAGGACTTGAAACACTTATTGAGGAAGATGAAAGAGCACATACAACCTTGAGTAGAGATTACACCTCCCCTTATCATGAAAATCCTCACACCCGGACCAATAAACAATGACATGATAAAAGGAGACATGTTTGAAGCTGTCAAGGATTTCATTTTACTTGGATCCACAATTAACGCTCGTGAAAACAGCGGCTAAGAGATGTGTTGCTTTGGGCAAATCTGCTGGGAAAGGCCTCTTCACAGTGTTAAGGAGCCAAGATGCCACCTTGAGGTCCAGGCTGCACCTGACCCAAGCCATGGCGTTCCAAGGGCCTCATCTGCTCGGAAAGCTGAACGACGAATAAGGCGGGGTGCGGGAGAACGGATGCATTTGAATTATGGTGTTGGCAAAGAATATTGAAAATATTCTGTCCGAAGAAGAAACAAATCTTGGAAGAGGACCGGCCAGAATGTTCCTTAGAAGCAAGGTAAGAGACTGTGTCTCATGGACTTTGGACATGTTATCACAAGGAACTAGTCCTGTAGTATTAAATAAAATTGACGCTGGGGGAGGTGGAGTGGTCAGCCCCCACCCGCTGCTACTCCTACGAGTTCAGTAATACTACTTCTGGGTTCAGTAATGCACAATTGTACGGTTGAGATA
>NW_022106084.1:8258660-8259530 GCF_000313985.2 Echinops telfairi
TACCAGTGTACATCCTTTGGTCTAGCTGGATTTGTAAGGTAGAATTGTTATCATGATAGTGGGAGAGAGGAAGCATTTAGGAACTAGACTAGAGGAGAGTTATATGTTTCATCGTTGTTCCATTGCACCTTGACTGGCTCGTCTCAGAACTTTCTCTGGTTCACCTACCCTTATTGCTAAAAATATATCAAGTAAAACACCATGGATTAACCATAATAATCATCATGGAAAATTTTAATATACCCTTTTAAAATACTGATGGATGAAGTAGCCGGCAATTAGTAAGGATTTAGAAGAGTTGAACAGCCCCCCACAAAAACATTTCACCAAATAAATAGGAACACAAAAACAGGATTTATTAAAAATAAAGAAATGCACCAATTCTTACAGTAAGCATCCAGAGAGTACACATTCTTTTCAAATTCCCATGGAACAAGAGGATTCTCAACCATTCTCAAATCTTATCACATTAATAAAGTTCTTTAACTGGAATACAGTCCATTAGAAATCAAAAATATAATGTGGCAAAAATGAATATAGTGGAGCAGGGAATAGGTTCCTAAATAATCTCAAAGTTAACAAAGAAATAGTCATAGAAATGATGAAATCTTTAGAACTGAATGACCACACATACATATGCAGAAGCACAGTAATCAGTTTAGGTGGCATGCCGGGGTAAGTCTGCAGACCTACTGCACACATTCAAACGACTCGAAGCTACTGTTACACTGAGAGGGAAAGCTGGCTTCAATTTTGGGTTTCTGTTTCTTTAAATGACTTCACTAAGGGATAAGAGTATATGCGAATTCACACAAAAGCTATCCAGAACATTAACAAGCTTCTGAACTTTTTGCTATTTATTGAGATTAT
>NW_022106084.1:8260303-8275592 GCF_000313985.2 Echinops telfairi
TTAGGAGAGATTTAGTGCAGTTTAAAATCAAGCCACATACTCTATGTAAGAAAATCAGACATTAAATGTAAAGGAGAACTGAATACTTTTCCTGTGGCTCTCAGATGACACGGCCACTCCATCTCCTGTTACATCTGTTTATAATTCCTTGATGTCAGAGAAAAGTGAGGGTACGGTGAGCCCAGGGAATCAAGGCAGTTCTTGGGGAAAGGACATCTTTTATTCTAGTAATAAATCCTAGGAGAAAATAGTCATGTGCATCCTTACATGAGGGACATATTAAGCTGTAGATTTTTAAAAGACAACGAAGAGATGTCCTCGATCAATCTTTCATAAAGGCCAAGGGCCTAGTCTTAAATCATAATTCATGGAAAGCATTTTGATGGGGAGCATTTTTCTTCATCTCCCTCCGGTACCTCCAGTTAGGCTGGCCAGGTTAAGAAGCAGTAACAACGACAGACAACAACAAAACTGGGATGGACCTATACTTTAAAAACAAACAACGCTGTTCTCTGAAATCCAGAGTTCCTTGAGGGTCTTGTATTTTAGCTCAGGAACCTAGGGGATTGTGGGATAAGTGTCAGGCTGCTAACTGCCAGGTTGGCCGTTCAAAACTCCCAAGAGAGAGAAGGTTCTCTAGACCTGCCAACATTTGCAGTGTCCGAAACCCTATCTAGCTAACGTTGCTGTTCCCAGGCTACTAGATGGAGTGTTTGGGGGAGCTTGGGTATTTTATCTGGGAAAACCCACTTCTGACACATTTGAACATTTGGCCTTTCTACCTCGGTGCACTTCAATGAAAGGGAAATAGCATTTCAGAGGAGATGGAGCAATAGGAAATTATAGGAAAACACACTATTCTCTTATTTATAAACTTAGAAACAAAAGTTTTTTATTCCATATTTTGTTGTCTGAGTTTTTAAAAACTGTAATCTCATAAACACTGAGATGTTTTAGCTGTTTCTAAAAGGAATTTCTTTTATGTGTATTACAGATGTTGAACATTGGATTATAAGGAACCTTTAAATTAAACATATAGGTGTTATTAAACAAAATTAGCTAGAAATAATAAAATGAATCACTAAGGAGCCATTGCTTTGTTTTATTAAATTGTTCTCAGAGTCACAAGATAGATATAGAGGTATACATGATTTCCTTCTCAATAAACTATAGGAAAATTATCCTTTATTGAAAGTTTATGATTCTTATTATATAATTTAACCAGTTAAGGAACAGATTTTAGAATCATGTTTATTTTTTTTAAGACTTAAAGAAAACAAAGTACTAGCTGTATTGGTTCCCATGAGAACCCAGACTTAAGGTCTCCTCAGGGCTATCGACCAAGGACACCAATTTATAAAGGATCTAAATCTGACGAAGTAGGGTGACGGGTAGGACAGAGGTAAGGAGTCTGCTGTCCAGATGTGGCGGGGAAGGGACAACAATGGAGATGGCAGGTCTGGTGGAAGGTGTGAGTGAGAGCAGGGGCTAGCAGGTCACTGGGGAAGGACGTCACAGTCTGTGTGAGGGCTGCCCACACCCACACGAAGGGGAATGCTGCCCAAGCAGCCAGCCAGGTCTTTACAGACACCTGCAGAGTTCACACCCAGAGACCAGAGAGGACGACAGCAGAGGCGTGTCTGAGTCCATGCTGGAAGAGCAGCCCCTGGTTCTGTGGATCCTAACCGTGAAACGTGAGCGCTGCACTTAACTGGAGTGTACAGACACTGATGAAGAGAGTGCAGGACCAGGCACGGTTTCATTGTGTGTGACAGGCGATCGCCGGGAGTCAGAGCCAACGTCATGGCACCTAACAGCTAAAATCCACTTCCATCCCATGGCCAAAGAAAAAGAAAGAAGCTATAAACGGAGTCAATCCAACTCAAGACAACCCTATACGGTGCTCTACTCTATAGACATTTCTTTCAGAAATAGATCACCACGCCTTCCTCCCCAATGCCTCTGGGTGGATTAAACTGCCAACCTTTTAGTTAGAAGCAAAGCACCTAACCATTGACCCGACCCAGAAACTCCACACTCTCCTTCACTCACTGCATCAAGTCAGTTCTGACTCATGGCAACATCGTAGGACAGGGTTGAACGACTCTTGGGAGTTTCTGAGACTGCTACTCTTTATGGGAGTAGACAGTCTTTCTCTGACAGAGATGGTTGGTAGTTTCGAACGGCTGACCCTGCGGTTAGCAGCCTTACCCCAAGACTGTACCATCAGGGCTCCTACACTCTCATTAGAATCAGTGAAAATAGAAACACTGGTAACACTAAGGGTTAGCAATGGTGTGGAGCAACAGGAACAATTGTATATACCTTTTTAAAGTTTGAAAACTACAACCATTTTAGAAAATAATTGGGCTTTAAAAAAATAAAGATGATAAATATACATATAATTAAACCCACTGTCACTGAGTCCATTGAGACTCATGAGGACTCTGTATAGCATTCCCGAGGTTATAACTCTTTATGGGAGCAGAAACCTCACCTTCATCCCTCAAAGCAGCTGATGAATTTGAACCCCCAATGCTTTCCTAATAGTACCACCAGCAACTTCACTCCTGGCTATGTACCTAAGCGAATGAAATGAAAATGCATGCACAAAGACTTACAAATGTTACTAGCAACTTCATAAGTTCGTCAAATTGGAAATCACTTAAATATATTATATCAATCAAAATGGTGAACACAGTGTGGGATCTACCATACAATGAGACGTTGCTCAGCAGCTTAAAGGAAGAAACAACTACTGATACCCATTACACGGTGATGTTTCTTGCTTAGCAACCCAACATGCCACATACTCCACCCACCAGCAAGGCTCTGTTTTTATATTAGAAATGAAAAACTTGAACAGGGAATTAAAATAATTAATTTACACTGGCATCACAATATGGGTAATAACAATTTATAAAAGGATGGCAAAAGCGAAAGAGAGAAATCAAAAAATGGCTGACAGACAGGAGAGAATCCTAAATCATGGCCCATGGATTTGAGGACTCAATGCTGCTAAGATAGACCCAGACTTATTTCTAGATTTAATTCACTCCCAATCAAATCCAACAGGCACAATTAGAGAGCTGGACACTTCTTGATGATAAGGTAATATGTCACTGCGCACTCTACCAACTTCACCTGCCTGAATTCGATCAATCATGCTATCACAATGCATGGATAATTAGTGGCGATCGGCACGCAAAAGAGTAAATAAAGCGTAAGGAAAGATAGTTGAAAAATAGGGGCTTGATGACAGAAATGAAGCTGGAGGTCACATGAAGGGATTTTGTAAGACCAGCAACTTCTTCATTGAAAATATTTCCTTTTCAACAACGTACATGGCGACCTGGCCGAGCCAAGTAGAGCATATGTAGGAATCTGACTACCCTTGTGGAAAGAAGCGATGGAGAAGCTCAGTATCATCAGCCAAAGCATTAGATTGGATCCACAGTCAATGCCCATGGAAGCAACAGTCAAGCAATAAAACGATGTACTTATGACATTGGCCAAATCTGCTGCGCTAGAGCTCCCCCAAATCCTGAAGAGCAAGGATGTTACTTTGAAGAATAATGTGTATCTGACTCAAAACACGTTCCACAGATGCATGTCAAAGTTGGGTAAGAAATATGGAAGACCACAGAAGAATTGGAACATTTGAATTTTGGTGTTGGTGAAAAATATTGGAAGTGCCACGAACTGCCAGAGAACAACCAAATCTGCTGTGGAAGCATAGCCAGAGTGCTCCTGTAATTGAGCATGGTGTCAGTTGCCACACAGCCTTTGGACATGTTCTCAGGAGAGATCAACCCCTGGGAAAGGACTTCATGTTTGGTAAAGTAGATGGTCATTCCCAAAGAAGAAGTTCTTCAAGAGATGGATGGACACAGCAGATGCTCAAACATAACAATTGTGAGGATAGCGTAGGGTCAGGCAGTGTTTCATTCTGTTTACAGAGGGTCTTAATGAGTCAGAATCAGGTTGACGGCACCTAACAATGACAACAATCAACAAGGTGTGATATGTAGAATAATGGAACAGATTGGAGATTGTAGAACTAGACACACACGGTCAATTAGTTTTCAATGAGGATGCCAACGTAATTTTAAAAGGAAAGAGCAGTCTTTTCGATGAGTGGTCTTAGAATAACTGAGTGTCCGTATGGGGGGAGGGGAAATGAACCTTGATTCTAGAGCAAAGGAAAAATTTTTGTTCTGACAAGATTTCATTATTCAGATACAAAACACTCAAATCATAAAAGAAATAAATGTGACAAACTGTACTCCTTAGAAATTAAAATGTTTCTCATCCAAAGACGCTCTTAAGAAAATGAAAATGCAAGCCACAGCCTGTGGTTGTGACCAGATAAAAAATCTACATGTGTGTGTATATATTTGCAAGGCTACATATAATTATAGGGCTACCAAAAGATTGTGGAAATTGTGGGAATCTTCCATTGTCTTTTTATCGCATGTTCTTGTGGACTTTTTGAAGTCCCCTTGTATATGAAAGTACAATTAAAATGCTCCTTAGAAGTGAGGATGTTGAGACATACCGCGGACTTCTCAGGAGAATGTGTTATCAGGAGGGACGCAGTCCCTGGACAAGGACATCCTGTTTGGAAAAGCAGGGCACCCGTAAAACGGGGCAAGGCCCTCCATGAAATGGATCGGCACAGTGGCTGCAACGTGACCTCAAACATGGCAACAGTGGTGAGCAAGGCTCCACAGCGGGCAGTTCTTTGTTCTGCTGCAGGTGGGGTTGTTAGGGGCTGGAACTGGTGGCCCCCACCAACAGCATGTATATTATAGTTAGAAAACAAAATGATCGACATTACGACGTCTAGTACAGGCACATTTGAACAAAGACTTCGCAAAACAGACATACAGTATACCATATTTTTGCGCTTAATATGCCCACCCAAATAACACATACACATGTAGTGGACATGGTATTCACAGCACGCTACCGTGGGGAAGAGTGCCCATAATGCGGGTGTTATTTCTGTAAAGATATGGTGTAGGCAACAAACATGAAAAACTCAGCATTATAGGAAAAGTCACTCTTTAAGGGTGGATTAAGCCATGATAAAATATCAGTCGACAACTGATTTGCTTCCTATCGCTACACTGCTATCTTTTCTATCATTTCATACAAATGAAATCACTTTTCAGTGTTGTACATCTGGCTTCTCTCATTTACTGCACCATTTCAGAGATTCGTCCATATTGCTGCCTCTCTTGACAAGATGCGGCTCAAACTCAGAGTTTGCCTCCGCATCCGTTTCACTCGACACCGCGGGACAAAAGGGGAAAACGAACACTGACTGTGCTAAGTCAGACAGGTGACGCTAAAACAGAAGCTTAGAGAATGAATAAAAAAGTTATTTTAATAATTAAAAAATACATTACAGCGCAAGGATTTAAAATGACGAAGAATAACAAATTAACATAATGAAAAACCTTAATGATCACCTACACATTAATGTACATTTTAATACTCACCCTTTGATTATTGAAGGCTTGATTCAAAAAAATATGTCGAGATCTCTTATTTACTATGAAGAAGGTTGAGAAATAGTCTAATCCTTGTTATACTTTTGGCTCCAAAGATTGATTCTGATAATTTTTAAATTAGTTGTTGGAATTATGAGACTTCTAATAATAGATATCCTGTTAGAATGTTTTAAAACAATTAAAATCTGATGGAATTTGACATATGATATTACTAAAATATAAATGTTATGCCTGTATGCAGTCGTTGTTATTAGGTGTTGTTGAATCTTCTCTGATACATAACAATCCTACGTACAAAGAACGAAGCACTACCTGGTCCTGCACCACCTCACAATGATTCATAGGCTTGAGTCCATCGATGTAGCAACTGTGTCAACCCTTCTTGTACAAGGGTCTCCCCTTTTTTGCTGCCATGATACTTACCAAGCATGATGCCCTTCTCCAGGGACAATACATACATACCATTTGTCCAACTTTTGCAAGTGAAAGTTGGACAGATGATAAATATGTATTGTGAAAATACCAAAACTATAGGGAAACATCATGGAAACCATTATAAATAATTAATATCTAAATATGTCAAAGAAATACAGTTGTCACATAGTATAAAACTGGCTAGAGACCAATGCTTAGAAGACAAGAAGTTATAAGCAAATTAGAACTGGGACGTAAGCTCCATCAGGCAGATGTTTTTATTTGCTCTGTTCACTACTTTATTTACAGTGCCCAAAACATAGCCAGTGCTCAACAAATGTTTGTTACATGAGTTAGCAATGTGTGTCTTTTGTGTTATGTCACATGGTAGGCATGCTATTTCATGAATTCAGTGAATGTGTGCATGTTATTCTCTGAATATATAGGTGTGTATGTGGGAGTCAAATATAATTCTTTAATTTTTTATCTACTAAGTCTGTCATGAGTTTACAAAGATGGGATTAAAATGTCTTATCAGGTATATATGTGTGTGTGTGTGTGTGTGTGTGTGTGTGTGTGTGTGTGTGTATAAAATCTCATCTATAAAGCCAAAATCAAACCCACTGCCACTGAGTTGATTCCAATTCATATGCACCCTGAATAGAGTTTCTGAGACCATTACTCTTTACCAGAGCAGAAAGCCTCATCTTCCTCTCTTAGAAGTGGCAGGCGGGTTTGAACCATCCACCTTACAGTTAGCAGTTCTATGTTTATTCCACAACCACACCAAGGCATGGAATGTTGTTGTTCCATTGGGTCTGTTCCAACTAATAGCAACCCCATGTACATAAGAGAGAAGCACAGTCCAGTCCTCCTCCAGCTGAATCATGCTTCTTATGTTTGAGCCCATTGTTGCAGCCACTTTTGTCAATCCATCTTGTTGAAGGACTCGCTCTTTTTCACTGATGTCCAAAGTATATGAAGTCTCACCATCCTTGCCTCTTAGGAGCATTCTGGTCGTACTACTTCCAAGACTGATGTGTGTGTTCTTTGGCAGTTCATGGTACTTTACTAGTCTTTGCAAGCACCGTAATTCAAATGTATCAATTCTTCCTTGGTCTTCCTTATTCAATGTCCAACTTTCATGTGCATATGAAACACTTGTAAATACCGTGGCTTGGGTCAGGTGCCCCTTAGTCCTCAAAGTCAGCTCGCTGCTTTTGAGTAGTCTCAAGAGTATTTGCACACGTGTACCAGAAAGATGTTTATGTGGGCTTCATTGACTGTGCCAAGGAATTCCACTGTGTAGCTCATAACAAACTGTGGATAACCTTGAGGAGAATGGGAATTCCAAGCACTTCATCGTGCTCAAGAGGCAGTTGTGGGAATAAAACAAAGAAAAATGCCTGGTATAAAAGCAGGAAAGAGGGAGGAGCTGATACCAAGGGCTCAAGTAGAAAGAAAATGTTTTGAGAATGATGAGGACAACAAATATACAGATGTGCTTGACACAATGGATGGATGTATGGATTGTGATAAGAGTTGTATGAGCCCCCAATAAAATCATTATTTTAAAAAATAAATCAATAAAGGGGGAAAATCAGGAAAGAGGTCCATCAGGGTTGTTTTCTTTCCCCAAAATTATTCAGTCTGTATGTTGAGCAAATAATCAGAGAAGCTGGATTCTATGAAGAAGAATGTGCCATCAGGATTGGAGGAAGGCTTGACAACTTGCTATAGGAAAGTGACATAACCCTGCTTGCTGAGTGAGAGGACTTGAAGCACTTGCTGTTGAAGAACAACGATTGCAGTCTTCAGCATAAATTACAACTCAGTGTAAAGAAGACCAAAATCCTCACAACTAGACCAATAGTTAACATCGTGATTAATGGAGAAAAGGTTGAAGTTGTCAAGGATTTTGTCTTACTTAGCTCCACAATCAATGCTCATGGAAGCAGCATTCAATAAATCCAAAGACATGTTGCACTGGGGAAATCTGCTTCACAAAACCTCTTCAGAGTATTGAAAAGCAATAGTGTTACTTTGAGGACTATGGTGCACCTGAGCCAAGCCATGGTATTCTCCATTGCCTCATATGCATGTGACAGCTGGACACTGGAATAAGGAAGACCGGAGAAGAACAATACATTTGAATGGTGGCGCTGATGAAGAATGTTCAAAATCCCATGGACTGGTAAAGGGACAAAGCGATCTGTCTTGGAGGAAGTACTGTCAGAGTGCTTCTTAGAGGCAAGGATGGCACGCTTTGTCTTACATACTTTGAACATGTTGTCAGGAGACACGGGGTCCTGGAGAAGTACAGCATGCATGGTAATGTAGAAGGCAGAGAAAAAGAGGAAGTCACTCAGTAACAGGGATTGATACGTTGGTAGCAGTAAGAGGCTCAAATATAATAACTGAGATGATGGCACAAGATTGAGTAGTTGTGGTAGTTACATAATTTCACATCAATTTGAGGATATATAAAAGTGTAGGTGTGGAAACTCAACCTGTCAATCAGGTCACAGCCTGATGGTGCCTCTTGGTGGGGGGTGGGGTGGGTGCGGCACTCTCTCATAAGGAGGAACCCCTCCCCCCCCTCTCTCTGCCTTCATGATGGCTGACCCTGATGGCTGCCAGAGCCCAGTGATCCACACAACTTTGCACCCACCAGCCTGTGATCTTCCTGCATTCTGCACCATTGCATGTGGCTGTGTGAGTCTAAAGAGGGACTTAGGGGCTAGCATCAGACTTATGGGCTTGATTTGAACTGTGCTGGGATGTTTTCTTGATATATGATTACTTCTTGATATAAAGCTCTTTCTTATACATATTTGATTGTCACTGGATTTGTTTTTCTAGTCAACATGGTCTAACACAGTGGTATTGTGTCCTCTTGTACATAAGGTCACCAAGAGTTAGAACAGCGGTTCTCAACCTGTGGGTCATGACCCCTTTGAGGGTTGAATGACTCCTTTCACAGGGGTCACCCAATTCATAACAGTGGCAAAATCACAGATATGAAGTAGCAATGAAAATAACTTTATGTTTGGGGGTTCACCACCACATGAGGAACTGTATTAAAGGGTCGTGGCATTAGGTCATGGCATTAGGAAGGTTGAGAGCTACTGAATTAGAATCAACTTAATGATACCTACCAACATGTTTTATCTATTCTTTAAAAGAAAAAAACAATTGTCATGCATTACATTGTGTCCACTTCAAAATACCTGTCAGTTTAGTTAAACCATGATTCCCAGTGGTTTGGAAATGATGTAATAAGGTGAGGAGCCCAGGTACTAAATTGATTACCCAAGGTGAGTGGTTTAAGCCACTAGTGCTATCTGCTCAGGCAAAGATTTTCAGCCTGGGAAACCTGACACAGGGGTAGCAGTGGGCTGGGGGTTGGTCAATAATGTGGCATTCTGTAATGATTTTCCATCATAGGATCTGATATGACAAACCATGAAAAGGATTAAGCACTGGATGCAACGCTCTTAATCCGAACACAGCTCTGGACTGACATAAATGGAGTGTTTTGGGATGTAGCTTGTAACATATTTTTTCTTACAGGAGATAAAATGAGAGAAACTGGGGCAGAGAGCGACCTAGTACCAAGAAAGGGCGAGCTGGGAGCGCACTATGTACTCTGGCTCCATGTTCGCTGGGTTGATACATTGATACAAGACACACAGCTCTCTGAGGAATGTGGGCCTACAGAGGCTGAAAGCAGGTAAGGATCTCTCTCCTACCCTGTGAGCTGACTCGACACAAAACACCCCCACTCCCCGCGCCGGGTGCCAAACAAAACAAAATAAAACCAGTCAGTGCCATTGAGTCATAGTGACCCTACAGGGCAAAGTAGAACTGGCCCTGTGAGTGTTTAAGACTAACAGTTTATAGCAGTAGAAAGGGCCATCGTTTTTCTTTGGAGAGGCTGGTAGTCTCGAATGGCCGCCCTTTCAGGTCGCAACTCAACAGGTAACAGCCATGCAACCAGGGGGTGAGAGAGGGAAATCCTGCCCCCAGTGGGGGAGCCGTGATGTGCACTTCCGGCCTCCTACACCCCCAAAGAATAAATGTCTGTTTGGTCACGTCCCTGCTCCTGGTGCTTCGGCCAGAGTCGTGCCGGAACCTAGGACAAGCGCTGTCCGGGAAACTTGACCGAGGAAATGAGGGCCCGACAGTTTGTGCAAGACGTTCATCAAGTGGTCCTGACCTTGGTTGCAGTCCCCACAACCTGTCCCCACTCTCCCCGTTTCCCCGCTGGGCTCCTCGTTTCCTTTGGTCTGATGTCTTGTCCCTCCCAGGCTCCGCGTCTTGGCTTTGGGCAGAGGTGGTTCCTCGGATCTTGTTTAAGATTGACACTCCTCTCCTCTCTGGTGCCGGTGCTTCCATCTCCAGGCATGGTTTCAGTTCCAGGTCAGAGGGGACTTCGGGGCTCTCCCAGGTTCAGTCAGACCAGTAAGTCTTGCCTTTGTGAATTTGTTTTCGGTTGTGCATTTTTCTGGCGCCCTGTACGGGAGACTCTACTGTGATCGCAGTACGAGCAGGTACTTTGTGTATCTTGTCACGACTGTGAGGGTGCTGCTTTTTGCACAAGTATTCATGACAGCTAAACTTCCTTACATTGTTCCAGATACCTCCTCATCTTATTGAACAAATGCCTTTAATATTGAATGCAAGCTACCCTAAATGTTCCTATGTACTGCGTCCACGACACGCCCTAGGAATTGTTCAATGTGTGCAGTAGAGACAGAGAGATGGAGTACAAAATATGGAGGAGGCAGATCATGATAAATCGATGAGAGGAAGATTATGTGAAAGCTGAGCTATCAGAAAGAACCCGGCATCAGGTTTGGAGGAAGGCTTATTGACAACCAGCAATATGCAAATGACACCATCTGGTTTTTTTCTGAACGTGAGGAGGACTTGAAGCACTTGCTGATAAAGATCAAGGATGGGAACCTTCAATGTGGATTGCAATTTAATGTCATGAAAACAAGAATTCTCACAAAGGCACCCATAGTTAACATCATGATAATGGAGAAAATATTTAAGTTGTCAACGATTTCATATTGCTTGGATCCACAATGAGGGCTCATGCAAGGAGCAGCCAAGAGGTGCATTGCACTGGGTAAATCTGCTGCACAAGACCTCTTTAGAAGTGTTGAAAAGCTGTGTGATCATGAGGTGTCGATAGGACCATGTATCAGGCATTAAAAGCCCAGAACAAAAAAATCATATAATTGTGAATGAGGCGGAGTATGGAGTGGAGACCCAAAGCCCATCTGTAGGCAATTGGACATTCCCTTACAGAAGGGTCGCTGGGAGGAGATGAGGCAGTCAGAGTGCAGAATAGCCCCGATGAAACATACAACTTTCCTCAAGTTCTTTAATGCTTCCTCCTACTCCCCTCTCCACTATCATGACCCCAATTCTACCTTACAAATCTGGCTAGACCAGAGCATGTACATGGGTACAGATAAGAGCTGGAAACACAGGGAATCCAGGACAGATAACCCCCTCAGCACCAATTGAGATTAGCCATACCAGGAGGGGAGGGGAAGATGGGGGGGAAAGGGGGAACTGATCACAATGATCTACCTTTAACCCCATCCCAGGGGGGTGGACAACAGAAAAGTGGGTGAAGGGAGACATTGATCAGTGTAAGTCATGAAAAAATAATAATTTATAAATTATCAAGGGTTCATGAGGGAGGGTGGAAGGGTAGGAGAGGGAGCCGGCAAAAATGAGAAGCTGATATCAAGGGCTCAAGTAGGAAGAAAATTTTTGAAAATGATGATGGCCACAAATGTACAAGTGTGCTTGACACAATGGATGGATGGATGGATGGATGGATGGATGGATGGATGGATGGATGGATTGTGATAAGAGTTGTACAAGCCCCCAATAAAATGATTAAAGAAGAAGAAGAAGAAGTGTTGAAAAGCCAGGAGGTTACTTTAAGGACTAAGGTGTGGCTGTCCAAACCGTGGTATTTTTAGTAGCCTCATATGCATGTGAAAGTTGAACTTTGACTAAGGAAGATTGAAGAAGAATCGAGGCATTTGAATTGTGGTGCTGGTGAAGCGTATGGACAGTACCACGGACAGAGTGCCCAAACAAAACGAACAAATCTCTCCTGGAAGAAGTACAGCCAGTTCACTCCTGACCGGAAAGGACGGCAAGACTTCTTCCCAAACTGGCCATGTTGTCAGGAGAGAAGGGAAGGACGTAATGCTTGGTGAAGTCGAGGGGCGGAGAAAAGGGAAAGAGCCTCGACAAGCTGGATGAAGGAGTGGCTGCAGCATGGGCTTGGGCATCACCAGGACTGTGAGGAGGGCACAGGGCTGCAGTGGTTCTTTCTGTTGTGCATGGGGTCGCTCTGAGTCAGAGCCGCCTGGACAACAAACACTCTCATTGCCACGGTCAAAGGATGCAAACAATCGGTGGCTTTGTGGTGTGCAGAAACAAGAGGAGCAGTGATGCCCACAGTATTTTCAAGGTGAATAAGCCTCAATTGTCTAATTTAAACTTCTCGTTTTGCAGTTGAAGAAGACTAGAGGGGGGTGGAGTGCTAGAGCTTGTTCAATATCATGTGCATGTATATCCCCTAGGGCAGCACAACTGAAACCTAGGTCATTTGACTCTGAGTTCTTTGCTTCTTCTATGCCATTAAGATGCTAAATCAATAGGAAATAACATTGTTTCCAAAAAGAATGCAAAAATTAAGGGTGATGAATAATCAAACAGTGTCAACTTTTTCTTCACCTGGGAAAAAAGAACTGAAGTAAAAATGTTAATACAGTTCAATGTGGTAATACCAGCCAGCCCACTGCTATCATTTCTAACAATAGCAATCCTTTATTGGGTTTGGGGGCTTTGTAAATCTTTACAGGAGCAGACATTATTCCCTTTCCCCCACAGTTCATCTGGTGGGTTTGAACCAACTACCTTGCATTTACAGTGCAACACTTCCTGGACAGCGCCACCTCACTCTGCCACGGAGACCATTCTGACTCAGGGACCATGGGAAAGGGTAGCACTGTCTCTGTGGGTTTCTGCGACCAGGCTCTCTCATACAATAATTAAGTTTTGGAAATAACATTCTTGTATAATTTTAAAGCTTAGACTAAAATAAGAAAATTTATTATGATTTTCAAAATGCTTTTTTCATCTCATTATTTGAATTGCACAATTGAACAAGGAAGTTTTCCTGCACTAGATTGTTCTAACCATGATAGGTAACTTGTGTCTTTAAAAGATGATTGCTCAATTTAGAAATGGTTTTGATAGCATAGGTTTCTGTCATAAGATAAATTGCTCTTAAATAACCATATTTGATCATCTCTCTCATATTCTCATCTGCTCTCTACTAAATAGCATTTTCATGGAATATTGTGTATTACTAAAGTTAAATTTCAAATCTTACTCTGTAATGTTGCTCTCTTCCGGGGAATGATGAATGTATACCCACATGTTGGAAAAGAGAAGGTTTATATCGAATACGCATGTGTTTATTTCTTTCTAAGCAATTTTTCTGGGGGAAAAAACATAAGAGAAACAACAATATTTTGTTAAAAACCCAGATGTCCTCCATTACTGCACTTACTTCTATATTGCTACTTAAAAATGAAATAAAGCAATTAACTCTTGGCTTCTACTTAATTATAGAACAAAAGAGTTGGGATAAAAGAGTTTTAGGTAAAGCATATGTACTCATAAATTTTGTATTACAAATCATACTACTATTGAACTAGCTATAGTTTTCTTCTTTTTCCTCTCTATTCCAAATATTTGAAGGAAGCTTTTAATGTTTTAATATAGACACAATTTTGTTAGGCTACTTATTCTGGCGATTTCTTCCTATATTCATTGGTTAATTCCTCTACTGAATTACATTGTCCTCAATTTCTTCTTAAATTGTCAAATGTATATTATTAAACAAGGTTTTAATGTTGTGCTATGTTTTAAAAATAATCTGTTATAATAAACATTTGGATATCATTCCTATTAAAAATTGACATGAAAGTATTATAATTGATAACTGAGAATGATATATATCTTAAACAGAAAAATATACCTCAAATATATATGCATGACAATTTTTTAAGTATGCTTATTTAAATCCATTTCTATTCAATACTGGCACAGTCCCAGACCAATATTATAATTAAATATACATACCAATATTATAAACAATAGAATGTCTAAAATATAATATATATTAAATTTTGTGCATTATGTACTCACGTGTATTATGTACTCATTAAATAACATTTATGTGCTATGCAAATTATGATATATAAAATAATTACATAAACAAAAACATAATGGCAGTATCATAAACTACAGTACCTGTAACAATATTATAAACAATACTATAAAATTGTAATCATAAAGGAATGATGTTTATAACTATAATTGCTGTCTATAAAATTGTAATCATAAAGTAATGATGTTTATAACTGTAATTGCTGTTGTTAATTGTGTATTTAGCTGTGACTCACGGGGACCTTGTGTGTAACAGAACAAAATGTTGTCCAGACTCGTGTCATTTCTATGATCTTTGGCATTGTGATAACAATTTCTCTTACGAGAATCAATGCCAGGGATAATTGCAAGGAGTTGGAGGTTAATGATCCACCCAAAGTCCAACTCTTTCAAGATGCTCTTCTGCTCCATTTCCGCCCACACCTCCTCTGAGTGTATTCCCTCCTGTCCATCCCTGGGTTCTGTGAGTCACCACCATATCCCAGAGAAACTCACAACTTTGAGGCAAGGTCTCATGAGTTGGTGGGTATTGTTCGGTCCAAAATCCGAAGCACAGGCAGCAGTGAGCCAAATGCAGGCTCCAGTGCCAGAAGCCAAACTTTGCCAAAAGTCACAGCAGGTCTTCTTGCTTCTACCAACCCGGGTCCACAAACAGGTATGGCTTTCCAGGTGCAGTGCTGTGTGTTAGAACTGTACCATTAACTAGCCAAGAAAACAAAGCAAGGTCTCTGCAGTCACACCCTCTACGGGTATGGTTTTGTTAGCTACCATCCAATCGGTTCCGACCCACAGGGACCCCATGCACCACAGAACGAAACAGGCCTGGGGACGTCCCCACCCTCCTCACAAGTGTTCCTAGATTCTAGAACCCGTTGTTGCTGCCAATGTTCAATTCATCTCATTGAGGGCCTCTCTCTTTTTTGCTGCCCCTCGACTTTAACAAGCATAGTGTCCTTCTCTAGGGACCAGTCTCTCCTGACAACATGTCCAAAGGATGGTAAGACTTTGGTGAGACAGAGACTCACCATCCTTGCCTTTAAGGAGTGATCTGGCTGTGCTTTTTCCAAGAGAGACTCATC
>NW_022106084.1:8276892-8278583 GCF_000313985.2 Echinops telfairi
TGAAAAATGTTTCCAAGAATGGAATCGCAGATTTGACAAATGTATTAAGTGTAATGGAGAGTACTTTGAAGGGGATAAAGTTGTTTTGTAAAAATATTTATATACACAGCTTTGAAAATAGGATTCCTTTTTTGGGATATATATATTGCAAGTCCTTTGGTGGTTATGAGATTTATAGACATTTTATCCTAATCTGTGGCTTATCTTTTTCTCCTAATAGATTTTTTTCCCTCAGTATCAGTGTTTCTAAAAAAAAGTTGAAAGTTTTCATTCTGATCCAATTGATTAATTTTTTAATCAACGGATTAAAATCAATGGATTATGCTTGTGGTGCCATATCTTAGAACCCTTTACTTAGTCCCAAATCCTGAACATTCGTTCATGAATTTTCTCCTAAAAGTTTTAGTTTAAATCATCTATTTTGAATAAATGTTCTTATTGAATAAATGTGAGGTTTGAGATCCTTTTGCTCTTCCCATCTCTATTACTGCCACTGAGTTCTGTCCACTCCTCAGAGTGGAACTGCCCGTGTGGGTTTCCCAGACTGGAAACCCTGACAGTAGTTCAAATCCTCTCCTGGGGAGGAGCACTGGAGATTTGAAATTGCTGATTTGCAAAGCAATAGGTCACCCACAATGGCATCCAATTGATTTACCACATTTGTTGGAAGACTTTTCTTTCATGATCAACTTGCTTATGATACTTTTGAAAATATCAGTTAAGTCATATTTCGTGGGCCTATTTCTAGACTCTCTACTCTGTTCCACAGGTCTATCCATTTGCCCCTGAAGTCGTTAAATATGCAAGTGTGTTTCCATGTCTGAGTGCAGACTCCGAAGAGATCCCTGAGCAGGAGATACATATTATGATGAGTAAGGCTAGGGTTTTGTTTGTTTCCTCTCTCATTTACACATTTCCCCCCCAATTTATAAGCATTTGTTCCTCACTGGAAAGAAGGAAGAAATTTGACTAAAACCCAAACAAACCAACCCCAAACCCAGACTCACCACCATGGAGTTCATTCCCACATAGATGTGCTATAGTCTCACGATGCGCCTATAGGCCAGAATAGAACTGGCCCTTTGGGTTTCCCAGGCTGTAAATTGTTACTGCTGCAAAAACTGAGCTTTCTCTCTCAGAGGCTGGTGGTTTAGAACTACTGACCTTGCAGTTAACATTCGCATGTGTAAATCACGATGCTACCAGTGTTCTTTTTTTACTAAAACAGAGGAGCTTAATCACAGACTAAAGAGCACAGAGTATTTTAGTACATTTTTGGCCTTGTTACTTTATTTAATAGGTAAAAGTATCAGCAAAATTTTATGGTATACAAAGTTTAAAAATTGGAGTCATCCACCAGCTTTGGTTTAGGAAACAAATTTTAGGAAGTAAATGATAAAAATAGTATTTTTCTGATATACTTGGTATTCAAAAGACTAAGAAAAGAAATACTCACAAATATTTCCATTGGTCTGCAGTTCTTTATCTGAAAAATGTCATCCAACAGCAAGTCTATGGGTTTCTCTTTGTAGAACATTAAAAAAAAGCGGACAAAGTCAGGTAAGTCCTCAGATCTAAACATCTTCCCTAAGGATAAAAAATAAGTAAGATTTTTAGAAAAACCTCTTGAGTTTCAGGCTGTGTATAACGACAAAGGCATGAAATACAGAAAGAGTAAAACTGGAGGCCTC
>NW_022106084.1:8280307-8310026 GCF_000313985.2 Echinops telfairi
AAGTGAGCCTTGCTAGCTGAAGCAGGGAACTGGCTAACGCAGCTGCACAAAGCAGGAGACCCGAGAACTAGAAAGGTGAGGCTCACTGAGCCATTTATCCCTCCGCCCTTCAATTAACCCCACATGTGTTTATCGGCCAGGTTGGCACAATAACTAACTACCTCAGGTCACATTAAATGTGGATTGAAGATAAGGTAAAGAAGTGTGATAGATTGGGTTGAGGGTTGGAATCCCATTCTCTCCGAAACACTGAACTCACTGCCAGCAGCCCATTCTGACTCATAGTGACCGTATAGGCCTGGGTAGAAGGGCCCCTGTGGTTCCCAACGCTTATTATGGAACTAGAAAGTCTCATCTTTCTCTCCAAGGTGGTTTCAAACTGTTGACCTTGTGTTTAGGGGCCCAATATATAACCAACTACGTCACCAGGACTCCCAGTTTCCTTCAACTTGACCAACAGACTGTGGCAGAAACAGCATTCTCACCCAGAGGTTAGATCATGGACGCTTCTGCCAAGTCTCTTGGAACACTTGCTTGTAGAACCCTAAGCTGCCAGCGTGTGAGAAAGCTCAAGCAGTAAAGGGGGGTCAGATGTTAAGCATCTCGATGGCAGCCACAGCTGAGCTCTTCACGGACACGTGAGCAAGACCTGTAGGCCCCCTGACCCAGAAGCTTTCAAATGCCTCCAGCCCCTGCTGCCACCTGAACATAAAAGCCACAGTGCTGTGACCTTGGCTGCCGCTGCCCCGAGATGGCCGTGGCTTCTCTCTTCCTGATTTGGATATGGCTCACTCTTGTACCCCGCAGATTGGGAGCTCGAACCAAGCCCCTGTTTAGAGTTCTCTACAGCGTATTTACTTGCGACCACCCACAGAGAATATGCATAGAAGATCCATATAAATCAATTCCACGTCACCACCGTGCTATTGGGCTTGATCTAACAAAACAGGTTCATTGCTTACCTATGAATCCAAGAATTGAAAACTCAATATAAAACCAATTATTTGTAGTGATGTTCTGGACAAATTCTGTTATTTTGGTAAAGTACATATATTTTGTTATGATGTCATCCTCTAGCTGGAAAAAAGAAAGAGAAAGGTACTGGTTATCGGATGAGTTATGCTGGCCTGAGCTGTAACAATACTGTGGCTAGAATGTAGTTAGAGAATTTTGTTTCACAAGCTAATACTTTTATTTTTAGTTCAATTCACTGAAGATCTTGATGGTTGGTCCATTTTCATTTTCTGGCTCTGATGTTATCCAATCCAAACATGATCAGTCTCCCCCACCCCCTAAATACCAATATGTAACAATCCACTTAAATCGTCTTTGAAGAATGTTCATCTAGATCGATTTTCAGCCTCACAAATAACTTGTTTTTAGCTTCACACTAACTAGCTATGCTTGACACAAGAGGTGTCATGTTCTATTTCCAGATCACGTGATGGGTAAGGTACCTCTTGGCAAGGAGATGACAGAGGGAACTGGGGCCTCTCGTCATAGCTAGCTAATTACAACACTGCTTCAGATCAACCCACATTATCCTGCATTAGGATGGATGCCGGCTTCAAATGTATATGACGCATACGCTATATAAATTGAGTATCTACAATGTAGATGGAGGGCTATGGAAGTCTTTCGGTGCATGATCAGGCCAAAGTTGAATTATGGTGCTTCAAATTAGCAAGAGTTCCTCATCTATTTCCGTTATAGTTGCTAGGTGCTGCTGAACCTGTTCTGACTACTCAACTTCAGTTGATTTTTTTTTTGGGGGGGTGTGGTTTATTTTAGGTTCCTAAATATTATTTTATTTATTTATTTTATGCCCTTAAATCATCAGTATAATTTATCTATTTTAAACAATGCCGGTTGACTCCTTGGCAGCTAAAATAAATCATACGTACATTACCACCTCATCTTCCCCCTCACTCCACCCCACCCCGCCTCAATGCTCTTCTGCAATGTTATTTCTGCCTTGCTAGGTTTTCCAGCACTTATATCCCAACTGATAACTATAATCGCCATATTTGCATGAGTCATTGTCTTCAGGTACCTTAATTCAAAACTCACGCTGACCCTGTTGGTGTGTGTCATCCTTACATTTCTTGCCTGGTAGTCTGGAGATCATCTTTATTGATTGGTTTTATAAGTCCGTCTGTGGCCTCTTAAACAGGGCAAAGACAAGGCTACGTTTCTTCAGAAAGAGTTGACGGGAACCAGGCATTTCCAAACTGTGTTGTCCCTTACACCCTAACTTTAGTGCTCACAGTCTTTCGGCAAGGTCACATTTCCCTCCTAAATATCTATAGGCTTGCTTCTTATAGTCTATATTCTGAGATCTATCGATTTCTAGACAATTTCTGCTCATATTGTGATGTAAGGGCCAAAATCCTCATTCTATTTCACTACTTTTAAAAGATCGTCCCCCACCTCCTGCATGCTCTCTATTGTCTGGCCATCGCCCATTGTGGAAAATCGATTGACCGTAAATAGAAAGGTTTGCTTCTGAACTCTCAAGTCTGTTTCATTGATCTGTACATCTGTCCTTGTTCTGACTCCGATTTGTCTGACAGCATGGCTTTAAAGTGGGTTTTGAAATTGAGTACTGTAAGTCATCCGATTTTGTTCTTTTAATTTGTCTTTCAAAATTGCATTAGCTATTCTATAGGTCTTTTACATTTCCAAACAAATGTTAGGATTAGCTGATCAATTGCAACAGAAAGGCCTGCTGGAATCTTAATAGAGACTGTGATAAATGCATTGATCCTTTTGGAGAAAATTGCCGTGTTGACACTTCTGGGGGTAGCTTTATTCTGTTGCATTATTAATTATTTGTAATAGTACAGACAGTGCTTTCCTATTCAGTGAAACAATTCCACATTCTCTACTCCTTATTCTATTTTAAAATCTCCTTTGCTGTTCTCACTCATTTATTTGTTTAAGATGAACTTCTCAGCAATTTATCAATTGATAGTGCCCTCCCCCAGCACAGACAAAAAACAAAACAACAATAAAACCCAAAGGCTATTTTGCATAGAATTTTATTAATTAATAGCAACATCTGAGGGAAACTGATAGTTTCATAACTCAGAATCTCCCCATTCAAGACCATATCTCTTCCCATTTATTCATGTATTATTTCATTTTTCCCCATTAAAGTAGTGAAATGCTTAATGAAATACCTACTGTGTGAGCACTAGACCCTGGGCCAAGAGTAGAGGGACAAGCACTAGGCTTAGTGGCAGAGGACGCTTCCTGGGTGATCAGCAAATAATGTTCATGACTTTATCCTCTGACCTTTGTTTTACTGATGGCAGAGTTTCCCCCAGAGGGCTTCCCTTCTTCTGTTTTCAGGATGCCGGAAAACAGGCAGGGAGTCTGACAAATCAGGCGCAGGGTATGGGCAACTGGGCAGCAGTCTGACCAGCTGGGAGGCTCCTCCCAGAGGAGCGTTCAGGCAGGGATTGAAGCCCACTCTCTCTTACACCCAAGTTCCGCCTGAGTGGCCACCAGGAGCATCTTTCATGTTCTCAGGAAAGCAGCTCTTTGAGGTGCTTTCTACTTCGGCATAGGAGGGTCTCCATCAGATACATCCGCGTCCTTGAGTTACTCTCCTGGCGGTTGAGATGTTTCTTAAGGCCTTAAAGACACAACATCCCAACCAAGGTTTGGGATCCCAATCATGTTTACTTTCACTTGACAGCACTCTTTAAAAATGATTTTTGATGAGGACAAGACCAGTAGCCCCAATGAAGTGGAGATTAGAGATGTCCCAAACATCTGACCTTTCCAAAATGCTACACCACTCCATGATCCTTGAAATCAACCACCACTACCCCCCTCAGTAGTCTCCCTCATGTCCCAGGGTTCTGCAGTTTGCTATGACATCTCATAGAACTCACATGCTATAAGGAAAATGGCTCATGTGGTTGTTGTTTGTTAGGTACTGTGTTATTCCAGGTAGACTAGAGAAACAAATTCATATGTGTATAAGAAAGAGCTTTATATACAAGAGCAATTGAATATTGAGAAAGCATCCCAGCCTAGTCCAGATCAAGTCCATAAATCTGATATTAGCCCATATGTCCGATGCCAGTTTATAAATTCCTCTTCAGACTCATGAAACACATGCAATGATGCCAAATGCAGGAAGATCACAGGCCAGTGAGTAGAAAGTCTTGTGGATCCAGTGGCTGTAGAGGCATCTCAGTGCTGGCAGGGGTCTCCACGTGGCTTCTCTATAACCCAGGGCTGCATCAGGGTAGATCCATGTGACTTCTCCTCAGGGACGTCTCACAGGAAATGAGCCTTGCCCACTGAGGCAGAGAACTGGCTAAGGCAGCTGCACACTGGTCTGACCATCAGAAAACAAGAGACAAGAAAGATGAGGCTCCCTGAGCCATTTATCTCTCCGCCCTTCAATGAATCCCACATGTGTTTATCGGCCAGGTTGGCACAATCAACCTTAACTATCACAAAAGGTTAGCAAGAGAACATGCTGAACACCTCTCCAAATTTTAGGAGGATCTATCCCATGATCACAGCCTCCTGATTTTCTCAGTTAAGCAGGGAACTGTTGATTTTCTTATTACAGGAACTGTTCAAAGCTGGAAACTCATTCTTATTTTAATGCAGACCTTAAATTTTGATGGCTAGTGTTCAGATCACAAGCCCAATGAAAATAAGGGTGGTCATTTGAGAGTCACACCCTCAAGATGTATCACACCTTAATCCTGCCTCAATGTATAATTCAGAGAAGGTGGAAAGAATACACAGAGTTGCTGTAAAACAAGAATAGGTCGACAGTCCACCATTTCGGAAGGTAGCATATGAGCAAGAACCAGCGGAGACGCAGGAAGAAGCTGAAATGGCAGTGAATGCATTACCCTGAAACAGAGCTCCAGGAATTGATGAAATGCCTGTTGAAATGCTTCAGAAAGCTGAGTAAGCACTGGCACTATTCACTTATCTCTGCCAGGAAATTTGGAAGACAGCTAATTGGCCAACTGACTGGAAAAGATTCATATTTGTGCTCATTCCAAAGAAAGGTGACCCAAAAGGATGCTCAAGCTATAGAACATTATAACTGATAATGCAAGTACAAATTTTTGCTGAAGATTTTCCAACAATGGTTGCAACCATACATTGACAGGGAACTGCCAGCAGTTCAGGCTGGATTTGGAAGAGGATGTGAACAAGGGATATCACTGCAAATATCCGATGAAGCTTGACTGGAAGCAGAGAATTCCAGAAAGATGTTATGTGTATCTTATTGACTCTGCAAAGGCATTTGATTGTGTATAATAAACCATGGATAACCTTGAGAATGAGAATTCCAGAACACTTCATTGTGCTCCGACGGAACTTGTATATGAATCAGGAGGCACTTATGTGAACAGAACAAGGCAATACTACCTGGTTTAACATCAAGAGAGGTGTGCATCAGAGTTGTGTCCCCTTAGCATACTTGTTTAATATAGATGCTGAGCAAATAATCAGAGAACCTGGCTTATATGAAGAACGTCGCATAAATTTTGAGGAAAGCTCATTAACCTGCAATATGCAGATAACACAACCTTGCTTGCTGAATGTGAGGAGGACTTGAAGCACTTGCTGATGAAAATCAAGGATTATCACCTTGTGTATGGATTACAACTCAATGTAAAGAAGACCAGAGTCCTCAAACTGGACCAATAGGTAACATCATGATAAATGGATGAAAGGTCGAAGTTGTCAAAGATTTTGTCTTGCTCGGAGCCACAAGTAATACTCTGAGGAGCAGCCGTCAAGAGGTCAAAAGATGCACTGCAATAGATAAACCTGCCGCACAAGATCTTTTTGGAGTATTTGAAAAGCAAGGATGTTACTTTGACGACTAACATGTGCCTGATCCAAACGATGGTATTCTCCATTGCCTCATATCCACGTGTACATTGGACAAACGTTTAATAAGGAAGACAGATGAAGCATCTATGTGCTAGAATTGTCGTGCTGGAGAAGAACATTGAAAGTAGCATGGTCTGCGAAAAGGACCAACTGATCTGTCTTGGAAGAAGTGTTGTCAGGCTGCCCCGTAGAGGCAAGGATGGCATCTTCCTCTCACATACTTTGGACTGGCTGTCAGCAGTGAGCAGTCCTTCGCGACGGACATCCTGCTTGGTAAAACGGAGGGGCAGCCCAGGAGGGAAAGGCCCGCATGAGATGAACTGACTTGGTGGCTGCAACAAGGGGCTCAGGCACAGGAACAATTGGAAGGCTGGCTCAGGGCCGGGCAGTATTCTGTTCCATTGTGCAGAGGGGCCCTATGGGCCACAGCCAACTCCATGGCACAAACAGCAACAAACACAACAACCTTGCCTCACTAGCATAGCAGACAACTCACTCCAAAATGGCATTCAACCATGAGTGTAGAGGCCAGAAGTTATAATACATACTAAAATGGAGAACTATGGCTACAAGGGCCATGTTAAATAATTAATTTCACAGCAGCAGAGAAAAATGGTAGAGAGGTGATTGTTTTCATTTTAAACATTTGCACATGTCTTGTTAAATTTATTCATAAGTATTTTATAAACTTTTCTTTTAAAAAATTGGTTATGGATGATATAAAGCAAAAGTACACATACTGATATTTATGCATTTGTGTTAATTTGGACACATTCATGAAATCACGTATTAGCTTTAATGGCCTTTACATTAATGATCTTATTATTATTTTTTAATAGGTAAAATTTTCTCTGACAATGATAATTACATGTATTTCTCTCTACCACATTTTTCTGCTCCTGTTTAATTGCACTGACTGAGACCTTCTAAAAGATTATGAAGACTAGCTTTGATTCCCATTTAAATGAGAATAAATTTTCAGTTAAATATGGGCAGTTGTTTGCCAACCCTGGCAACATTTAATAATTTTTAAAAATTATTTAATCATTTTATTGGGGGCTCTTACAACAATCCATACATCCATTGTGTCAAGCACATTTTTCAAGCAACATTTAATAAATTAAAGGCAAATGACTATAGCAACAGATACTGAGAAGCATGATAAATTTCAGGATCCATGTGTAATTTGAAAAAGAAGACATTTGCAACTGCTTGCAGGACCAAATCTGCAGGCCTCATTTAGTAAATACATTTTATTATTTCACAGCCATTTACTTATTATCTATGCTTTCTTTAGTACTACACCAAAGCAGAATTGAATAATTGTGACAAAGACTATGGGGTGTATAAAACATGAAAACTTACATCTGGCCTTTAACAAAAAGTTTGTCAACCTCTGATGTACTATTATATGAATTGATCCTGTTGTGTTCAAACATGATTGTTTTCCATTGTAATAAGTCTTACTCTTTTCAATATTGCTTTATCAATTTGCCAGTTTTATTGGGCTGCAGGATCCATAGTTTGAAACCACCAGCCCCTTGGCAGGAGGAAGATGAGGCTTCCTACAGTATGAGGTGAAGTCCTAGAAGCCCACTGGGGCAGGTCTCCCCTGTCCTGCAGGGTCCATATGAGCCGGACTCACCTCAGCGGCAGTGAGCTTGGTCTGGATTTCATGTTAGTACAATGGGTCGGTCTCTCGTCTTATTCTTGTAAAATTTGTTACCAGGGACATATTTTCCCAGAAGAATGAATTGGTAATATTTAGATATTTTTTCTAGGTTGCAGAGAAATTTAAATAGCATAGGAACGACCTCTCTAGGGCAACTTTGACAGTACTGACCTGAAAATCATCTGGTGGTAGATACTTGGTCATTTCTGGGGTTTGGGCTTATTTTATTTAATCTTTTAGTCCTCTAATTGTTAATTAGCTATATGCATGAACTTTTGCATTTTAGCTAGATTTTCCTTTTTGTTTTAGCATGTTATGGATTTGTCCCTCTCTCTCTATTGTTAGACAAGTTCCCTCATTTTAATTTCTGTGCTCTTGACCTGGTCCTTTCTTCCATGATCAGCCTCGCTGAGCCATTGCCTGTTTACGAGTGTTTTCAAAGAACAAATTTTTGCAACTTCATTTGCTCCTGTATGATGTTTTCTTTTTGCCTTCTAGTGTATTTGTTCCTGTTTATTTCTTTTCTCATTTATTTGTCGTTATAGCTAACATCTTGAGCTTCATGGTTAGATCATTTCTGGCTCTTAAAAGCATTTCAAGCTAGAATTTGTCTTCTACAGTTGCAGCTCTGTCTAGTAGACATTGATGGAGGTATAATATTCTTAATGTCATTAATTTTTCCATATTTAGTTATTATTTTAATTCAATAAATCAGAGTGTTTTAAAATTGCCTTGTGGTGGATGGATGTTTTGGATATTCTGTTCTTTAGTAAATAACAATATTTGCATGCAGGCTTAAACTCCTTCAATGGCCTCGCTAGCACTGGTTTTCTCCGAATTCATCCCTTGTCTCTCTACCTCTTGTGTATGTGCTTCCTGCTACCTTTGTCTTCAGGGTCTCTGAGTTCCTCTTGTTGTTGCTGGGTGCCATCGAGTCAGTTCCGACCCATAGTGACCCTCTACACAACACAATGAAAGCCCGCGCAGTCCCGCACCACCCTCACCATTGTTCCTCTGCTTGAGCACACGATGACCACCACTGTGTCAACCCATGTCCTTGCGAGCCTTCCTCTTTTTTTCCGCTGCCCCTCTACTTAACCAAACATGATGTCCTTTTCTAGGGACTGGTCTCTCCTGACAACGTGTCCAAAGTATGTGGGACGGATACTAGGTATCAGAATTTTACCAGACACCTTCCCAAGGCTGGAAACGCTAGAGCATCAGCAGGGTGAGGCTCCGTGCACTGTGGCTTTCTCCTTGGTCCCTTCCCTTTGCTCACTCTTCTTATTTGGGATGGACGCATCTAGTGATACACTTTCTACTGCAAACCAGCCGTGTGCGCAGGGCTAGTGCGGGGCCTTTGAGGGAAGAGAGAGCGATGAACATATGCCTGAGGGTGCCATGGTGAACCCGCGCTGAACATGCAGAAAATGCTTCTAGAGCATTAATTTAAAACACTTCAATTAAGTTCCTTTGGTTATATCAGGTAAAATTATAAGTTACATGCATGGGGTCATTGACATCTTCCTGGGGGCATGTACCCAGCCTATCACAGCATCTAATTTATTTTCTTCATAGAAGTAATACCAACCTATTGTTGTTGCTGTTAAATGCTATCAACTTGGTTCTGACCCATAGTGACCCTCATGTACAACAGAACATAGCACTGGCTGGTTCTGTGCCGTCCTCACAATTGCTCATGTTCCCACCATTGCAGCCGCGGTGTCAAAACATCTCCTTGAAGACCTCCCTCTTACCAGGCATGAGGTCCTTCTCCAGGGACAATATCCTTCACCAACCTGTTACTCTTTTCATAACGTTTGCTACTGTCTTTGTGGTTCTGTATTACAAGAATCTTAACTTACAAAGAAAGGTTACTTATTTAGATTTTTCTCCTTTGCTTCTTCAGAATTTAGCACGATAGCTGGTCCAAGGTCAGTGATCAGAATATATCTGCTAAACTGAACTTGTGGGCAAAGAAACATCAGAAGTACAAATTAAAATGTTCTTTTCTAGATTAATAACTATAAATATATCTATACATAGTACAATGACTATTTTTATATTCTCTAAGGCAGAGGGATACAATAAGGGTACAATAAATATTAAAAGAAATACAAGGAAAATTAAGAAAAGTATGTCATGAGTTTAAATTATATGTACAAAGGTCTTACCTGTAAATAATACATGGCCTTAGATTTGGCATAGAGCATCAAAAAACAAAAATCCAACACTTGTTTGACTAGGTGGCTAAAGATAAACAATAAAATCTGTTAACATTTCGATCATTTAATTTTTTTATTCATAAGCATATTTCAATAATTTAAGATGGAAACTTTGTCTGATGGTTTTCTAACACAATGCAAAGCATCATCTCCATAAGTAAAACCGATTATGTTTATACTAAAAAGTTAGTCAGTAGACAAGAGTATGCAAATGCTAAAACAAGATACATATACATATTTTATAAGTAAGTTAGTAAATTTTAATCTACAAGAATATGTAAAAGAAGTATTGCTATAAAATCATAGAAAATTAATTAAACAAAAATATCACAATACTAAGCGATGGTGTCTGGGCATGTGGCTATGCACTACTGAAGGGAATGTTTCCATCCGCTGCCCTGCCCCTGCACATTCTACACTCTTCTTTTTTTTTTTTTTTTTTAAACATTTTATTAGGGGCTCATACAACTGTTATCCCAATCCATACACACATCAATTGTGTAAAGCATATTTGTACATCATTTCTCAAAACATTTTCTCTCCATTTAAACCCCCGACATTAGGTCCTCATTTTTCCCCTCCCTCCCCGCTCCCCCCTCCCACATGAGCCCTTGATTGTTTATAAATGGGTATTTTGTCATATCTTGCCCTGTCCGACTTCTCCCTTCATCCACTTTTCGGTTGTCTGTCCCCCAGGGAGGAGGTCACACACAGTTCCATGTAATCAGTTCCCTCTTTCCTACCCATTCTCCCTTTACCCTCCCTGTTTTGCCACTCACACCACTGGTCCTATAGGGCTCATCCATCCTGGATTCCCTGTATTTTCAGTTCCTATCTGTACCAGTGTACCTCCTCTGGTCTAGCCAGTCTTGCAAGACAGAATTCGAGTCATGGTAGTGGGAGCGGGGAGGAAACCTTTAGGAACTAGAGGAAGGTTGTATTTCTCATCATTGTTACATCGCACCCTGACTGGCTCATCTCCTCCCCGAGACCCCTCTGCAAGGGGATCTCCAGTGGCCTACTAATGGGCTTTGGATCTCCACTCCACACTGCCCCCATCATTCACTATGGTAAGATTTTTTGTTCTGATGATGCCTTACACCTGATCCCTTTGACACCTCGTGGTTGCATAGGCTGGTGTGCTTCTTCCATGTGGGCTTTGTTGCTTCTGAGCTTGATGGTGCATCTACACTCTTCAATGTGCACATCAGAGTCGTCGTTTGGGCAGGCTCTAGGAACTTGAACCATGTACCTTTTCAGTGGTCTTGGAGTTTGGGGAACAAAAATGAGTCTGAAGGGGCAAGATCAGATCTAACAGGATCATTTGGGAAAGGTTTCCAAAGAAACTTCTCTTAGGTCAGCCCTGCTCCCCTCAATAAAGGAGCATTGTCCTGCTGGGGGACGATCCTGGTCTTCTTCTCACCAAAGCAGTTTTCAGTGTTCTCAAACTCCCCATGAAAAGCCCCTGTGATCATCTAACGGCCTCTGAGAAAATGGTCACGATTCTCCCCCTGGAGTCCCAAATAACAGTTGCCAGAACCTTCTAAGTTTACCTCTCTCCACCTTGAATTTAATTGGCCCAACAGATCCACTTAGGAGCCACGGTTGATTGGATCTTTTTCTTTTTTTAAGGCACTGTTATGAGGTAAGTGATTGGACTGCTGGCCGAAGGTCAGTGGTTTAAATCTACCAGCTCCTTTATAGGAAAAAGATGAAATTTCCTGCTCTGGTAAAGATTTCCAAAGCCTTGGGAAACCTCTATAAGGTCGCTGTGTGAGAAGGAATAAACTCAATGGCAGTTGGTCTGGTTTTGAGTACCTAGACTAAACTAAGTGTATTCCCAAGAGAGCTTGTCTTCCTCCACCCACTAATCACAGGACCGTGTTCAAACCCGTTTTGTTTAGGCTACACCCACGTGTGAATCAACTGGAACCTAATACCAATGCATGCTCTCCTTATCCTCGCATATAATAAGGTTAATAGTCATTCTGATTCCAGTCCTTATTCAAATCATAGAGAAATTTTTTTCTAATTCAATTATAAGTGAGATACTGGGCCATGCCCCGAGGATACAAAGAGCAATCAATGCACAATGTCGCCCCATTTCCGTGATCAAACGTGAAATCACAGAATAAAGGGAATAAAATTAGAACTGTTCGAATGTGACAATAAGGACCATCTGATAATCAACGGGCTGTGGGGAGCAGGCTAGGGAATTCGACGCAGAGGGATAAAGCACAAGCTTCACGGCTGTTGAGTCAGTTCTGACTCATAGAGACCCTACAGCAGCGGTTCTCAACCTGTGGGTCGCGATCCCCTTGGGGGTTGAGATAGTTTATTGTGCCAGCCTGGCTAATAAACACAAGTGGGATTGACTGAAGATCAGAGAGATAAATGGGTGGTGAGCCTCGCCTTTCTAGTTCTCTGGTCTCTTGCTTTGTGATGGTCGCACCAGGGTGCAGCTGCCTTAGCAGTTCCCTGCTTCAGCTTGAAAGATTGACTTCCTACAAGACATCCCCAAGGAGAAGCCACATGGACCTATCCTGATGCAGCCTGGGTGCTGGGGCAGCCGTGTGCAGACCCCTGCTAGTGCTGAGATGCTTACACATTCACTGACTCAGTTTTCCTCCTGCAGTCGGCATCATTGCCTCTGTTTTCTGAGGTGGAGGACTTGTGGACCTGGTGTTGGGTTAATGGGTTAATGTTGGACTTGTGGGCTTGGGCAGCATTGGGTTGGGATGTTTTCGTGATGCACACTTTCTTTACATAAAACTCTCTTACACATTGAGTTGCTGTGGATTTGTTTCTCTAAAGTACCTAGACTAATACAGGGGTCGAACGACCCTTTCACAGGAGTCGCCCAATTCATAACAGTAGCAAAATGACAGTTATGAAGTAGCAACGAAAATAATATTATGGTTGGGGGGGATGTCACCACCACACGAGGAACTGTATTAAAGGGTCGGGGCATTAGGAAGGTTGGGAACCACTGCCCTATAGGACTGCCTCTGTGGGTTTCGGAGACTGTAACTCTTTATGGGAGTAGAAAGCATCATCTTTCTCTCCCACAAAGCAGCTGCTGGTTTCAAACTGTTGACCTTGTGGTTAACAGCACAATTGGTAATCCTCTGTACCATTGGGGCTCCTGCAAAGGCTTTCTCTCCTTGTGTGAAAGAGCCAACCACGTTAGTTTCAGAGAACTGGTTAAGAGGATGGCAGCCTTGTATGTAACAAAGTACAGCTTTCCGGGAGCCTGGCTCATCCTTCAGGCTATTAGAAGGGACAATAAGTAGATCTGTAATAAAGAAGACCCGAACCAATTTCCAAGTAGGAACAGTCCTGAGACATTCCAGTTAAATTACCTACAAACATGTTCAGTGCTGCTATCCTACCTCTTAGTTGATTTCACAGTGCCTGGAGCCTTACACGCTTCTAAGTTGCCATGTCAGGCACAATGATTGGTTTCCATTCACCTGGAGGAAGGGGGGAATCAGGACGGGGTGGAGCATACGGAATAGGGGGCTACTTGCCTCTGTGAAACATTGCTTCCTTTCCCAGGATACATACCGAAATGGAATGGGACCTGGCTACCATTACTGAATCTTTTGGTCAAAGATTCCATAGAATAATCCTGATCAAAATGGGGTAAATGTAGAAGTGAATTTTTCATTTTAATGGAAACTTCCTATAGCCATAAATATTTTTTAAAAAACCTCTGCAACTATTACCCCGATATAATCTTTAAACCTTCAACTAAAAGTATCCCCTGTGATCTTCTTAAAGTCAAACAATTGTTTCGTGTAACTAGTAAAATGTATCTGCCTCCAACATTATACTCTTTTAAGAGCTATTTATATGGGATAATTTCCAACATGCACATGCAGAGCAGGCCCTTGGAAATATCATGGCTTGGCTCTGGCACACCTTAGTCTTGCAACTAAATGGACATTGAATAAGGAAGACTGAAGAAGAATTAGCATATCTGAATTGTGAAAGTATCATGGGGTGCTACAAGGACAAACAGCTAAATCTGTCCTGGAAGATGTAGGGTCAGAGGGCTCCTTATAGGCAATGGGGTAGCAAGACTTTGACTTACATACTTTGGCCATCTGGTCAGGAGAGACCAGTCCCTGGAGAAGGACATCACGTTTGGTAAAGTGCAGGGGCAGCCATAGAAGGGGAAGACCCTCAACAAGAGGGATCAACAGAGGCATCAGCTCATTGGCTGCAACCATGGCTCCGGCACAGGAACAATTGTGAGCGCGGCTCAGGACGGGGCAGTGTCACTGTTGTGCATAGACTCATTCTGGGCCAGAGTCAACTTGGCTGACAGTATGGGATCCAATTGACAACAACTTGAACGATTAGATAGGAACCTTCGGAGGCAGTGCGTTTGTGTTAACGAGGGAAGAACAATTCAGAGAAGGAGAGTGAAACGGCTGCCTCACTGGAACATAACCCATGAGGCTCCCTGATCAGCACAGAGAGCAGCGAGGGAAAGCAGCGTGTTGGCCAGCTCACAGCTTATGACTCAAAGCACTAGGTATTCCTGCAAAAGACAAGCCCTTCCAAAGATTTCTAGATTCTGATCTGCCACTCATGAGTTTAAAACAAAGCTACTAGGCTTCTGGGGGTGACACCATTTAACATTTTGGACATGTCCTTATGACATTTTGAGAAAACAAATTGCTACATTGCCTAACAATCTACCACATTTGTAATCAAACCGTAATAATTCTTTGCATGTGAATAGAGCTAAGACTTCAAAGTTACTCTATCAATACTATCACATTTTATTCTCAGGAGTTCAGCAAGCATGTAATGTCGATTCCATTATCTCACTCAATCACGACCAGCGAGTCCATGCTGACTCATTGAGCCCCCCTGTGGGTTTCTGAGACTGTAACTTGTTATGGGAGTACAAAGCCCCATCTTTGCCCCCTAGGAGCTGCTGGTGGTTCTGAACTGCTGACCATGCACATCGCAGCCCAACTTGCAACCACTGTATTGCCAGAGATCCCTAGCTATCAGTATACAAGCTCTAAAAAAGAGAGAGATTTTATTATTGTACACACTAGAAAGTTGGGGAAAGTAAGAGAAAATATTTGAAAAGCTAAATGTCCTTGCTTACAATGACCAGCTAACTGCAAAATGGGGGCTAAAATACAAGTATCATGATCTCTAATTCCAGGATTTTGCATGGCTTTTTCCTTCTTTAGGGGACCCTAGTGATATAGAGGGCTACCTGTTGGGATACTAACTAGAAGTTCAAAACCACCAGCTGTCCAGTGGAAGAAAGATGAGGCTTTCTGCTCCCAGACTCACAAACTGTCCCAGAAACCTGCAAGGGCAGTTCCACTCTGTCCTACAGGGTCTCTGTGAGTCAAAATGTACTCTCCGCGGCAGTTAGTGAGCTTTCCTTCCTCTGTCTTGGCTAACTCCTATTTGAATCATGTGAACATAGATCAGCAGCAGTGTACTGGTCAGTATTTAACCAGTGGCCCCTGGAGTGGGAGTGAAGTCTTCAGGTATAACTTTTGCCTACTTCTGTGATGCAAGTATTCCTATCATGGCCTATATCGTCCTATAAATTTGATATCACCAAAAACATTTGGAAGGTATGCTATAGACTCAGCATGAGCTGGCTTCAGCATACTGCTTAAAATACTTTCTATAAGGTGATGATTTCAATATTTTTTCATATCAAATTTATTGCTTAAGAATATAATTTTCTAATATGTCATACCTCTTCAAAGTTTGTGATTCCTTAGTTGATTGCTTGGCATTTAACATGCTGGGATATAAAATGGTTGGTATTGAAATGACCTCTATAGATCCAGACATCACTTGCTTTTTGAATCTATAATAGAAGAAAATGAGGCTTTCAATGGAATGTTTGATTTCCCAAAGTCATAGAAATGCTTTAAGAGACTTTCCCTATCCAAGTCCATAAACTCTTCTGATTGGAGCTCCTTTACATGATGACACAAAATACCAACGTCATAATACCAATAATTTTTAGCCAAAAGACCTATCGTATAACTTGAAGCGTTATTAAAAAAAACCCTTTACATTAGTTTATATTGGTACTGTGAATTATTTGGAAGTATCTAATCAGATATGTACTCTGACGTATTCAGGATCATGAAGTTCTGATGTCGCAGCACCGGCAGGAGAACGAGAGCACTCGGTCAGTTTGAAATGCATCATTTAGAGCAGCATGGCTCCTGACCGGGGATTACACCTGAGCAAGCAGGGTTCCGGATCAGGTCTGATCCTTGTCCAGTCACCGGAGAACTCAGCAGTCATTCGCATCTTTGTTTTCACAGCTTTTTACGGAGAGGCCAACAGGGCATCGTTATAATACACAAATTCCTGTTCGCCAAGGCAGTAACATCAATCTCCAGTGCCATCGGAATATGGGAGGGAGACTGGGGAGCCTGCCTTAAATGGCTTTCCTTGAGGGGCAGATAATCCGGCTTTAAATGGGATTAAATGTGTATAGTGTGCTATATAGTGTACATTATGTTAAATAGTAACATCTCAAGGAAATATGGGTTTAAACTATTAGGTGACAAAAGAGGCCCTGAGGCCCAATAGGCATGATCTCGGTGACTTGTGAAAGAAAGAGGCCATGTTGCTCTCATCGTTCCCTCGTGCATGCTCACATTTCAGTCACTGTGGTGAGGTCACCAAAATTAGCACACAAAGTACAAACGTCACTGCTGGTTCTTCAGTCCATAAATCACTACTTTGAGACAAACAGAGGCAGATGGTGTTCCACAGCTATGCACGATTGCTCACTATGCGTCAGTTCTTCAGTTCATGTACAGACAGCCAAGTGTGACATGACATACCTCGGAGATCTGAACACTAACACACATCTTGCAAGGAGCAACGTGTTCAAAATACCCACATGGATTCTTCCCAGACTCTAAGAGTCATCGGGAGATTCCCGGGTTATTTATTGATTTGATTTGGGCGGAGTGTGGATGGAGGAGGGAATGAAAGGGTCACTGGTTGCCCTTTGGTTTCATGGCTTATCAAATGAAAAGATTCTTGAGCCCCCCCGCCCAATAAAATGATTTTAAAAAGCCAACAACTAATATAACATTTTCTGGAGAATAGAAAATATTGGTAAGAAAGAAAAGAATAGGGAGTCATTTCACCTGTTTGCTTTAAAGTAAAAAGTAGGAACATTTAAAAGTGAAATTGAATAACTTTAAACCATAAGACTTTGCATAATTGTTTAAAGTAGCAGCTGCAGTAAAAGTAACGTCAAGTTAGGATGTACACCATCACCAAACATTCTGGGTTGCTGAACTTAATAAGAACTTAACTTGTCTTTTAGACAAGGTCCTTTCAAGTCCAGAATTCCAAATTTCAAGTTGTAAGTAATTTTGACCCCCATGTCCAAGAGCAATACTCTTGAATCCTCTCTATTAACACCTACCTGGGGCTTTCCAAACCTCTCTAGAGTGTGAGGTGATCAGTAGCACCCAGAGTCCTTGAGCTAATTATACCAGAATTGCTAGTTGCCGAGGACTGGAGAAAGTAGTCCACAGAGACAATGGTCTCTGTTCTAGTGAGGGGACAGTGAAGGGGTGGGGCACAGAACAGCATCTCAAGACTCCTTGCTAAGTCATTGGAGAGACCCCCAAACCTTGCTGAATTAAATCACCTTAGAAATCATTCAGAGAAGGGTGGGAGATAGGCAAAACTTGCAAACCAACAATGTTGAAACAAAAAATGCAGGGAGCTAAAAGCTGTGAAAATACACATCCTCAAACAAATGGACAAAGTGGATACTCACACTGCTCTAAAAGTTGTTTCACAAAAACCCAGGCCTGGCCGTGTGCCACTGTGTTGAGAGGAGGGGCCACCCCCCCCAAAGACCACGATAAATCTGGCTCTCTGATACCAGGATTCCATGCAACCCAAATCTATCTTGAAGAACAACTGCATGTGCACACCCTATTAGCATAGTCCAACCTATTACAATAGAACATCATCTTGCCCTAGAAATGTAATGAATATGTATAACCTTCCTGTTGCACCGTGTAGGGATAAAAAAACTCTGATCCCGCTTGGCGGTAGTGTGTTGCTTAGGTCCTCCTGGCTGCCACCAGCTGGCTGCTTCTTCTCTAATGAAACTCTGCTTGTGTAGGAATGTGCCTCTCCTGGCCATTCTTGCAGGATCCCGCCTGTGAAGGAGAAGGCTAGGGACAGGGCCACCCTGGCAGCAGGTACTTCACTGCTCATGAGCAGCCAGCTAAGGCTCTGCTATCCACCTCTCCCTGCTGGGAGAGAGTCCTGGCAACCAGGAGACCAGCAGAATGAGATGATCTCTCGTGTGACTACCAGCTGCTCTGAAGAGGGATCGCACTAGGAGGTCCTGGATGGAGTAGGGGTGGGGAGGGGCTGGGGAGGTGGAACAAACCAAAGGATGTAAGCAAGAACAGGCTTACTGGTTGCGTAGAGATTGGGAGGCACACACACCTTAGAATCATCAAGCATTTGAGATCAAAGGAGCAACATTTAGCCAAGGATAAGGTTCAGAAGGGTTGGTAAAGGGGGAGAAGTGGAAACAGTAAACATAGGGCAGAAGATGGATGAGTGATGTTATACTGAGGGAATTACCATTAATGACATGAAACCAAATGTGCCTGGATTACTGGACAACTGATATGCTTTGTAAAATTCCATATAATTCACAATAACAAGTAAAAATTATATACATAAATACAGAAGTTATGTGTCAATATTAATTTAGATACAACTGCATATTTAAATTGACTAAGTGCCCCAATCTAACACACAGCCCCGCTCGCTCGGTGCTCACCCTCATGGAGAGAGCAGTGAGGATAGGGTGCTACAGCAACATGTGCCGAAGAAACCAGATGGGGCCTGGCCATCAGAAAGAATGGCATCTGGTGCCTTAAAGGCTTGTCTTACATCAAGCAGCCAACTAAGTCCACATGGAGGGAAAACACCAGCCTGTCTGATGTACCTAAGTGTCTTATTTTTAGAAAGTCTCATCATTTTGTCTTCGGCTGTGTGTGGTTTTCATCATGTTTGGCAGTGTGTTCTTAGCATGGACTTAAGTTTGTCTCTATTTTCTCCTTGACGATCTTTATAGTTCTAGAGCTTACATTTAGGACTTCAATCCATATTGAGTTAGATTTTTGTTTATGGAGTGAAGTATGGGCTCTGTTTCGTTCTTCTGCAAATGGAGATCCAATTTTGCCAGCACCATTTGTTGAAGAGACAATCTCATCCCCATTTACTATATTTTGGTCCTTTGTAAAAAATCAGTCGTCTGTAGGTGAGTAGTTTTATTTTGGGGTTCTCTGTTCTAAACCATTGGTCTACGTATCTATGTTGTACCAGTACCAGCTCTATTGATTACCGTGGCTGTGTATTAGGCTTTGACGTTGAGAAGTCAGAAATACCCTCCTTTGCTCTTTGTAAACAGTACTTTGCATATCCGGTGTCTCTTTCCTGTCTATGTGAAGTTGGGATCAGTTTTTCCATTTCTTGAAAGAATGATGTTGGACCCTGGATCAGAAGTATATTTATAGATTGCTTCTGAGTAGTATTTACATTTTCACGATGTTAAAACTTCTTATTCAGGAACATTCTCCCATTTCTGTGGGTCTTTTGGTTTCATGTAGCAGTGTTTGGAAGCCTGTTTGTACGCATCTTCCTTTCTCCAGTTAGAGGCATTCCTACGTGATTTGTCTTTGGGGCGGCTCTTTGGAAGGGGGTCATGTCCTGGATTCCCTTTTCAGAGTTCTTTCCCTCAGCCATGCTGCCAAATCTTTCAAGTACTTCTAACAAGTTTTGGTCAAGTGTTGGGGGATTTCTACATACAGAATCATATCATCTGCAAACAGAGAGTTTTATTTCTTCTTTGCCAATTTGAATGCCTTTAATTTATTCCCTCAAATCCTTTGGGCTAAGACTTCTGGTGTCATATTAAATATGAGCAGTGATAAAGGGCATCCTTGTTTAGTTCCAGTTCACAAGGGGAATCCTCCCCCTTTCACCAACCACCATTGGCTGCCACACTTGTTTCATCTGGGTGGTCCAGTTTTATCTGAAATATTTAAAAACAAATCCTAGAGATCGTATCGCTGTACACATTTCAGTATATCAGAAACAGATATTACTCTGAGAACCACAAGGTCACCATCACACCTTACAAAACAGAAAACAATGGCTTAATTAATTGTTTGAAAAGAACACTGTAACCATAACTACTGTCCAGTTCGTTTGGACCCTTGAAGACTCCATGTGTGAGAGAGCTCGTGTGGAGCTGGGCTCCGTGGGATTTTCAGTGACAGGATTTTTTCTCTGGGCATCTCTGGGTGGAAGGAATCAAAAGCCTTTCAGTTGGTAGTGGCTGAGCTCTTGAAAAACTGGTTATGTTGTGTGCATATCCATAGCCTCTCACTTGACAAATATTTAACGTTAACTCATCGGTATGCGTTGGTATCGCACCTTTCGTGGGCTGCCTTGAGCAGACAGCGAGCAAGCGACTGTGAGCAGAAATGGTGAGGTCTCATCACAGAGGGAGGCACGGAAACAAGCTCAAACATAACATGGTAGGCTTCCTGCAGAGGCAATGGTTTCACAGAGGAGAGACACTACCACACTACAGCACGGAAAACAAAAAAGTCGCTTCTAATTGGTAGGTAACCCATGAAGTTGAGAAAAATCCAAGACACACTTGATGACAGCTTAACAGGATTATAAGTTCTTTCTTTGCAGAGCGACACTATTAAAATAATATGAGTGTTGGTAAAATGACAATGCAATTTGATTAAAAACTTAAGATAAGAAAATGAAAGAACAACTCCATCTAAGTTTATCAGACTGTACTTACTTCGTTTTAATCATGTTAACAACAGAATGTATGTATTCTTCATTGCTCTAAAAATAAGAAAAATAAGTTTTATTGAAAGTACACATGTCCAGTAGTTTTACTAATATATTTTTGCTAATGTGAATCGAATTTACCTATGGAATACCATTATGTCTTAATAGTTTCTAGAGTTTTCACTTGTAATAGAAAAACTAAACTTATCTATGTGTGAACTAACAATCTGATTTGAATAGAGTAGCTATTTCATTCTTGTCCCTTTGGTGGGTTATGAAATATCATTATACCCCAGCTACATTTTCAAAATAGTACACCCAATCTATACAGCTATATAAATTTTATCTTAAAAAGAATTTCTTAGGGTGACTTATTTTAAAGATCAACTCTTTTTGAGGATATCTTTATTTTGTGAGTCCATGTGATATTAAGATTACTTTGAAGTTTCACTCTATTTTTACCCTTTATATTTCCAGCTTGTTTAGACATTTTTCTTCAGTGAACAAACTTTGCACATTTACTCGTGATCAAACATACTAGAGTAGAAAGACGGTGCCTAGCTCACAAAAGGCTTCTCAGGTCTTTGCAGAGTCCCACATGGATTAAGCCTCCGGTGAATCCCCTCTGACCATGGTGGGGGGAGGTGATCAGTCTTGTGGTCAGCTAGAGAGCACTGTGAAGTCTATTAGGGCAGATGTGCTTAGGGTAAAATGTAATGCTTTGTCATTTGATCTCCCCCTTGACCCCTTTTAAAGTTGCTTCAGTATAAAAAATAAAAAAGCATATTTCTTTTTATTTCAGAGACTATCATTCCAAAGTTTGCTCATTATCTTTATGCTTTATATGCATGTAGGTAACTATATCTATACGGAACCCCGGGGTTAAGCTGGTAAGTGCTAACCACAAGGCCATCTGTGGAATGCTCCAATCACCCCTGGGGAGAAAGGTGAGGCTGTCTGCTCAGATGTTAAAGGGGCTGTTTCAGATCCATCTTACAGGGGCAGTAAGAATTGAAATCGACTCAATGGTAATGGGCAGGATCTTTCTTTCTCTAAATATATATATATATAATTTATGTACATACAAATACATGTGTAATTTATACACACACACACATATATATATCAATGAAGCCATGGCATTTTCAATTGCCTCAATATGCATGTGAAAGTTGCACATTGCGTAAGAAAGACCAAGAAGAATAGATGCGGTGTGAATTGTGGTGTTGGTGAAGAACATTGACAGTACTGCGGACCGCCAAAAGAACAAGCCAGTTTGTCTTGGAAGAAGTACAGCCAGAGTGCTCCTTAGAGGCAAGGATGGCAAGGTTTGGCTCACAGACTTCGGACACCTTGTCAGGAGAGACCCGTCCCTAGAAAAGGACAGCATGCTTGGTAAAGTGGAGGGTAGCCGGAAAGAGGAAGGCTCTTCCCATGATGGATCGACCCAGTGGCTGCAACCATGGGCTGAAGCACAGCAACAATTGTGGGGATGGTGCGGGACCAGGCAGTCTTTGATTGGGTTGCACATAGAGTTACTATGAGTGGGAGCAAAGTCAACGACACCTCACAACGAAGGTGATTGTACGCTGTGTCTACACCTCACTCACTGCCATGGAGTCGATGCAGACTCATCGTGATCCTGCTGGACAGGATAGATCTGCCCCGTGAGTTTCCGACACTGCAAAGCTTTACAGAAGTACAGAGCCCTGTCTTTCCCTTGAGCGGCCGATGGTGGTTTTGAACTGTTGACCTTGAAGTTAGCAGCCCAACTGGTAACTACTATACCACCAGGGCTCCAGGAGATAGCCCTACCGTTATCCCCCAATTTTAAAAAGTTCATTGTACATCACTTCATTTCACAAAGACTTAACATGGTTGTTTGGTGCCGTCAAATCAGTTTGGACACAGAGACCCCGTGCACCACAGGACAAAACACTCCCCCGTCCTACGCCAGGCTCACAAGTCCCCCAAGACAGATTGCTGTGCTCTGTCCATGGGGCGTACAGCACCGTCATTCAAATGCATCCATTCTTCTTCCATCTGCTGTGTTCAGTGCTCAACTTTCATGGCACATGAGGCAATTTAAAGTGCTTGAGACAGGCACACCTTCGTCCTCAAAGTAATACCCTTGCTTTTCAACATAAAGAGATCTTGTGCCTCAGATTCACTCAGTACAATATGTTGTCTTACCTTTGAACTGTTGCTTTCGTGAGCATTGAGTGTGGAGCCAAGCCAGACTACATTCTGGACAATTTCAACCTTTTCTCCATTTCTCATGATGCTGCCTACCGATTGGTCCAGTCGTGAAGATGTCGTCATCTTTACATCGATTTATGATCCGGACTGAAGGCTGCGATCTTTGGCAGTCATCAGCAAGGGCTTCAAGTCCTCCTCGCTTTCAGCAGGCAAGAGTGAGTCACCTTCAGGTTCTTAATTCGCCCTCCCCCAATCGGTGGCCGCACTCGACTTCACGTGAGCCAGCTTCTCTGATGAGTTACTCAGCACACGGGTTGAATAAGTATGGGGAGAGGCTACAGCTGACTCCCACCTTTTCTTTTCAAGCATGCCGTTTTCCCTTGTGCTGTTCTCACAACTGCCTCTTGATCCATGTACAGGTTCTGCAGGAGCACAATGAGGTATTCTAGAATTTCCATTCTTCTCCATGCTACCCATAGTTTTTTAATAAGCTATAAAATCAGATGCCTTTGCACAATCAATAGAACACAAGTAAACAGAGTTTGGTACTCTCTGCTTTCAGCTACGCTACACCGGTGTCAGCAAGGATATCCCTTATTCCACATCCTCTTCTGAATCTGGCCCGAACCTCTGCCAGCTCCCTGTCAATGCCCTGCTGCAACTGCTGTGGACGATCTGCAGTAAAAGTTTGCTTGGGTGCTCCATCAGTGCTGTTGGTCTAGGGTTGGCTCACCTTTCTTTAAAATAGGTACAGATATGGAGCTCTTGCAGTCACTTGGCCAAGTAGCTAGCTACCTTTCAAATTTCTTGGCAGAGATGAGGGAGTGCTTCCAGTGCTTCATCGGCCTGTTCAAACATTTCTAGAGGTTTCCCATCAATTCCTAGCATCCTACTCTGGGCTGATGTCTTCATTGCAGTCCCCTGTCACCAACCCCCACAGCCCACCACCCTGCCCAACTAAAATAAATCTAAAGGGCTTCACATTCGCGAACAAAGGTGACAAGTGAAACTAGCAGTCAGCATTTGCTTTGCCTGCAGCTGATGAAAGAATCCAAGCAAGCATCCCAAGCAGTGAGAGAGATGTCGTCATCAGTTTCCTCCCCTGACAGCACAGTAAGCATCCCAGTCGCCAGCTGCCAGAGTTTGGAACTATGTCTGTGACCACTACACATTTAGTGTTATTTTAGTTTGTGTGTGTGCGTGTGTGTGTTACTTGGTAAGTTATTTGGTAAATTTGTGATTGGGTCTGGGAACACTAGCAAAGTTTTTGCATATAAACTAGTGCAATTGCTACTTCACTTTCGGCCATTTTTGTATATGAAATGTTCTATAGGGAAGCACTACTTTCAGAGAGTGGAAAAATGTTGTAATTAAGTATTTAATCAAGCTCTTATTGATAAGTATTTCCATTACTTTTATAAAGCAGGAGGTCACTACTGAAATAATTATTTATTGAATAATTCAATAATTATTGAAGTAATTATTTTCAAAATAATTACTTATTGAACATTTATTCTTGCACATTTGCAGTTCATCCTAAATGCTTTACACTAGCTAATTTAATTCCCCCAAACCACCTTATAATCCAAGCCCACAGCCATGACCTTGATTCCCACTCACAGTGATGCTGTGCAGGGTTTCAGAGGTTGGAAATCTCTACAGAAGCAGACAGCCTCATCATTCTCCTTTGGTGTGGCTAGTGGGTTTGAACCACCGACTTTACCATTGGCAGGCCCAAACTTATAGCTCAGTGTCACCAGGGTTCACACCCTATAAGGTGAGATTATTTCCACTAGTTTACAGATACGGAAAAAGAGGCGATCGAGAAATTAAGTAACTTGCTCAAGTTCACCAGCCAGGAATGTGAAGCCAGCAGCTGAACTTTGACCATCTAGATCCAGTCTGTCTCCTTAACATCCACCCTAGTGCTGAGTCGGTGTGGCTCAGCGACATCAGAGCAACCCTCCATACGTCAGAAGACACGCTGCCCGGTGCTGTGCCACCCGCACAACCCTTCACCTGCTAGCGCCCACTGTCGGAGTCACCGTGTCACTCCATCTGCCTGAGTGGCCTCCTTTCTCTCTTCACTGACATAGTCTACTTTTGCAAGCAAGACATCCTCCTTCCGGGGCTGCTCCCTCCAGATGGCAGGTCTGAAGTATGTGAGGAGATGACGTCTCACCATCCTCGATGCTCGGGAGCAATGGGGCCGAACTTCTTCCAGGCCAGGTTTGTCTGTTCTTCTGGCCACCAAAACTTAGTCAGACCCACTGCCACCCTGTGGTTCTGATGCCCCGTGGTCTATTCTGGATGCAGTGTTCTTCACCAACCCCGCCATCCAAATGCATTTCTCATTCTCCCGTCTTCTTTATGTTGTGACCGCTTTTCACGTGGCCATTGACAACACCAGGGCTTGGGGCACGTATACCTTAGTCTTCAAAGTGACATTTTTTTTTCTTTTTTCTAACACTTTAAAGAGGCCTTGTGCAAGAGATTTGCTCAACACAATAATACGGCATTTCTTTCTTTCTTTTAAATCAACTTTTATTATGAACTGGGTATGAACTGGGTGAAGGTTTACAGTGCAGATGTTTTCCATCCAACAATGGTTTGTCTTCATAACCTTGCATATTTCACTTCTCCCCCATATCTCCCGTGTCCATCTCTCCTTCCTTTCAAACCCTTCTGAATCTTGTTCTTGGATAGATGCTTCCCTTTTGCTCTCAAACGGTTGATTATTTAAAGGTGTGTCTAACTCCCTACTGTCATTGTGCCCTTTACCTTGTCTTGTCTCGCTGCCATCAAGGGGACGCCGATGCACGGGCACCTTGTAGGACAGGTAGAACAAACTGCCGAGGTGGGTTTCAGAGCCTCTAACTCGTCACAAGAGTAGAAAGCCTTGTCTTGCTTCATTGGAGCAGCTGATGGTTTTGAATTGCTGACCGTGCAGTTAGCGGCCCAAAGTGTAAGCACTCCATTCTCCTCATAGCTCTGCCTGTAGTTTGCCTGCACATGTGGGGCCGGCTCAGTTCCCGACCTGACGGGAGAGGAAGGGCCAGAGGGTCTGGTGGCTTCCTGCCTGCTGCTTTCCTGGGCGTCCTGGGTGGGTCCAAGCAAAATGATTTCTCCCTCGACCATGGTCCAGTGGTGAGGATGTTTGTCTTGTTTTCCACACAACACCATCATATTTCTATTATTCTGAAATTTTTGCCTGATTATCTCATTAAGCTAAGTTTCCAGAATTAGGATTTCTGAAACAAAGCATATGCACACTTTGAATTTTAAATTTCCCTCCAAAAGGCTCTATGGTGTGAATATTTATATAGCGCTTTATTTTTTATATGGTATTCCAGGCAGGATTTAAAGTTTTGGACGTGGCCGGAGACCTAGATTTCAATCTGATTGCACTAGTTACCGGGCAAGCTCCTTCCTGTTAGCTTCAGTTTCCGTTGTGCGCCCGGTCACTAAGAGTCCGTGGTGACTCGGTGGCACCAAACACCCCAACAAAATCCGAACAGCACCACCGACTTTCCCCAGATGTCACTCAGGTAAACAAAGCTTCGCAAGATCCTCCCCAGGACCTCAGCTATGGAAATCACTCAAAAAGAGGTAGTTACTAATATTTGCAGTTAACAGCCCAACCTTTCCACCCAAAGTGCTCAGGGTTACTCATGCCTAATAAGGTTACTAATTAAATAACTTTGCTTAATAGTCTTAAATACTTAATAAAGTATCACCTAATTCATATGCCAACCATCGACTGGGCTAGGCAGGTTGCAGCTTGAATACTCTTTTTAAAAAGGCAATTTTCTGGCTCTATGGTAGGCTGGGCTCCTATATTAAGTAGAAATCAAATTTACCAGTCGTATTTCCACAGCAAACCATTACATATTTCTCTAAGATTTACATCTTTAATCCTTTCTCAGTGCTCTCAAACAATTATTAACGTGTATCAGCGACCTTCAGCAAATATATTTCAAAATGACAGCCATGCTGGCCATTGACGCAGGATTGGGGGAAATCGAGATGGGGGTTCAGGAGCGCTGTTCCGTTTCTGTACGTACGTCTGCAATCGAGACAACCACCACCGAGTCCTCCTCTTCGGACACGGTCATCCTGGAGATAACAGAAGTCAGGGTTTGCTTCAGGTAACTATATGCTCCTCGGCTCACCGTGGAGATCCCCAGGGCAAAGGAAACTGCAGACAAAGAAGCACACAATTATCATCCCACGCCGCAGAGGAAACATCTCAGTCCGAACAGCTTCTCACTTCTATGTTGGGAATCATTCTGTGGTTGTAAAAGAAGCCCTTGAAACTGTAGCGCCCCCCACCCCCACCCGGCCTCACCATTATTGACTTTGAAGCATGTTTTTCACTTTCTATGGGAGAACACTTAGAATCTTCAGTCTATTATTATCACCTACTGCTCCTGAGGGTTTTCCAGCTCGGCACAACCCTACGGGGCAGGGTCCACCCCAGGTGGAACCTTGAGCGATGCCGGGGACTGCCACATCGGGTTGGGGGTTCCGACTGCTGGCCTTTCTGCACAACCAAGGCTCACAAGATTGAGAGTAGACGCATTCTGTAGCACACATTCTCATACTGGAAGATCTTGGGTAGGGAAGAAGAGGAAGAAGCCACTGGCCCCTTTCTATTTATTATATTTTTTTGTCTAATGGGTGTGAGATGTTATAGATTGATTGAGTCTCTACTCCTCTTCCTAAAGGGAAGCAGGAAAAATCATCTTAAATACATTCATCTGGAAAAAGTATATGAAATCATTTCCCCCTGATTTGATGGGCATGAATTCATGCCCCTGTCTTTAATGCCCCCACATGACTGAGGCGCTGGGGAGAGCAGAGCCCGTGTTCTCTTGGGTCGATCAAGAGTCCAGCCGGAAGGGCTGCCCAACTCGCCCTTTGCTGCCTGGATGTGTGAGCTTGGACAAAGTATCCGTACAGCCTTTCCCGCTGTGATTTTCCAATCCCAAAAATGGGGATGATGCCTTCCGGAATGGCAGTGAGGAGCTCAGAAAATCCTGTGCATGAAAAGTAATCACGAAAAATCCCCAAGCATCTCAGAGCTCTGGCATGTGGAAAAGCAAGAAGGATTTTCAGTCAAGCACAGCTACTGAACTGGCGAGAGCAATGGAAATATGCACTTCCCTGATTACTTTTGCGTGTAAACACATTTTCTTATAATTATTGGCCTTCTGAACATATTTTGTGAAATCTGTCTCCATTCTTGCTCATTTTTCCTATTGATTTATAGATACTCTTTATAGATGGAACACGAGCTTTTTGTCAGTTATTTGTGTTGCAAATATCATCTCCCACTCTGGGTTTTCTTTGATGTTAACGAATGCCAGAAAGAGAGAGAGAGAGAGAGAGAGAGAGAGAGAGAGAATGGCTAACTCATAGTCATTCTCAATGAGGTTTCTGGAACTGTAAATCTTTGCAGGAGCAGACATCAGACAGCCTCATCTTTCTCCCTCAAGCAGCCAGTGGGTTTGGACCATTGACCTTGAGGTCAGCAGGTCTGGGGCCCAACCCACATCGCTACCAGAGCTCCTTTTGACTAGAAATTCTTGATTTTCATATAGTTGAGTTGACTCTAATCGTTTTCTTTATTGTCAGTACTTTTGACTTGGACTGAGAAATCTTTGCTTATCTTTCAGTCAGAAAGCTATCCCCCGAAATGATCGAGTGATTTATTGTTTGCCTGTATTATTTAAGTGTGCAATTCAATTGGAATGGATTTTTTTCCTGGACAGTGTGAGGCAAGAGGTCCACTTTAAAATACTATCCCTGGAAAGGCCTTAGGATGCCTTAGAAGGAAGACTGTATTTGCAGGAGGTACAGCGCCCCCAGTGACTGGTGCTCATCAAGTCCTGGTTCAACAAGCTCCTCTTCAAACCAGTCTCCCTCCCCTGCAGACACTGGCACACACCGCTATATTTTGCCCAAAACTCCCTTCTTGGTCGTAATCTTGCTCATTCTTCAGGATCAAACGAAATAACCTCTTTGACGACACAAGTGTGCTTCAGCCTCTCTATGCTAGATTCGGCGCACCCGTTACACAGTCTTCCTCTCTCATTGTACAAATCACCCTTGATTGTGGTTGGTTATCTGTCTTTCAGGAGCCCTGATGGCACAGTGGTTAAGCACTTGGCTGGCAGCTGAAAGGTGAGTGGTTCAAACCCACCGGTGGCTCTGTGGAGGGAAGATGTGACAGCTACTCCCCCAAAGAATCAGAAACCCTTTGTGGCAGTTCTAGTCCGTCTTACAGCTGTAAATGCCAATTGACTCAAGGCAGAGGGCTCGGTTTGGTTTATTTTTCTTCCTAGCTAAATTGTAAGTGTGGAGAGACAGACTCTCTTCTATCTTGTTCACCGTTATAAATCCTGTGTGACTATAACTTTGGACATGTTATCACGAGAGCCTGGTTTCGGGGGAAGGATGCCAGGCTTGGTCAAAGAGAGGGCAGTGAATCCTCAACACGACGGACTGACTGCAACAATGGGCTTAAATCCAACAACAGTCGTGGGGATGGCGCAGGCCTGGGCAGTGCCTCGTTGTGCTGTGCACAGGCTTACTATGAATGGCCTCTACCAACAACAGGATAATGGTTGGCACAAGATTAACAAGCGTGGGGTGAATAAGGGAACAGCCAACGCCCCCTTCATATTTGTTCCCTGGCCTCTTGCTACCCAAGCTCTCACGCCCCAATTGTGCTTGCAACCGTACTCCCCCTCCCCACCCCCACCCAAGCCCTTTCATTATTAAATCTTTATACATCGCGTTCCAATACTTGGATCACCACTGTCTACTTCTCCGCTCATCACCATGCACCATT
>NW_022106084.1:8312102-8313782 GCF_000313985.2 Echinops telfairi
GCTCTGGTCAGATATATCCTTCTCCCGAAGCTGCAGATTCAGTGCCATCGTTTGAGATACATTCTTCTCAGGGGAGGGGACCATGCACCATTTTTGTCGTCTAGGCTACTAAATTGCTTTTACGCTTTGGGTCTCAGCTTCGGTATCGCTTTCTCCAGTAATTGCTTCCCTCTCTCCCGCTGCCTTGTCCCATGCACACATTTCCCACTTCAGAGCACTGGTCGTTTGAAGAGGTGATTGATTGCCTGTCACTGGATCCCTGGAGAGTGGGTCAGGGTCTTGTTTATAGCTACCGTCAGGGCCTAGTCATTGCTGGCATATCACCATCACACGGACCTCTGTTAAAGGAAGGGCCCTGGAAGCCTTCACCAAGAAATTGTTGTTTCAGCTGAGATATCATACTAGATAAAAGGGTTCACATGATGTACCAGTGGAAGTTGACAGCCAAAATCCATGTTGATCGCAAAGAGCATGGCCTATTTATGGGAAGGGGTCTTTGTGGGCTAGAAAATGTCAAAAAATAGATATTTAAAAGATAAAACCCATCTGTATACCAAACCAGGGGTCTAGCTCCGTCTCGTGTGAACTGAAGATCTATTGAAGCGTTTTAAGCAAGAGTTAGACAAGGTCATCTATGCACCTTCGTTACACATCTCTGAGATGAATATGACTGGTAACAGCAAAACCATGAGAAAACTTAAAAATCTATCTCAAAGGGTGAAGCACAAATAAATGCTAAGGGACTTCATCAAGAAGAGTTATAGAGAAACAACAGAGGGCCGAAAGATGGTATATTCCAAATACAGAATAAATGAGGGTGGTGACTGATTCCCCAGGGGCCGTGCGATGGGCCTCAAGTACTTCTACACGTTTGATGTTGCTGATCACTGAGTTGCAAAGCACAAAATCTTCTTTCGATTACTTCTGGTAATAACAATTTCTATACAAGGCAGTCCTTCCAAAAACCCATGAAAAGTCATCAAGGGGGCTTCAAAAGAAAGATCAACAAACAGGAGTAGTGGAGATCAGGAATTAGGAAGTATTGGGGATTTAACACATCTCTGATAGCTGGATTATCGCAACGCTCCTCCACCCCACACAGGAGGTCTATTACTCCTTCTCGGCACCAGCACCCCCGCTCGCCTTCCTTTCCTTCAATGTCATGGACTCTGTTTCCTTTGCTGGTGCGGCGGCGGCGGCAGCTGCTTGTCCAATGTTGTCCTTATTCTTGGCATCAGACATTGCTTTTCTCTTTGTGTCTTTTCTTCCTCTCACAGCTTTATTCCCAGTCAGCATTCTCATATGCCCATGCATGTAGGATAGACATGTGTGGGTCTACATAACATATTCAAAGGACTCCTGAGAAGCAAACTGGTGCAGTTCAAGAGTTCTGACAGAGTGATGTCCAAAGGTTCCCTAATCTCTGTAGAGCTATTTCCTGGGGTATGAAATAAAGATGATAACCACAGGTCACACTGCATTGGGTTTTGAAGACTGAATGAGCTAATGAAGGAAACACCTGTAATTCAGTACATGGACTGTTGTAAGGATTCAATAGATGCTAATGATGTCATGCTGGCACTCCCATCAAAGCACACCTGGTCAATACATTAATCATGTGATGTAGAACAACACCATTTCTCACCCCACCCCCACAAGAACTCCGCAGAGTGGAAGTTA
>NW_022106084.1:8315419-8316934 GCF_000313985.2 Echinops telfairi
GTGCTATGGGGCAAATGGGAGAGATTCCAAACTTCACTGAATACGGGGCCTCCGTCTCCCTTGCCATGGATTTTAAGGATTTTATTTCAGAAGAAGCAAACCACAAAGACCTCCAGCGACTGACCCTCTTCCTCGACCCGGTGCTCACATCTTAAAGTGTCGGGGCACCCTCTGAGGGAAGCATGCCATCCATGGTCCTCACCCCCAGATTCACAGACTGGGGAAGTTACTTAATTCCATGTCAACGCGAAGATGTAAAAAAGGTGTAGGGGTGGTATCCGGCCTGCCCATCAGGTCACAGCCAAAATGTGCCTCCTTGGGAGAGTGGCCTTCTCACTGGGGGGGGTGGGGAGCCTTGGAAACCACACTCCCTCCCTCTGCCTTTCCCCCTCTGAGAGCTGGCAGAGCCCGGCCATGTTTCCACCCACCTTGGATTCACTGGGCTCTGCAGCCACCAACCGGTGATCTCCCTACAGTCTGGATCATTGCATGTGGCTATGTTGAGTCCGAAGAGAGACTTCTGGACCAGTATTGGATTCATAGACTTGAGCTGGACTTGGCTGGGATGCATTCTTGCTATATAATTGTATAATCTTGATATACAATTCTTTCTTAGCCATCGATGCATGTCACTGGATTTGTTTCTCTAGTCAACCCGGCCCAACACACAGACCTGGCTCAGAGCCTTTGCCTTGGAGGAAAAGCTGGCCAAAGATGGAGCCTAATTGCTTCCCAAGGGAATTGACTTTGTTTGCAACAAAGCTGGAGAAATTCAAGGCCAAGAATGCTTTAAAAAATTGGGGAAGTCGTGCGTAAAAGCAATTGGGAAAGATTTCAACCTTCAAAGAAGATACAGATGGAACTGTAGCCAGCTGGTTTGCAAGAGAGACTTGTGGGTCAGCTCTCCGAGGGTCAGAACAAATATCAAACAGCGAGCTTGGGAATTATTCCCACAAAGCAGCCTCTATCTTCGTTTTTGTTGTTAGCTGCCATCCAATCAGTTCCTGTTGCCAGCGACCTTTCAACAAACAGAGGGAAACATGGCCTGGTCCCGTGCTGTCTAGACGCAAGTAAATTGTTGAATACAGTAAAGCAATTGGCTGGGAACTAGTCCAAAGAGTGGTGTGGTCAAGGAAACCTACCTGGAGAGCTCTGCCCATGGCTTTATCATCCTACGTGGCTGCGGGAACGCCCCAAACTGTGCCTCCCTAAAAAGTCACACCACTCTGGGGGTTGGAGGGTAACAAACGTCATTCAATTAAACCAGGCAGTCATGAAACAAATGAACACGCAAACAATGAGAGAGAAGGCTGGAGTGAGGAGGCCGGTCCCTAGAGTTGCTACCATGTATTATCAGCAAGGTACAGTCCTCAACCAAAAACAGACCAAAAATTCAAAATAGGAAATGGCACAGAAGGTATGACCCAAACGTCGGGAACACCAGCCACCAGAATCTGTCGATGGAAACAACTAGATTTCTTATGGAGCAGGGATTTCAAAATGAGCCGACACATA